>NC_091963.1:143005533-143303033 GCF_031021105.1 Erythrolamprus reginae
ATCTAATTAAATTTAAAATTACAGTTTAAAAGTCCAATATTACCAGTTCAGTCGTGCAACATATATCTCATTTCATTTGCCAGGGGGCTGAGAGCTAATTGCCCCAAGCCTAGCAATATATGTGGGTCTTAAGACTCTTACGGAAGGTGAGGAGAGTGGGGGCAGTGAGAATCTCCGGGGGGAGTTGATTCCAGAGGCCGGGCCCCCCACAGAGAAGGCTCTTCCCCTAGGCGCCGCCAAGTGACATTGTCTGGTTGACGGGACCAGGAGAAGGCCGACTCTATGGTACCTAATCGGTTGCTGGGACTCATATGGCAGAAGGTGGTCCTGTAGGTAATCTGGCCCGATGCCATGTAGAGCTTTATAGGTCATTACCAACACTTTGAATTGTGTTTGGAAACCAATCAGCAACTAATGTAGTCTACGGAGTGTTGGAGAAATATGGGCATGCCTAGGGAGGCCCATAATTGCTCTCATGGCTGCATTTTGCATGAGACTTCCGGTGCTCCGACAAAACATGCGTGCATTCCGATTTGGGGACTTGGTGCCGAAAACATTTGCCATCACTGCCCTATTATGGTCAAATGGTTGTCCAATTTCTTCATAGACCCTCAGCGATGAAGCACCCACAGTTTCTGGAGGCAATCTGATTGATTGTTCAGTGGAAGAACATGCCTCCAGAAGTTGTGAATGCTCCCTCACTCGAGGTTTTTAAAAAGAGATTTCAATGGAATTCCTTCTAGCATATCAATATCTACGACTCTTCTACAGGACGACCGGTAATTTAAAGGGGAATTTCACCGATGAGTTTAAACGAAGCAATAAGAGAAGGGCCCAAATTCAAACAGCCTTGCAATGTGACTGCTTACTTCTGCCCACTTTTTTTTGTCAAAAATCCAAGAGGCTTAACAATGAGCATCTCACTGTTTTCAATTGTATTGACAGAACTGACAGGCAGGCGAGCAAAATAACAAGTTAAAAAGCAAGGTCTTTTTTTTCCCCCCCACAGCAAACCAAAAATCCCTTTGGGGTCTATGATAACAGGATTGTATTCTCTTTTCCTTCCAGCAGTTGGAGACAATTTAGATAAAGATCTGTCTTCATTGTATTCCACCCACCACGCAACAACCTTATAAGGTGGAGAAGACTAACCAGCAGCTCAAAGTTGACTCAGCCTTCTAAGATGGGTAAAATAAGGAACCAGATTGTTGGGGGCTGATTCTGTAAACCACCTAGAGATGGTACTATGCAACAGTAAGAAAATCTAAATGCTAATACATTGCACCCAGTTTTGGACATCACAATATAAAAATATATATTTAGATAATTGAAAGTATGCAGAAAAAGGCAACAAAAATGATTAGTGGACCGGAGGCTAAAATATATGAAGAATGGTTTATTTATTGGATTTATATGTCGCCCCTCTCCGAAAACTCGGGGCGGTTGCAGGAACTGGGTATATCTAGTTTAATGAAAAGAAGGCCTAGGGGGAGATATGATAGCAGTGTTCCAATATCTCAGGGGCTGCCGCAAATAAGACGGAGTCGAGGTATTCTCCAAATCCTCTTGAGAGTAGGACAAGAAGCAATGGATGGAATCTAATCAAGTAACCTAAAACACAATTTAAGTATTGCCCACAAGATCATATGCTGCAACGTCCTACCGGTCAATAACTACTTCAGCTTCAACCGCAACAACGCAAGAGCACGCAACAGATTCAAACTTAATATTAACCGCTCCAAACTTGACTGTAAAAAATATGACTTTAACAATCGAGTTGTCGAAGCGTGGAACTCATTACTCGACACAATAGTGTCAACCCCTAACCCCCAACATTTCTCCCTTAGACTATTCACGATTGACATCTCCAGGTTCCTAAGAGGCCAGTAAGGGGCGTACATAAGTGCACTAGTGTGCCTTTCGTCCCCTGTCCAATTGTCTTTCCTTTATCTCATATATCATATATATTTTCTTCCTTTCATATATCTTCTCCTCCATTTTTACATATTATCTTTATATATATTACTTCATGTCTATTCTCTTCCATATGTATTGTGTATTGGACAAATGAATAAATAAATAAATAAGAAGAGAAGCAACCTAGAACTAGGGAGAAATTTCCTGACAGTGGGAGCAAGGGGCGTGCATAAGTGCACCAGAGTGCCTTCTGTCTCCTGTCCTAATATTTCTCTTTTACTAGTATCATGTATATAAATATTATTATATCTATGCATACTACCAATACGTACTTGGCAAAACAAATAAATAAAAAATAAGTAAATAAGCAATTAAACATTGGGAATGCTCGCCTCTAAAACAGTGATGGCAAAACTATGGCACGCCTGCCAAAGGTAGCACATAGAGCCATATCTAAAAGTACATGCGGTGTTGCTCTATGTCAGGGAAAATATTTACTGACCCCTCACATCCTGGACACAAATTGTTTCAACTCCTACCTTCAAAACGTCGCTACAGAGCACTGCACACCAAAACAACTAGACACAAGAACAGTTTTTTTCCTAACGCCATCACTCTACTAAACAAATAATTCCCTCAACACTGTCAGACTTTCTACTAAATCTGCACTTCTATTCTACTCATTTTTCTCATCATTCCTTTCACCCATTTCCTCCCATGTTGACTGTATGACTGTAACTTGTTGCTTATATCCTAAGATTTTTATTAATATTGCTTCTTCATTGCTTATTTGACCCCTATGACAATCATTAAGTGTTGTACCAATATGATTCTTGACAAATGTATATTTTATTTTATGTACGCTGAGAGCATATGCACCAAGACAAATTCCTTGTGTGTCCAATCACACTTGGCCAATAAACAAATTCTATTCTATTCTATTCTAAAACAGTGATGGCAAAACTATGGCACGCCTGCCAAAGGTAGCACGCAGAGCCATATCTAAAAGTACATGAGGTGTTGCCCTATGTCAGCTCCAGCGCTTATACGTGCTCTGGCCAGCTGATTTTGTAACTTCTTTTCGGCCGTTTTCACTCTCCCCAGGCCTCAGGAAAGCCTCCTAAACTCTGAGGACAGCAAAAATGGCCCAACAGGCCACCGGAAGTTCATTTCTGAACTTCCGGTTGGCTCGTTTGGCTGTTTTCCCCTATCGCCAGGCTTCAGGAGGGCCTACAGGAAGCCTGGAGGCTTCAGTGAGGCCTATGCCGGAGAGGGCATTAAATTAAAGGTGTGGGCACGCACGCATGCACATTTTTGGCACCTGAACCAAAAAAGATTTGCCACCACTGTCCTAGAAGTTGTGGTTGCTCCAACACTGGAGCTCTTTTGGCACCCGAGGAAAAAAAGGTTTGCCGTCACTGGTCTAAGTCTCCTTGCAA
Organism: Erythrolamprus reginae; assembly: GCF_031021105.1. Taxonomy (NCBI): domain Eukaryota; kingdom Metazoa; phylum Chordata; class Lepidosauria; order Squamata; family Dipsadidae; genus Erythrolamprus; species Erythrolamprus reginae. The sequence goes on from NC_091963.1 coordinate 143,008,890, forward strand.
ATCAGCTGACCTCTCACCCCCTGAGCTGTAGAGACGTTTCCTTCTTCTCTACCCCAGATCATGAAACTTGTCCTCCAGCCACGCAAGTTCTGTGCCCGAGGAAGAGACTTGCAACAGCTTGTCCAGAACCTGTCCCAAACACGTCACCTGGAATATGTTCACTGGAGTTCCTCCGCAGAAGGACCACGCGCATGAGAAGAAGAAGCAAGCTTGTCAAGTTGTGAAAGGATCTTCTTCAGATGCAAATTTGCTTTGGAAACACCGGAGCGTTGGCTGTCAGCTAGACAAGGAATGAATTAATTTCGCAAGTACCCCAGCTTGTTTTAGAAACATAGAAACATAGAAGACTGACGGCAGAAAAAGACCTCATAGTCCATCTAGTCTGCCCTTATACTACTTCCTATATTGTATCTTACAATGGATATATGTTCATCCCAGGCATGTTTAAATTCAGTTACTGTGGATTTACCAACCACGTCTGCTGGAAGTTTGTTCCAAGGATCTACTACTCTTTCAGTAAAATAATATTTTCTCATGTTGCCTTTGATCTTTCCCCCAACTAACTTCAGATTGTGTCCCCTTGTTCTTGTGTTCACTTTCCTATTAAAAACACTTCCCTCCTGAACCTTATTTAACCCTTTATGACTTTAACTACATGTAATAATATCGAGGGCAGTGGCCCACAAACCTTTGGGTACCAGGTTCCATAGAGAAAGGTTTTTTCTGTGGACCGTAAGGAGTGTGTTTTCATGTGCTACTCCTGCTTTGCTTATTTATATGGGCCTGTTTCTGGCATGTCGCAGCCCAGTGCCAATCGTAGGACTGGGAGTTGAGTATCCCCAATCAAGGATAGGTTTGCCAGTTCAATCAGACTCTAAAGAGGCTTGCTTTCAAACAGTAGAAAGAAGACTATAGTCTAATTCTTAATTTATTTACTGACCCCTCTCATCCTGGACACAAATTGTTTCAACTCCTACCAGTGTTCCCTCTAATTTTTTTTGGGGGGGGGCGGAGAAGTATAGTGTCTGAGCGGCAGTCCCTTCGGGACTGGGCGGCACAAAAATAATAAATAAACAAACAAACAAACAAACAAATTGTTGTGAGCCGCCCCGAGTTTGCGGAGAGGGGCGGCATATAAATCCAATAAATCTAAACAAAAAACCCACCCTGTTTTGCCTCAGAGAATTTCAAAATAAAATACTGTTCTGTGTGTCTATAACAGTGATCTCATAATAGGGCAACTCTATCAATATCAAAATGCCACTTAAATAGTTGAGCTAGTTTCAAACTAGATTTTGATTTTCTTTCTCTCTTCCTTACTCCCATTCTTTTTCTTTCTCTTTTCCTTCCTCTCTTTTTTCTATCTGTTTCTCTCTCTTCCTCTCTCTCTCCTTCCCTCTCACTCTTTCCCTCTTGGCTTCTGGGCAGGTTTGGAAAACTCTGAGTTGATGATGATTTTTAAGTGAGCGATTGCTCACTGCTCAGCTTAGAGGGAACTATGCATCCTACCCTCAGAACGACGCTATACAGCACTGCACACCAAGACAACCAGACACAAGAACATTTTTTCCAAAACGCCATCACTCTGCTAAACACATAATTCCTTCACCACTATCAAATTGTTCACTAAAGTTGCATTGATATTACTATTAGTCTTCTTATGTCGAGTTGGCCTTCTCCGGGTCCCGTCGACTAAACAATGTCGTTTGGCGGGTCCCAGGGGAAGAGCCTTCTCTGTGGCGTCCCCTGAGATTAGAACTGCCCCCACCCTCCGTGCCTTTCATAAACTCCTTAAAACCCACCTCTGCTGTCAGGTAGGGGGGAATTGAGACATCTCCCCCAGGCCTATACAATTCATGTATGGTATGTTTGTCTGTATGTCTGCTTTAATAACGGGTTTTTTTATGTTTTTAAATTATTAGATTTGTCTTGAATTGTTTTATTGTTGTTGTGAGCCACCCCGAGTCTACGGAGAGGGGCGGCATACAAATCTAATAAATAAAATAAAATAAAATAAAATTAAATTAAATTAAATTAAATTAAAAAAATAAAAATAAAATAGATAAATAAATCCTAGACATAAATTGTTTTGACTCCTACCCTCAAAATGACACTATAGAGCAGTGTACACCTAGACAACTAGGCACAAGAAAAGTTTTTTCCCAAACGCCATCACTCTGCTGAACAAATAATTCCGTCAACACTGTCAAATTATTCACTAAAGCTGCATTGCTATTAGTCTTCCTATTGTTCCTATCACCCATCTACTTCCATTTATGACTGTATGGCTGTATCGTTGCTTGTATCCTTCCAATTTATATTAATATTGATTGTTTCCTGATTGCTTATTTGTACCATGACAATCATTAAGTGTTGTACCTCATGATTCTTGACAAATGTATCTTTTCTTTTATGTACACTGAGAGCATATCTACCTATGACAAATTCCTTGTATGTCCAATCACATTTGGCTAATAAGGAATTCTATTCTATTCTATTCTATTCGTCCATCAGCAAAAGAAATTCATAAGAAAAACAGTTTCCTTTTGGGCTGTTCGCTTTGGGTTAATCATTTATTTTCAAATATCATTCTAAAGGTACATGTAATTTTAATTTCTTCTTTGAATCAACTGTTTCGTTTCCTTCCTTCCTTCCTTTTTCACATTTCTAACTCTCCCACCCATTTTCCTCAAAAGGGACTCTGGACAGTGCACAGTAAAACACTAAACAGTATATAAGAAAGTGCAGTATATAAGAAAGTAAAATGTTAGAGGTAAAATTATTAGTTACTTAAAAAAAAGTTATTTTTTTTTAATGAGGCAAGAAAATTAAGCCTGTTAAAGGGGACAAGCCAAAGGGGAGACTCTTATACCACTAACCAACCTTATAATTATATGCTCCTTTACGCTCCCCACTCAAAGTAGCCAAGTTTTAACCCCTTTTTGGAAGACTAGAAGACTGGAAGTCCACCTCACCTCTGGGGAATAATATTTCCTTTTTACTGAACCCTTAATTTTGTTTTCTCAAAGTATCTCCACTGACGATTTGGAAGGAAAAAGTTTTGGAGTTTCCTTAAGGCAACCAATTGAATTAAAAAGCAAAACAATACTAATAATTACATGCAGACATGCCCAACACCCCATTATTCCCTTTCAGGTGAAACCATGTTACATGAAGTGCTGAAAGAGACTGATAATAGGGAACAAAGGAAATTAAAAGGAGGGAAAAATAAAAGGACTTAAATACTAATTTAAGAAGCTGAAACCTGCTAGGCTACCCTAGTAAAACAGAAGTCGGTGTTTCTCAACCTTGGCAACTTTAAACTGTTTGAACTTCAACTCCCAGAATCCCCTTGCCAGCGGGGAATTCTGGGAGTTGAAGTCCTTACAGTCTAAAGTGGCAAAGGTTGAGAAATATCATCATCCTACTCCCACCCTCCTCGCCTTCTGCAAGAGTCTTGTTGCCAGACATGGGGCAATTAGATCTTGCCCCCCTGACCAATAAATGTGATGCGTGGTGTGATTAGATTGTCTGATTGACTAATGTATAGGGGTTTTAGCTGCAATTTTAATGCATTAGATTTGTTTTGTACGCTTTGTTTATATATTTATTCTGTGAGCCTCCCTGAGTTTTCAGAGAAGGTCGGCATGCAAATCTAATAAATAATAATCATAATAATCATAGATTCAAATATATATTATACGAATTTAGCTTCCTTTAATCCCACCTACTCAAGAGATTTTGGAAATAGTATTTGCCTGCATCTATTTCTAAGCAGAGAAGTCAGTCTAGATAGACTCTGTAGCTTTTTTAAACTATAAACTTGCCTCGCTAAGTCACAATTTATTTCTACTGAGGGTTGTCATGTGTAAGCCTGTGATTCAACTGAATGTAAAAATAATAGAAAATCTGGGTTATAAAAACAGAAACATCCACCAGATGACAGGAAAGAAATATATATATATATATTTTAAAAAATATTCTTTGCTGATCTCTACTGATAATTTGGATTTTTGCAGCCCTGAATTTTTAGGCCTTCTCTTAAATGAACAGCTATTTGTACTATATACAAAGCATTTGTTTCCAAGATATAATACATTAAAACCAAATATATTTGTTGGATCCTGGTTTAGTACCGCATGCAAACTCAGCCCTTCACAATGCAGTCAATAAACCATCCACATAAGCCATAATAATCCAACCTAGCAACCAGACCACCAAAATCTTCTCTTTAGCCCAGAATGAGCTTCACAAAACTGTTTATTTTTGTTTGGCCCAAGTGCCTCCCGCTGTATTGACACAACAGTCACACGAACACTCCATCCTAGATAAACTGTTTCTCTCCGGAGTCAAATCTCGGAGAATTGTCCTCAGAAAACCCGAAAGGGACCCAAATCTGGATGGATGCTAGAAATGTTTAATCAATCAATCAATCCTATCAATAGAGAATTCTCCTCAGGAAACTCTAAAGGAGAGGCTCCGCTCGAGAGAACCCAAATTTGGATCCCTGCTAGAAATGTTGAATCACTTTATAGTAACCAATATTACTATAAAGTATGGAATAAATTCTATGAACTGTTGAAAGAGAGAAGGAATAAATCAAAGTTGAGGTATAACTGCTGACCCTGAAGGAATTATGTAATGATATTGCAGCCCAAAATAATTTACTTTTAAACAGAAATACTTAAAACATGGTGTATGTATACGTAAAGAATAATATAAGTTTATGGAAAAGTTAAAGTTTTATTATATCCAATAATAGCTTATTGTATATAGGGGCCATAATTGCCCCATTTGCCTGTTTTATGCTTTTGAATGTTTACTGTTGTTTTGCCATGTGTCTAATAATAGTAGTAATAATAATAGTAATAATAATAATAATAATAATAATAATAATAATAAATGATGATGATCGATAATGAGCAAGAAGGAGGAAGAGGCTAGGTCCCACAGAGTGGGCCTTCTCAGGTCCCATCGACTAAACAATGTTGGCTGGCGGGACCCAGGGGAAGAGCCTTCTCTGTGGGTGGCCCCGACCCCTCTGTAACCAGCTCCCCCCCAGAGATTAGGATTGCCCCCACCCTCCCTTGCCTTTCGTAAACTTCTTAAAACCCACCCTCTGCCATCAGGCATGGGGGAGCTGAGACATCTCCCCTTGCCTATGTAGTTTTATGTATGGTATGTTTGTCTGTATGCTTTTTATATACAGTAATGTTTTTTTTTAGCTTTTTAATGTAAATTGTTATTTTAGACTTCAATATTAGATTTGTTATGGTATATTGTTTTATCACTGGTGTGAGCCGCCCCGAGTCTGCGGAGAGGGGTGGCATACAAATCTAATAAATAAATGAAGAAGAAGAAGAAGAAGAGGAAGAAGAAATATTCAATCAATCAATCAATCCAATCAATCCAATGACAGAATACTATAGAACAAAATGGGGGGGGGGACCTTGGGAGGTCTTCTAGTCCAACAGGAATCCCACTAAACAGGATGTAAGTGCGTTTATTTTATTTAATAAAGGGAGGGAGGGAAAAAATAATAACAGGGAGAGAAGAGAGTGATGAATAAGGTTACCGAAGGGGAAGCGTTTCCACTAAGCTAAAACCAAATTCTTTGGCTTCCCTCTAAATCCTTGCTCATCACTTTCCCTTTTCCTGAGCCAAAGCGGGGGTGGGGAGGGGGGAAAGGCTGCATTGAAATTCAACAGATGGTGGGGTGGGGGGGTTGTGGCCCTAAGGGACCCTCCGCGACTGGCAAAGGAAGGATTGGAAAATAGCCCGGCTGATTAATGGGACCGCATCCGCTTTTATAGACGCTCCCCCACCCACCCACCACCCCTACCCAAGAGACTTTCTCAGGATGCGACGGCTTCTCTGTGCCACGCGGTTCTTTTCTCTTTTTTTCCTCCCTACCCACCCGTGCAAAACAACCACGCGCGGCTCAGCCTCTCTCGCCCGGGAGGTGGGCGTTTCTGCCCCGGGCATGCCAAGGAAGCTACCGCCGTGCAAAAAGCACACCGATCCGGCGCGGCGATCTGCCGTTCACACAACCTTGGGGGAGGAGGGTGGGGGGAGGCGCTTTAGCGAGTCGTCTGAAGCCCGGCCGAGCAGCAGGCCCTTGACCAATCCTGGTTTGTTCCTAGAACCTGGTTTATATATACAGTATATTGTTCGTTTATATATAGGGCTCGTTCGGATCCAGAAACCGACTTTGGGTATCTGTGCCAAGCTTGGCATAGGTACCCAAAGTCGGTTTCTGGATCCGAACGAGCCCCGTCTCTCTCCCCCCACACACACACCTTTCCAGGCACTCTGCACATGTTCGGACGCTTCTCGTTTCCCAATTCTTCGCCCACCACCGATGGAGGAAGGGCGGCGCGTCCTTCCTCCCGGTCCAGAGACCACCGCCACCCCTAGAACCTCAACCCACCTGGACGGAGGTTCACCTTTCCCCGAGATCCAGGCAGCAGGTCGTGGGGGGAATCTCCGGGAGAGAAGACTCGATCCCGGCGAGGTTGGCTTGGCTTTTCAGCCGCCGCGGTGGCCGACGAGCCCAGCCGTTCTTTGTCCCGCCCGGCTCATGCCGCCAACCGGCTGCCGATCCCCTCCACCGTCGCCGGCTGCTGCTGCTGCTGCTGCCGCCGCTGCCTCCCCAGCGCAGTTTGACTCAGAGATCCGCCCCCGTGCAGGCGCCCCCGCCCTAATCTGGCCCGGGGCTGGTCCCTGCGGAGGAGGAGGAGGAGATGAGGAGGAGGAAGAGGCAGGAAAGGCGGCGGCGGCGGCGAGGGGAGCTTGGCAGGAGCTTCTCCGTGGGCCACCGCCGCTCGTATTACTTAGCGAAGGGTGATGGTCGTTAAGCTGAAACAGCAAGCATTTCCGGATGGTTGGTTGATTGATTAAATTCCTGGATTCATTGACTGACACGTGGATTGCCATCTACCCTTAGGAAATACATGGATTCATTCTTCTCTCTCTCTCTCTCTCTCTCTCTCTCTCTCTCCCCCTCCCTCCCTCCCCTCCCTCCCTCTCTCTCTCTCTCTCTCTCTCTCTTTCTCTCTCTCTCGGCAGGAGCTAATGATCGATTCATAGATTGACACAGGGATTGCCATCTAACTGGTGCACAGTCTTAGCAACCACATGGGTATTGTAGTGTGTGTACCTTCCACCTCTCTCTCTCCCTCTCTCTCTCTCTCTCTCTCTCTCTTCTCTCTCTCTTTCTCCCTCTCCCTCTCTCTCTCTCTCTCTCTCTCTTCTCTCTCTCTCTCTCTCTCTCTCTCTCTCGGCAGGATCTAATGATGGATTCATAGATTGACACAGGGATTGCCATCTAACTGGTGCACACTCTTTAGCAACCACATGGGTTATTGTAGTGTGTGTACCTCCACCTCTCCCCTCCCTCTTTTTCTCTCTCAAACACACACAACATGCACGACAATCATGCATGGATTCATAGATTGACGCATGGATTGCCATCTAGCTGGTTCACACTCTTAGGACCCACATGGATATTGAAGTGGGTGTCCCCCTTTCTCTTTCCCTCCCTCCCTCTCTTTTTTGCAGCAGTAATAACCCAGAGTTGGGGCCTCTGTGAAAAACTGCAGGACCTAACGATGGATTCATAGATTGACACATGGATTGCCATCCAGCTGGGTTCACATGGATATTGTAGTGTGTGTATATCTCCCTCCCTCCCTCCTTCCCTCCCTCTCTCTTTTGCAGCAGTAATAACCCAGAACTGGGGGCCTCTATGACAAAGCGCAGGACCTAATCTGTGGTTTCTTCCCCAAACCCCCCAAAACTTTAAACTTAGATTGTCTACATTCGACCCTGCCCCCTGTTTCTAAGAGTAAGGGGTGTGCATAAGCAAACCACTGTGCCCACACTCCCTGTATTACTGTCCTAGTGTCCTCTTTTGTCATTGCTTTTTACTTATGTTTATACAAACTACTACTCTCCTATCCATGTTTGACAAATAAAATAAATAAATGACGGATTCATAGATTGACGCATGGCTTGACACATCCAGCTGGTGCCCGCTCTTAGGAACCACATAGATATTGTTGTTTTTCTGTGTTTCAACCTTTGATTGTCTACAGTTGACTTCTTATAGACCATAAGAGGTCTATAAAGGGCGTGCATAAGTGCACCATTGGGCTCACCACCCTTGTCCTCTTGTCTTTTTTATCATTACTTTCTATGTTATGTTTATATAAACTACTATCCTATACTTGATTGACAAATAAAATAAATAAAAAATAAATAAGAACCCACAGCTAGGACCCCAAAGCTCAGGACCTGAGCTGGAAGACTGTCACCATCCAGGATTGTGGATCGCCCGATCAGTAGCAAAATCCCAAAGCTGGAAGTTTTCCATGAGCTGTGGAATGACATTAACCATGATTGCATTTTTTTTTCTTTGAAAACTTGGTCAAAGGAACCATGCACTGTGATGTCTGGCTGAAAGAAAACCAGTATTGATGGTAAGAAACTTCACTGCCTTAAATAGACAGAATATGCCAGGATATATGTTGAATTTAGGTAGTCTTGACTTACGACTGCCGAGACATTTATTAAGTGAATTTGGCCTGACATTGTGACCTTCCATGGCACAGTTGTTAAGTGAATCATGAGATGTTTAAGTAACTTTTGCACAATGTAACAGCCTTTTTTATTTGCCATGGTTTTTTTTGACCCCCTCCTCAACCCACAGCTGACACCTTTTGACTGTGGTGAGGGGGGCGTTTGCCCAGGTTCGCCTGGTGCACCAGTTGCAGCCCTATCTGGACAGGGAGTCTCTACTCACAGTCACTTATGCCCTTATCACCTCGAGGTTTGACTACTGCAATACTCTCTACGCGGGGCTACCTCTGAAGAGCGTTCGGGAACTACAAATTGTGCAGAATGCAGTCATGAGCCTCCCAAAGTACGGCCATGTTTCTTCAGCACTCTGTGAATTGCATTGGCTGCCAATTGGTTTTTGGACGCAATTCAAAGTGTTGATTATGACCTATAAAGCCCTAAATGGCATGGGACCAGATTACTTACGGGACCGCCTTCTGCCGCATGAATCCCAGCATCCAGTTAGGCCTCATAGAGTCGGCCTTCTCCAGGTCCTGTCAACTAGACAATGTCGCTAGATGGGGCCTAGGGGAAGAGCCTTCTCTGTGGGAGCCCCAGCTCTCTGGAATCAGCTTCCCCTGGAGATTTGTACTGCCCCCACCCTCCTCTTCTTCCGCAAGAATCTGAAAACCTATTTATGCCACCAGGCTTGGGGTCACTAGACACTAGCCACTGGCCAATGAATATACCATCCATGTCTGTGGTTTGACTCTGGAAGAATGATTTTTTAATGTTTTAGCTTTTTTAGAATCCTTTTTTTATGATTTGTTATTTATATTAATTGGATCAGATATGTTATTGTATATTGCTTTTTATTGATGTGTTGTGAGACGCCCTGCAAGTCCATGGAGAGGGGTGGCATACAAGTCCAATGAATGAATGAATGAATGAATGAATGAATGAATGAATGAATGAATGAATGAATGAATGAATGAATGAATGAATGAATGAATGAATGTTAAGTGTATCACTTCAGTTGTTAAGCAAGTAACATGATTGTTAAGTGAATGAGGATTCCCCCATTACTTTGCTTGTCAGAATTTCATAAAAGGTGATCACAAAAGTCCAGGACATTACAATCCATCATAAAAAAATGAGTTAGTTGCCTAGCGCCTGAATTTTGATCACATGGCCGTGAGGATGCTATAACCGTCATAAGTGTGGGAAAGAGTCATAAATCCCTTTTTTTCCAGTGCTGTTGTCACTAAATGGTCACTAAAGGAACTGTTGTAGATCTAGGACTATCTGTACAGTAAAGAAATTAAAATATATATTTAAAACTGCCACTAGTTTTTCGTCAAAACATGCTTGAAAAGTCAAGGCCCCTGGGCTGGGATTTGCAAATTTGCTGGCTGGGGAATTCTGGGAGTTGAAGTCCAAATATCTTCAAGTTGCCAAGGTTGGGAAACACTGCTTCACACAATGCACAAAGCCTCCCTTAAACTCAGGATATACCTCCTACTCGGGTGGGTTCCTTCCGGTTCTGACCAGATCACCCGAACCAATAGTGCCCTGCTGGTGACGCAATGATGGTATCATTGATCCGGTTCAGTCGGTGTTGGTCCAAGGGTACCTATATCTTTTTAATGAATTTTTAGCAAATTTTTCTGTGTTTGGATGGCTTTCCCCTCTTCCTTTGCTTATTTATTTATTGTTCATTTTTGTTTGTTTTGTCAAGAACGTATTGGTGATATACAAAGTTATAATAATATTTATATACATGATGCAAGTAAAAGAGAAATATTAGGACAAGGGGACGGAAGGCACTCTGGTGCACTTATGCACGCCCCTTACTGACCCTCTTAGGAATCGGGAGAGACCAACAGTAGATAGTCTAAGGATAAAGTTTTGGGAGTTAGGGGATGATACTACAGAGTCTGGTAGTGAGCTCCATACATCAATTACTCAGTTACTAAAATCGTATTTCCTGCAGTCGGGTTTAGAGCAGTTTACTTTAAGTTTGTATGCTCTTGTGTTGTTGTGGTTGAAGATGAAGTAATCGTTGACAGGAAGGACATTGTAGCAGATGATTTTATGGGCTGTGATTAGGTTGTGTTTAAGGTGACGGAGTTCTAAGCTTTCTAAACCTAGGATTATAAGTCTAGTTGTGTAAGGCATTCTGTTGCAAGTGGAGGAGTGGAGGGCTCTTCTAGTAAAGTATCTCTGGACATTTTCTAGGGAGTTTATGTCCAAGTTAATACTGACTTATCTTTCTTCGGCTGATCAGCTCCTCAGGTGTGTTTCGGGCTGAATCCTGCTACTGAGCATGTGCGGAAGTGAAATAGCATGAGGGGATGCGCATGAGCAGAGTGAGTGCGTGCATGTGAAACATTGGGATACAAACTGGTGGCGAAGGTAAGTAGAACCCACCTCTGCTCCCACTTTTCTCTCCTTTGCTAGTGGCACCTATTTTTAAAGCTCTGTTCCAGGAAAGACATTTAGCAAGAGCAGGGGTGGGTTCCTCCCATTTCAGACCAGTTTGGGCGAACTGGTAGTGACCCGCTAATGAGGGCACAATGATGTCACTTGACTTGATTCGCTTAGTGCTGGTCTGTGGACGCCATCTTTTATTTATTTTTTATTTATTTATTGTTTTCTGAGCATGCGCAAAAGCCTATTTTCCAGCACTGTGCATACTAATAATAATAATAATAATAATAATAATAATAATAATAATAAGAAGAAGAAGAAGAAGAAGAAGAAGAAGAAGAATTTATTAGATTTGTATGCCGCCCCTCTCCGAGGACTCAGACCGGCTCACAACAGTAATACAATATACAAATCCAATGTTAAAAGCAAAAACAGTTTTAAAACTCTTAATTAAAAACAATCATACAACCCGAACAAACCATACATAAAACGGAGCAGCCGAGGGGAATCAATTTCTCCATGCCTGGCAACAAAGGTGGGTCTTTAGGAGTTTCTGAAAGGCAAGGAGGGTGAGGGCAGTCCTGATTTCCCGGGGGGGGGGGGGGGGGAGTTGGTCGCCATCTTGTTTTCATCTCTTTTTCCCTGGATTTTTTGGCATTGCATGTGGCGTGGGAGGAAACAAACAAGCAGTTAGGTAAGTAGGAACCCACCCTTGAGCTAGAGGCCTAGTAGCTGTACAGTGATCCCTCGATTTTCGCGATCTCGATCTTCGCGAAACGCTATATCGCGATTTTTCCCACCCGATGACGTCACTCTCTTCCTTTCTCATCTTTCTTTCTCTCTTTCTCTATCTTGCTTCTTCCTCTCTCACACTCTCTTCCTCCCTCTCTCATCTCTTTCTTTCCTTCTCTCTCTTTCTCTATCTCTCCCCCTCTTACTCTCGAGCGGCGGGCAGGCGGGCGGGCGGGCGGGCAGCAGCGAGGAGCCGAAGATCGGGGTTTTCCCTTTGTGTGGGCGGCAGGGAAACCCCAATCTTCGGCTCCTCGCTGCTGCGGCGCTGCCGAGCAGATCAGCTGCTGGGCGGCCGAAGAAACCTTCCCTGGGTCTTCCCCGCCGCCCACGCAAAGGGGAAACCCCGATCTTCGGCTCCTCGCTGCTGCCGCGAGCAGATCAGCTGCTGGGCGGCCGAAGAAACCTTCCCTGGGTCTTCCCCGCCGCCCACGCAAACTCCACCATCTGCGCATGCGCGGCCATGGAAAAAGGGCATGCATGCGCAGATGGTGTTTTTACTTCCGCACCACTATATCGCGAAAAATCGAGTATCGCGAGGGGTCTTGGAACGTAACCCTCGCGATACTCGAGGGATCACTGTATTCCCATTATCAAACTGGATCGTGCTGGAAAAAAAATCCGGCTACCCACAAGATGGCAACCAAGAGTTAAGACTGTTCTGTATCTCTGCTGCCATCTGCTGGTCCTTTTTACCCTTGCGACCCAGATGTGTAAGCTTTAATCAGGATTTATTATTTGATGGTTTGTTTGTTTGTTTGTTTGTTTATTTAGTCAAACAATTATAGGGTGGTAATTTGTACAAATAAAACATTAGATAAATAATGATAAAAAGTAACAAAAAAACACAATAGGACAGGGACGGTAGGCACAGTGGTGCGCTTATGCACGCCCTTTACACACTTCTTAGAAAGGGGGAGAGGTCAATTGTAGATAGTCTAAGGTTAAAGGTTTTGGGGTTAGGAGTAGAAACCACAGAATCAGGTAGTGCATTCCAGGCGTTGATTACTCTGTTGCGGAAGTCGTATTTTTTGCAGTCAAGTTTGGAGCGGCTGACATTTAGCTTAAATCGACTTTGTGCTCGTGCGTTGTTGCGGTTGAAGGTGAAGTAGTCGTTAACAGGTAGGACATTTTGGTATATGATTTTATGAACTATAATTAAGTCGGAACGGAGACGATGGAGTTGTAAGTTGTCTAAACCAAGAATTTCAAGTCTGGTGGAGTAAGGTATGTGGTTGTGAGAAGAGGAGTGAAGGACGCCTCCTCCTAACGCCAAAGCCCTTGTCACAACATCACAAATCCACACCCCATAATAACCCATATCCATTTGGCTGTTAGATTTGACTTCTGTGCTTGTTCTATGATTCTTCTAGCTTTTAATCTTTTCCTGATCGTCTGCAATATGTCGTGTTTTACTAGCATTGGCATCCTGCCCACTGGTCTGATACCCGGTGCCAACTAGACACTTGGCACCCTTGCTGGGCTTGGCACCGCACAAGCATCTTTCAATGACGCTGGAAGCTGGCCATCCTTTTTTTCCTTAAACGTGTGCTTTTGGGTGGGTACCAAGGCATGAAATGTTCATCACACACATACTACCGGTGTGTTTGTCTTTGATCAGGATGATTACAGTAAGTGGGAACTTAATTCCCGCAGGAGGAAACTGCTGGATAATCAGAAAAAAGCTGAAGAAAAAAGGTTCCCATGGAAAAGAATATTTGTCGCTCACTGAGTGGCCCTTGGTAATCTCTCAGTTTGGTGGGTTTTTTGCAGAGGCTTCATTATGAAACTAGGTAACATTGTCATCAAGAGGCTGATGAGGCTACCTAGTTGGGTAATAAAACGTTTGCAAGAAGTTGAAGTTGAGGTCCCTATACCAGTGATGGCGAACCTTTTTTCCCTTGGTGCTGATAGAGCACGCATGCACACTATCACACATACATGAGTGCCCACACCCATAATTCAATGCCCAGGGAGGGCAAAAACAGCCCCCCTGGAGGCCCTCTGGAGGCTGGAAACGGCCTGTTTTCCAACTTTTCGTGGGTCCAGTAGGCTCCTGCCTTGCCCTCCCCAGGTTTCAAAGTCTTCCCTGGAGCTGGAGGAGGGTAAAAATGCCCTCCCCTATCCCCCTGGAGGCTCTCTGGAAGCCAAAAACGCTCTCCTAGATCCTCTGTGCCAGCCAAAAATCAGCTGGCTGGCACACCCATGCAAGTTGGAGCTGAGCTAGGGTAACGACTAGCATGCCAGCAGATATGGCTCCGTGTGCCACCTGTGCCCTAGGTTTGCCATCACTGCCCTATACGTTCCAGTTCCCACGGTTGAGAAATTCTGTCCTAGATCATTTTAAAATTTGCATAAACATGGAACTGGTAACATTGGTACCACCACGTCCGTCTGTCTTCCTCCTAGTTGATCAATAGTGTTAAGGGCCGTTTGTTTTGTTTATGTGCATAGGATTCAAATATCAAAAACTATTTATTATTTATTTATTTATTTATTGGACTTTTATTCCGCTCCTCTCTGAGGACTCGGGGAGACTCGCAACATACAACAAAACAATATCAAACATCTTAATCCAATTACTTTAATTTTTTTTTTTTAAACCAAAACCATAAAAAACAGTCCTTTCATTCAATCAACTTTTTCTCAACACATTCATTGGCCAGGGGGCAAGGATCTAATAGCTCCAAGCCTGGTGGCATAAGTGAGTTTTAAGACTTTTACAGAAGGCGAGGAGGGTGGGGGCAGTGCGAATCTCCGGGGGGGGGAGCTGATTCCAGAGGGCTGGGCCCCCACACAGAAGGCTCTTCCCCTAGGGCCCGCTAAATGACATTTGAGAGGAGCTGGAGAATGCCGATTCTGTGGGACCTGACACCTGACCAGTCTCTGGGATTCATGCAGCAGCAGGCAGTTCCGTTGGTACCGCTACTGCCTTATTTTCTTGCTTTTGAGAATTTATTCACATGAAGAAAAAAAAATCAGCTGGTAACCTTAAGTGTTGGGGAAGTTTTGAAGAAGATGCCTCGCAGGAGAATTATGTAATTTTAGGGTATAGAGAGGAGAGGTTAGTTCAATTTTTAACCACTACAAATCACATCCCACTCATCCTCCAAACATCCCTCCTCACCCATTTGTAGTAGAGACAAAATCCATACATAGACTTTGTATTTAGCCTTTATTTTTTGCATGTTGATGTTGCTTAGCTAATAAAGACATTGCTCATTTAAAAAAACAAAGTCTGCGAGAAAACAACCAAACTCAGAAAGCACTAAGGACCCCACAGATAAAAATTCTCCCTAAATAGTTCCCTAATAAAGGAACTACCAAAGAGAAAAACCATGCCACCAACTTTGGCAAGGCAAACCATAGAGAGAATAATAATAATAATAATTTATTGGATTTGTATGCTGCCCCTCTCTGCAGACTCGGGGCGGCTAACAACAATAATAAACACAACATGTACAATCCAATAATAAAAAACAACTAAAAACCCCTATTATAAAACCAAACATACCATGCATAACTTGTAATGGCCTAGAGGGAAGAGCTATCTCAACTCCCCCATGCCTGGCGGTATAAGTGAGTCTTGAGTAGTTTACGAAAGACAGGGAGGGTGGGGGCAGTTCTAATCTCCGGGGGGAGTTGGTTCCAGAGGGCCGGGGCCGCCACAGAGAAGGCTCTTCCCCTGGGGCCCGCCAAACGACATTGTTTAGTCGACGGGACCCGGAGAAGGCCAACTCTGTGGGACCTTATCGGTCGCTGGGATTCGTGCGGTAGCAGGCGGTTCCGGAGGTAATCTGGTCCATTACCATGTAGGGCTTTAAAGGTCATGACCAACACTTTGAATTCTGACCGGAAACTGATCGGCAGCCAATGCAAGCAAACTCTGTTTTAGCACTGGTGATATTCATTGGCATTGGCAACCTTCAGTCTTGTAAGACTATGATATCGTGCACTGGAAAGAGTTCCCAGAACAGCTTCTAGTTGTGGCTAAAAAGCCCAATCTGAGAGTGGCAATCACTTCCGTGTTGAGAGCAGAACCATTCTGTCCCCTGCCTGGTCTCAGAATTTGCTGGTTCCAGGACGGCCTCTTTGCCTGAGCCTGCCAAACATGCGTTCTCCTTGAAATGGAGAAGGCCATGCTGCATCTTTAGCCTCCAAGCTGAACGATCAGAGGTCAAGGTTTCCCAGCTGTTAATGTCCATTCCCAAGACCTTCTTACAGATATCCTGATATCGCAGCTGTGGTTTTCCTCTGGGACGCTTCCCCTGCTCTAATTCACGATACAGGAGATCTTTTGGAATCTGCCCATCATCTCTTCTCACAACATGCCCAAGCCAGTGAAGACGTTGTTTTTTCAGTAATGTATGTATGCTAGAAATTCCAGCACGTTTCAAGACTGTGCTATTTGGAATTTTGTCGTGCCAGATGATGCCAAGGATACTTCGGACGCAGCGCATATGGAAGGTGTTCAACTTTCTCTCTTGCTGTGCATAAAGAGTCCAAGACTTTATTATTATTATTTTATTATTATTTATTAGATTTGTATGCCGCCCCTCTCCGTAGAATCGGGGCGGCTCACAACAATAACAAGAACAATGTAAGAACAAATCTAATAATTTTAAAAACTCTAAAAACCCCACTATTAAAAGCAAACATACACACAAACATACCATGTATAAACTGTATAGGCCCGAGAGAGATGTCTCAGTTCCCCCATGCCTGACGGCAGAGATGGGTCTTAAGAGCTTTACGAAAGGCAAGGAGGGTGGGGGCAGTTCTAATCTCCGGGGGGAGCTGGTTCCAAAGGGTCGGGGCCGCCACAGAGAAGGCTCTTCTCCTGGGTCCCACCAAACGACATTGTTTAGTCGAAGGGACCCGGAGAAGGCCAACTCTGTGGGACCTAACCGGTCGCTGGGATTCATGCGGCAGAAGGCGGTCCCGGAGGTATTCTGGTCCGATGCCATGAAGGGCTTTATGGGTCATAACCAACACTTTGAATTGTGACCGGAAACTGATCAGCAACCAATGCACCCAGGGAAGCAGCACGCTTTTTAAATACATGCTTTTCAAACACGCCACTTTCCGGGCAACCGGTTGCAAACCCTTCGCCTCCACCGCCTCCTCTCCCACCGCCCCACTGCCTGAGCCCATGGAGAAGGTCACTTTTGCAAACGGTAGGCTTTTGCAAAAGGTAGGCAAAAAACAAGAGAGGGAAGGGAAGTAAGGAAGAGGGAGAAAGAAAGAGGGGGGAGAGAAAGAGAGGGGAGGGAGGGAGAGAAGGAAGGAAGGGAGAGAAAGAAAGAGAAAAGAGAGAGAGAAAGGAAAAGAAAGAAAGAGGAAGGAGGAGGGGGGGGAAGAGAAAGAAAATCAAAATCTAGTTTGAAACTAGCTCAACTATTTAAGTGGCATTTTGATATTGATATAGTTGCACCATTCCGAGATCACTGTTATAGACACACAGTATTCTATTTTGAAATTCTCTGAGGCAAAATATGGTGGGTTTTTTAAAAACCAAAATTTCTTTACTGCAGATTAAGATCAGCAAAACAATATCAATCATCCAATTTCTTAATATATTTTAATTTTCATGTCTCTCAGCTGCGTAAAAACCTTTGGTAGCTTCTAATTAAAAAGAAAACATAACAAATATCAAAAGAAAAACACAGGCTACTGAAAAACAACATGGTTTCTTCCCTTTGACAAGAGTGGTAGAAATTTGAGGAGGGATGATTGATTATTAAATATTGATTCACAATGCAATGATTGTAAAATATATATTCAGATGTTGTTTAATATTATGATGTATTAATTCGTAAAAGTGGATTAGAATTTTAGAACTATATAGAATTGCATAGTTAAAATTAATGGAAGATACATAGGATAAATAAGGGGTTTATGATATGTACTGTATGATTTTATGACTTTGCATTATGAATTTAAAATATACTTGATGAAAGCTAATAATAGTAAATGCTACGTGCCTGAAAATTAATTGAGCTTGGAAATATTGAATGAAATTATAGAAAAGTAAATATGGAAATATATTAATTGATGAATTGGTGTTCAGATAGATTACTATAATACTATGATAAATATTTAAGAAATTAATATTTTAAAGCATGTATTTATTAATAGTTGTGTTTTTGGTTTCGCTGGTTGTTTTAGTTTGAATAGTAATAGATTTTGGTTTTGTTTTATTATTAATTTCTTTTAATAAAAAAGAAGGGAATTTTTTTTCCTAATTAGGAAAAATTTGTATAAGGGTTTTTTTTATTCTTTTAATAAGACTGTATAAGAAGGAGGAGTAGGCATGACAGCCTATCTGGATTTATAAGAGGATAATGATATTAATTGAAATATAAAATAACAGAATAACATAAAGGGAAGGGACCTTATTCTGCCCCTGCACCGAGTCCCAAATAATTACGCAATAAGTTGTTTTGGGTGACATCTGTGAAAAAAAATCAGGCGCTCAGGCATGAAAATTTGTTTGTTTGTTTGTTTATTTGTTTATTTATACTTCTGTGCCACCCAGTCCTGAAGGGACTGCCACTCAGACACTATACTTTTCCGCCCACACCGAAAAAAAATTAGAGGGAACATTGGTCACCACCGCGGCGAGATGGCGTTCCTCGTGCTCCTGCAGAAGATCACTGAATCCCCGCTGTTTGGGGGTGCTGATTCCTGTCGGATCAGCCCAGAACCTCCTTGTAGTGGGGATGAAGAAGGGAACTTGGTCTCCCTCTGTTTTGGGGCTCTGCACGGCTGGCCTGGGGCCTCCACTGGCAGTGGAGCGAAGTGGCTTCGGTTGCTCAAGTCGCAGCAACTGCATTACAGAAAGGTAGAGAAAGAGTGAAGTATGTCATCTGAAAGAAGGAAGAAAGGGAATGTAAGTTTTGTGCTAGAGGTTGAAGAGAAGAAGAGATTTGGATGAGAGTGTGAGCTACTTTGCCGGAGGGGAAAGGATTTTAAAGAACTGTTTTTGATGCAAATCAGGAACGAGTCTTCCGAGAGGGGCAGCATATAAATGAATGAATGAATGAATGATAAATGAATAAATAATAAATAAATAAATAAATAAATAAATAAGTAAATAAATAAATGCAAAAGCAGGAAAGCTGCTGTATTACCATCGGAACTGCTTAATTAATACTACATGGACATAAAAGGCTAACTAAAACCCAAGAACTTTATAAATTTGCTGTGGATTTAGAAATGTGGAGATAAAATTGATTTAAAATTCACTGTACTGGAACTTAAAAGAAAGGAAGGCAACTGTGAGACTGTATTTTGTTGACATCTCGTGGCAAAGTTGAAGCAACATTTGTCTGGATTGTACGCTTCACCAGATGTACCTTTGATTCAATGGAACTAGACATAATAACTGATAAAGAAGAGCTGAGAACGGAGAAAAAAATACTTTTGTGCTGAACTTTATATGAACCTGAAAGAGGATGAACAAAAAAAGGAGACTTTTCTTCTGAGCTTTCATTGCTTTTAGGCTGTATTGAGAGCTACTGGGCAACTGGACAAAGTCTTTTGGCAATTAAGAAGAGAGGGAGATTCAAGAAATAAAAGATTTATGTAATGACTTATGTAGAAATATCAAAGAACGGAAAGAGGAAATGAGAAACAACATTAAATCTTTAATTGAAAGTATAAAAAATCTGCAAGGATTTTCAAAACAAGATGATTATGATAAGATGGATGGAAAAACAGGAAGCAGTGGAGATGAGAAGAACGATGAGCAAATTGACCAGCATACAGGAAGCGATGGAAATGATAACGTGATACAAAATGGACAATTTCAAAATGGACAGATTAAAGGACATATGATTGATAACTCAGACTGTTTAATAATAATTTAAAAAGGGAGGTAAGAGGATAAAGGAATTAGAAAATGGTTGATTAACGATGAACTCATGTTTAATGATAATTATAATAATATAAGCACTAATAGAAAATGGAATAGATGTATCAGATACATTGGAATTGGCAGGGTAAGAAAGAAATTGAAATCGACATTTAAAAAGTTGGAAAGACTGCACATTTAAGGAGGAGAAGGGAAAAGAAGAAATTAAAATGGTACAAAAAGACAAGAAAAATATTTTTGAGGTTAGGCAAGAACGATGAAAAGGGATGATTGGTTATTTAATAAATTAAAAATAGAATTTTTCCTTTTATTATACAGATATATTTTGGTGTTGTTTTGAAGTAGTAATGTATTAATTTATACAATTGTATTAGACGTACGGTTGTACCTCTACTTAAGAACTTAATTCATTCCGTGACCAAGTTCTTAAGTAGAAACGTTCTTAAGTAGAAGCAATTTTTCCCATAGGAATCAACGTAAAAGCAAATAATGCGTGCAAACCCATTAGGAAAGAAATAAAAGCTCGGAATTTGAGGAGGAGGAGGAGGAGGAAAAAGAGGAGGAGGACAGTCGCTATCGAAGGAAGAAGATGAAGTGAGGGAAATCAAAACAATTCAAAACTTTAAGGCTTTAAAAAAAAAAGAGGGACTCTGAGGCGGTGAGGAGAAGCATGTGTCTCCAATACACCTGGCACAAGGCTGCCTCCCATACACTGGCTGCTGCTGCTGCTACCTGCTGCCTCTTCCTTCCCATGCTGAAGGGCTCCCCTCTCCTCTCTCGCTCGCTCGCTTTGTAGCCGGCGCCTTTCCTTCGCTGTGGTGACTCCTCGGCTGCCCAGAGCGAAGGAAGCATTTCTTTTCTCTGGGCGCTGGCAGAGGTTTATTCCCTGTCCAAACACCCAGAGAAAGGGAAATGCTTCATTCACTCTGGACTGCCAAAGCCTCCTTAAGCGCCACCGAAAGGCTCCTCTGGCAGCCCAGATGGCTGGGATTAAAGGGGGCATGGCAGGAAACTTGCCGGGCCTTCGTGCCACTCTCAAATTTCCTGGGAAATTTTTCCGGGCTCGGGTTCTTAAGTAGAAAATGGTTCTTAAGTAGAGGCAAAAGAATCTTGAACACCTGGTTCATATCTAGAAAAGTGCTTAAGTAAAGGCATTCTTAAGTAGCGGTACCACTGTACATAGACAAATTTAATGGAATATTTACGTAAGAAATAAATTGATTTTGATAAGAAGTATGGAAGTGATGATTTACTGATTTTGTAAAATGAATTTTAGAATACAATTGGAAAATGCAAAAGATGGATAAAAGGTAATAATAGTAAGTTGTTAATTGGCTGAATATTAATTGATTGGAGAAAATTGATAAAATTTTAATGTGAGAATTAGTGAATAGATATTAAGAGTAAGAAAGTTGATTTTGTTAACTTTCTTTATTCATTTTGTTAATTTTGTTATAAATATATAAGAAATTAAGATTTAAAAGTTTGGATTGGTAATAGGTTTTTTCCCTTGAAATTTGTATAAGGGTCTTTTTGTTTCTTTTAAGAAGAATGTATAAGAAGGAGGAGTAGGCATGGCAGCCTATCTGGATTTATAAGAGGATAATGATATTAATTGAAATATAAAATAACAGAATAACATAGAGGGAAGGGACCTTATTCTGCCCCTGCACCGAGTCCCAAATAATTACGAAATAAGTGATAGCATGGGGGGGGGGAATTGGGTACACTATTCAATTAGATGAAAAATTGTAAATCAACTATGTAGGCTTCGTACAAGGAAAATCTATATAAGCGGCATCTGGCCCCAGCTCAACTAGCTAAAATATATTCAAACTTGAATCCAAGATTCTGGAAGTGCAAGCAGGAACATGACACATATTGCTACATGTAATGATCTTGGAGTAAGATAAAAAAAGTGGAAATAACAAAAACATAAACTGAATTAAATCCTGAGATGTATCATTTATCATCAGTGGTGGTCTTGCCATAAAACTAAATTACCGTACATGTATATTGGAATATAATAGAAAAGTGGATAAAATAAATTACTTTACAGGATATAAATAAAACTCCAAAAATTTTTAAAATTAGGTATAACGAAGCAAAAATACAAAAAGGATATTTTTTTCTTAATTATACATATCCTGATAGGGGCTAGGATAGTATACGCACAAAATTGGAAGGGAGGAGATATTCCCAAGGAAGAGGAAACAATAAGGAGAATTATAGAATGTGCCAAAATGGATATGATGACAAGGCGGTTAAATAATCAAGAAGAGTCAGAATTTTATAATACTGTATTTGGAATAAATTTTATGTATGGTTAAACAAAAGGGGAAAAATAAAAATTTAAGTGACTCGAAAGTATGTGTAGGTATTAGAAATAGTTTTATTTTGTTAAACTTACAGGTATTAATTACATAAAAACAAAAATTCTTCTTTTCATTTGAACTATTATGTTGATTTTATAAGTTATTAGCAAATTCTTTTTCTGTATTAGAAAGACTTCTACAACAAGTGGGGTAATTGTAACCCCAAATACATGTTAAATGTATGTATGTCCGGTTTGTCTTTATTATGAAAAATTTAATAAAGATATTTTTTTAAAAAAACCTGAGAAGTATCTACTAGGGATTATTAAAGGACAGTAAGTTAAGAAATTCAATACCTCATAATCAGTAATGGGCAGCCAAAATTTTTACTGCCACATTGAGGGTGTGGCTTATTTTGTGGGTGTGGCTTAATGGTCATGTGACTGGGTAGGGCTGACTTGCCGGCCATGCGATCAGGTGGGAGTGGTTTGAACGATCATCATCGCTCAAGTGAACTATCAAGTCCTCGACTTACAATCTTACCAGTGTCGCTCACTGGGGTGACAATTTGCTTCATGTTTCCCGCGCTCCCCTTCCTGGGTCGCCCTCCCCACCTCAGGCGGGATAGCTAGACGGACGGGTGCTGCCAGAAGCATAAATGCTGCCAGCGCCACTTCCAACCACGCCTTCTGCTTACATCTCAGGTGGGAGGTGGCCGCGTGAGACTGGAGGGGAGCTGGGCAGGAGAGAGGGAAGCTCGTCCGAGGCCAGGAAGGAGGAACGAGGAAAAAACCAAGGAGCGCAGATGCAACAGCAACAGCAGGGGGGAAAAGGAGAGCTGAGCCCAGACCAGTAATTCAGGAAGTGACAGCTGCTGATCAGCTGGAGCTGCGCATGCATCTTCATTTCCGCCAGTGGAACTGTGTTCCACTGCATCCTGCCTCCTGCCCACCCCTGCTCATAATACACATTCTGACGGCAGCCAGAATAACTTTTGCACAAGTTTGGAAATCTGAAAGCTGCCCACTGGAAAATTGGATAATAAAAAAAATAACGGATTGTGCAGAAATGGTAAAATTGACGTTAGAATTACAAAATCATGAAGAAAAAGAATAGTGTGGTTAGAAATTAATTATAAATTAATAAATTATAAATGTATTTATCTTATTTGTTTTGTCAAGTATGTGAAGATATAATAATATTTATATACATGATAGCAGTAAAAGAAACAATTAGAAAAAAAGCATTAGAAATAATAATATTTATATACATGAAACTAGTAAAAAATAAAGAAACATTAGGACAGGGTACAGGAGGCAGGGTGATGCACTTATGGTTAGAAATTAAGAAAAATAATTATTTATATAAATATTATACAAATATAAACAACTGTGGCAAGAAAGATTGTAAAACATACTTGACTTAGCGACATAAATGTTGGACTCAATTGTGTTCATAAGTTGAGGACCTCTTGTAATGTGGGTTCTTTTTTCTTCTCTTTCTTTTTCCCAACAAAGTTGAATCAGAATTAATTGCCAGATACGAGCCATAAGGAGTTGGATATGGCTAATGATTGGATAGGTCTCCTTTGTGTCAAGCCAGTTTTGGTGCCTGTCCAGCTTCTCCGGACCAGATACCATTTTGAAGGCACGCGCCTGAACACATCCTGTAGACTCAATGTGGAAGTATTAAGATAAGTCACTTCTCATTTTTCCCTTTTGCTCCAGGCAAAGTCTTTTCATGCTCAGGCAGTGTCGAAGGCGCGTTTCCAGGTTCCCATGCGTAGATGTCCTGCAGGCAATGTTTCTCAAGAGTTCGGATGGAGGCTATTCTTCTATCTTCTCCAGCTCAGCTTACTAACCTGCCTGGGCACTTCCTCAAAGGTCCAATGGGAAAGGGAGATGCCCAGAATCCACAGCCACCTGCAGAGAAATGGAAAGACCTCTGGATAGGATGTGAACAGTCTGATGCAAGACGTTGTGGCAGGGAGATCAGGAAGCCAAAATTACGTATTGTTAGTTAGTTAGTTTCAATTTATATTGTTGCCTATTCACCCAAGGTGACTCTAGACGGCTTACAGAATATACTTCCTACCACATTTAAAACATTGCTTTTATTGTCGCAGTGTGAACCCGTCCTTTTCACCCAAAATGTATGTTGCTAAACGAGGCAATGGCAACCTCAAAGCATCTGAGATGGCCTCAGCCAGATTCACTTCAGGGTTGCCACTGCCTCGTTTAGCAACGGAAATTTTGGGTGAAGGGAAAGGATTCACACTGCAACAATAAAAGCAATGTTATTGTTTTAAATGTGGCATTTATTCGGTAAGCCAGCTTGAGTTGCTTCCTGGTTAGGGTTATCTTAGTTTCCTGGTTTTTAAGTGTGATTCATTTTGCGACCTTTTTTTGCCACAGTTGTCAGGAGAGTCATTGTGGCTATTAAGTGAATTGATTGATTGATTGATTGATTGATTGATTGGATTTGTATGCCGCCCCTCTCCATAGACTCGGGGCGGCTAACAACAGTAATAAAAACAGCATATAACAATCCAATATTAAAACAGTTAAAAACCCTTATTACAAAACCAAACATACATACAGACATACCATGCATAAAATTGTAAAGGCCTGCAGTCATTAAGTCAATCTGGCTTTCCAGATTGAATTTACTAATCAAAGGTCACACATGATGATCGGATGATCCCAGGATGTTGCATCTGTCATAAATACAAGCTGGTTGCCAAGCACCCAAATTTGATCAGGTGATCATGAGGATGTTGTGATAGTCATAAGTGTGAAAATTAGTCATAAGATATTTTCTTTCACTGCTGTTGTAACTTTAAACGGTCACTAAAGGAGTGGTTGTGAGTCAAGGACCAACTGTACTTTATTCATTCTCTGAAGAGTGAGTTAATGTTCTACAATTGCTAAGCATACGGGTAGCCCTCAACTTATGTTCATAATTTAGGCTCCAATTTCAGTCATAATTCAGTGCGGACTGCACTGGCTGCCAATCAGTTTCTGGACCCAATTCAAAGTGTTGGTTATTACCTATAAAGCCCTACTCCAGGTCCCATCAACTAGACAATGTCATTTGGTAGGGTCTAGGGGAAGAGCCTTCTCTGTGGGGGAGCCGGCCCTCTGGAATCAACTCCCCCCAGAGATTCGCACTGCCCCCACCCTCCTTGCCTTTCATAAGAATTTGAAAACGCACTTATGTCATCAGGTTTGGGATCACAAGACCCCAGCCTCTGCCCAATGAATGTATTTGATGTGATAGTATGCATGTGGCTGTTTTATTTTAAATGTTTAGTTTTTAAGATAATTTTAAATTAACTATTCTATTAATTGTCTTAGAAATGTTTTATATATTGTATCTTTTTAATAAAAATGTTGTAAGCCGCCCCAAGTCCACGGAGAGGGATGGCATATATGTCCAATAAATGAATGAATGAATGAATGAACGAACGAACGAATGATATTTGTAAAGTAGGTTACCATAATTTAAATTCCCCTTTGTTGTACTTAACTGATATACAGTATATAATATTTTTAAACCAGGTGTTGGCAACCTTAAACGCTAAAAGA
The DNA here is from genome assembly GCF_031021105.1 of Erythrolamprus reginae. Classification (NCBI taxonomy): domain Eukaryota; kingdom Metazoa; phylum Chordata; class Lepidosauria; order Squamata; family Dipsadidae; genus Erythrolamprus; species Erythrolamprus reginae. The sequence goes on from NC_091963.1 coordinate 143,034,446, forward strand.
GCCACAAAAGTAGGAGAGGGGCTTGGTCAACTGCCATGGCGAGACAGTATTCCTTGCACTCCTCCAGGGAAACCCTGAATCCCCACTGTTTGTGGGTGCTGATTCCCTTGGAATCAGTCCAGACCCTCCTTGAAGGGGAGGTGAAGAAGAGGACTTGGTCACCCATCCTTTTTGGGTCTGCATATCCCATGGAGGGTTGGCCTGGAGCCTCCACCAACAATGGTGCGAAACGGCTCCGGTCATATAAGCCATAGCGACTGTGTAAAAGAATGATTGAATTGAACGATGGGAAGAAAGGGAATTTAAGTTTTGTGCTGGAGGTTGAAAAGAAGAAGAGCTTTTGGAGAGAGGGCGAGCTTTTATGTCAGAAGGAAAAACCTTTTTAAGAACTGTTTTTTGAAGATTGGGAGAAAAGATAAAGTGGGACAGTGGCTGTTTTATTATTGGAAGTGTTTAATTTATACTAAATGGATTTGAAAAACTAACTAAAACCCATGAGAGTGGAAAGTGTAGAGTTAAAAATTTGAAGATAGAACTGATTTAAAACTCGAAGCTTTGATTATATTTGAGTTTAAAGAATTTAAAGGAAAGTAAAAGAATTGGGAGACTATGTTATACTGACATCTGATGTTGGTGAAAGTTGACTGGAGAGAGGCTGTTGGCTGGAGTTCCTGTTTTAGCAGATGTGGCCTTGACTCAATGGAGCTAAACAGGGCGTTTATGTAAAAAGCGATAAGACCAAAAAAAATCTTGCTCTGAACTTTATATGAACACTAAAGGGGAAAAAAAGAAGTGGATTTCCTTTTTAGGCTGTTGAAAGTTGTACTAGACAGCTGGATAAAGTCATTTTGAAAATAAAGAAGAGACGGAGAGCCAATAAATAAGAGATTTGTGTAATAACTTACTTAAAAGCTTTAAGAATGCAAAGAGGCAGTGAGAAATAGCATTGATTTTACAATCGAAGCACAAAAAAATCCTACAAGAAGTTCCAGATCAAGATGAATATGATGAGATGGAGGGATTTTTAGGAAGATGCAGATATAAAATCAAGAATGATGAATAGACTAAACAGCTTATAGGAGGTTATGAAGATATAAATAATGAAGTGATTCATAATGGAGGCTCAAAATGGACAGATCAAAGGGCATATGATTGATAATTTAGACTGTAGTGTCAGTGAAGTGGAAGGAGAGGAAAACGGGGGTTAAAATAATAAAAGAATTTTGAAATGTTTTGACTAATAAAGGGGTTGAAGGTCACATTTTGCGTGATGATTATATTAAGATAAGCACTAATAAAAATTGAGGTGATCAGGTACACTGGAGTTGGCAGACTAAAAAGAAATAAAAATTGAAAATAAAAAATTTGGAAATATTGTTTATTCAATTATGAAAAGAGGGAAAAAGAAAAAGGAAAAGATATTAAAAGGGTATAAAAAGATAAGAAAGAAAATTTTTGAGTTTAGACAAGAGAGATGGTAATTTGATGATTGGGTTTTGATTATTTCACAAATAGATTTTTTTAATTATACATATATCTTGGAGTTTATTTGTAGCTGCTTCGAGTCTTCGGCGAGGGGTGGCATACAAATCTAATAAATTATTATTATTAGTAGTAGTAGTAGTAGTAGTAGCAAGAGAAATATCAATTTGTATGATTGTATTAAAATATATAACAATGGAATATATATATACATGAGAAATATGCTGATTTTGCTAATGACTGTGTGAGATATTAAATTTTTAAAATATAAATATGAATTTAGATCACAACTGAGGATTGTTAAGTGCTGATAAAAAATAACAATAGGTAATTGCTAATTGATTGAATGTCAATTGAGTTTGGATTAAATGCAAAAAATATAGAAAAGTTATAAATATTGAATTAAATTGTGTGAATTTACCATTGTAAACTGGCTGAATGTTAAATGGCTTCAGAGTAAAATTTTAACTTGAAAACTAGCTAATAGAATATTAAATAGATAATGCACCACTAAGAGAGAGAAGGAAAAAGTGTGAAATTTTTATTATTATGTCTTCTTTTTGTGTGTGCGTGTTTCTGTTTGTTAGTAGTTTTAATTACAGATGAGTTAAATAAAGATTTTTAGTTGTGTTTAGAAAATGTATAAAGAGGGGAAAGAGGCACCACGGCTTAATGTTTAAGATGTTGGAGATAATGTTTTTATAGGTGAAAGAACATCAATGATGAATTCAATTAGAATTCAATTAGAAAAAATTGGTTTATCCAAATGAGAAAATTAGAATGGCACGACGGAAAGATTTATACCAAAATTAAATTGATTAAGAAGTGGGGTGGGGATTGGGGTTTGTGTGTGATTATATATTATGTACTAACATTATATTGTATTTTATTGTATTAAAATAGAAGGTATATTGCACTGTACGGAGGTATGTGGAGAGGGGGGGGGAATAAAAATTGCCCCCATCCCCCACCAAAAGAGCCACAAAAAATCCTACCCAGAAGCCACTTGTTCAATTCTGGAGCTGACCAGAAGTCCTGTTTCCCCACCATAGAGTTTCTTCCTAGTACGGCGTCCTTTTTTCTCTACTGTCTTAACTGAAAGCCCTATTAATTGTAGAACTGATTGGAAAACCCGTCCCTTGCTATAGAGTTTCTTCATGGTGTGCCCTGCTTCCCTCCTATCCTAATCAGAAGATCCTCTCAAAATTGTGGTGCTGACTGGTGACAGGGAGCTACAGCAAAGGGATGAAAGAGCAGATATCTGCCGAGAAGGAGGTTATTAAGAAAATATATGAATGCACAGAGATGGACAAATTAACAACGGAACTAAAGGGTTCAGATTATTACATTACTTGGACCAAACAGTATAAATGGACACAAAAATGAAATGCAAAATCACAGTAAAAGATGGATGATAGAAAGAATATAAAAAAGACTGTGTATACAGTGTATAATGTATTTATATCAATAAGAATGTAAATACAGTATAAGGATGCTGACCTATCTGAAGATATTAACATGTAATTAAAAAAAAAAAAACCCCAATAAAATCATTTTTTTAAAAAGACCTACACGCAGCTCCAGAGATGTGGGTTGCTCACCTGTTCTAAACATTTATATTTTTTAATGTATATTTCCAATTTCATTAGTTAATTTACTTTTTCCCTTCAAAATCATATTTTAAATATGCCGTGTTATGTAATATAAACTATACATGGAAACCATTCTTGCTTACACTGGGTTAGCCTTCTCTAATGAGTGTATTCTGTTCATTTTGCTATTGTTGAATATTCTCTAAGTTCTATGTTTTTTTTTTTTGTAGTGTATCTTCTTTTTCTAATGTTGGAAGGCTTTTTGAAGATTTTCTCCTGCTTATTTGAGAAATTACCCCTTTCTAATAAATTGTACTTACCCCATCTTGTGGTGATCAGGTGAGCTCTCTAACCCTCTAAAGAGGCTTTTGTGAAGAGTGGATTCAGAAAAAAATGCAGGCAAAAATAGAATACTATCCTACCCTAATTTACTTTATCAAAAGTTATTTTGATAAAGAAAGTATTTCCTATGAGTGTTTGTATCTGTACAGGATTGCAACCTAAAATAATTAAAATGCCCAAAGACCAAATCATGCTAGTAATAAAGCCAACATTTTATTTTGGATAATAAATAACTTGGTAGATAAATATAAGTAGACATCAAGAGGTTTATAGCCACAAGAGGGAACAATAATTTATTGAATAATTTAATGATATAAAACAGAAAGTTGACACGGAGTTCTCTACAACTTTTACTTGCTCTAAGAACTGGGAAAAGGAAACCTCTATGGCAGTGGTCCCCAAACTACGGCCCGCAGGCCACATGCGGCCCACTGAGGCCATTTATCCGGCCTGTCAGTGAGTGACAAGAGCACAGGGAAAAGAGAAAGAGAAAGAAAGAAAATGGAAAGAGAGGGAGGGAAGGAGAAGTGGAGAGGAAGGAAGGAGGGAAGGAAGGAAGGAAAGAAGGAGAAATGGAGGGAACAAGGAAGGAAGGAAGAATGAAATGGAGGGACAGAGGAAGGAAGGACTGTTTTGGGGGGGGTAATTTTTTTAAATTTTTCTCTCAACATACATTCAAACAACACAGTGTACCATCTAATTTTCCATGAATAAAATGTGGTATTTTGTTAGTAACTAATATCAATCATCAAAAAAGTTGCAAAAGGTTTTTTTTCTTATTTTGTCATCCAGTTACATTCATTTTCTTTTAATTAAATTCCTTCCTTAATGTTCCTTCAAAAAGTGCAACACCAATTATATTTCTAACCTATTAACCATTATGCCAAAGTGCTTCCTTCTTTCTTTATACATTTTTCATAAGCCAAGGAAACCTTGTATAGCCAATCAGATGTTAACAAAAGAAAATTAAAAACAAAACATAAACATATATGAATTTCAGACTTCTTCCCTCCCTCTAAATAGTACGTTCCCATTTTGTTTTTTACTTTAAAACAAGGTATGCGCAGTGTTCATAGGGATTTGTTCATAGGTTTTTTTATAGTCCGGCCCTCCAGCAGTCCGAGGGACAGTGAACTGGCCCCCTGTGTAAAAAGTTTGGGGACCCCTGCTCTACGGTTTCGTTTCTCAGAACTTTACACCAAAAAAAACTAGACTACGTTTCAAGTAATTGAATTTCTTTTTAAAAGTCACTCTCCCTCTTCTTCCTTTCCCGATGAAATGAACGTAAGGCTTAGTCATTCCGAAGTTATATTTCCCAATGTGAAATTTGCAGCTGGGATTTTTAAGATATATGCCACGAGAATTCAAAAACCGGAATAGCCCCTGTTTAAATCAACCGTATCACACAAACAGGCAACTTTAGAGGGTGTCTCCCTATAATCTTCTCAGGCTTAGGCTTCTGCTGGAATTCCAGCATGTGACATTTGAAGTCAATTTACTTGGTAGAGATTGCATTTGGGATTGTTTAGACGGAGAACCGAGGTTGAATGACTTACCCAACTTTGCCCAGGACCTTAGCCTCTATAGCTGCTTCCTAAAGAAGACCATCTTTCTTCCATCTATTGTTTTCACAACCTTCATCATATAACAAGATGTTCAGAGAAAGATTCCGTGGTCTAGCTCTACATGGCAGAAGAATGAATTATCCATCTAGCAGGGCTTCAGAAGTGTTTCACTCAATGCTTCATTCATTCACTCAGTAGTCCATTCATTCAGATGAGAGGTCAGGCTCAAACATAAGTTTTGAAGGACTCCTTCCTAGGGCTAATGTCAGCTTCTTGAGGCTGCTGGTTTAGCGTCTTGGCCCTCTTCCGGATACGGCGTGGTTTCTTTCGTGAGGTCTGGTGCTTCTTCTCTTTGGCATCTCCTTTCTGGAATAAAGTCTTCTCCTCTTCTGAACTCGTATTGGGATGTCTACAGGAATCTTCGGTATGCTGTGCTTGCTTCTCCTCTGCCTGACGGCAAATCTGCAGAGCTTCCTCAAGACCAAGATTGTCATGATCAAGCAACTGTTGCCTGGCTAGACTGTCCCGGCAGCCCACGATCACCTGGTCCCTCACCATGGGCTCCCGTTGCTCTCCAAAGTTACAGAAATGGCTCTTGTAATGCAGGTCGGCCGCAAAATCATCGAACGGCTCGCGGAGCTCCTGGAAACGGGTGCGGAAGAGGAAACGTTCGTAAGCTTCACTATGGTGGGGCCTGCGATGGCCTTCTAAGTAATTCAAGACCACCTCGGGATCACCTTCTTCCTTGGGGCTTAGCCGGAAGGAGTTGAAAACTTCCCGAGATTTTGGTCGAGCCGCTGTCAAAGGTTCCATGGTTTGATGGCTAGGCCATTGGGTCAAATCATCTGCTTTTAAGTAGACGAATTGCTCTTTGCAAACTGGCCATGTTTCATCTGTGCTGGTGTCCATCTGAAGATCTTCAGCTAGCAGCAAGGAGGCCACTGTTCGTGGGTTGCTGTACGAGGCTAGAGTGAGGCAAATCCTTGTTGTTTTGTGTCCTTGCACCTCCAGGGAATTGCTGTTGTAAGGAAGCTGCAAAAACACAACGCCTTCCAACCTGGTACGGACCTCTTATTTGTACTTCCTTCCGAATGCAGAGGGATGAATCACCCCACACGGGGCAAGCTACAGCCTATTCCCAAGATGTCATCTCGGTTCCCTCGCTCCAGGGCAGGAGTTGATGAAGCTGAAGTATCCATCATGGAAGGAGGAGGAGGAACTCACCGCTGACGTAAAGTTGCCTCTCAGGTGCTGAGACACGACTCGGTCATCATTCCTTTGTCCTCAGCCTCTGACTGCCGGCTGGAACAATGGCAAAATTCTCAGGGATGATCATGCAACTGTAATAATAGTGCCAGCAAAGTTTTAAAGATTGCACTGCGGGTTGGATGACACCAAGGAGCTTGATGATATCTTGGAATAAATTCAAACAGCCACATACGGATGCAGTTGTGCCCAATTTGACCTAAGTGCTAAAGCCCACTGCAACAATATTGCCAAAAAAGCTTCTAGAGTTGTTAACCTGATCCTACACTGCTTCTGCTCAGGCAATCTCACACTACTCACAAGAGCCTGCAAAACTTTCGCCAGACCCATCCTAGACTACTGCTCATCTGTCTGGAACCCATACCACATCTCGGACATCAACACCCTTGAAAATGTCCAAATATATTTCACCAGAAGAGCCCTTCACTCCTCCACTCGAAACAGAATATCCTACGAAAATAGACTAACAACCCTGGGCCTAGAAAGCCTAGAACTATGGCACCTAAAACACGATTTGAGTATTGCCCACAAGATCATATGCTGCAATGTCCTACCAGTCAATGACTACTTCAGCTTCAACCGCAATAACACAAGAGCACACAACAGATTCAAACTGAATACGAACCGCTCCAAAATTGACTGTAAAAAATATGATTTCAACAATCGAGTTATTGAACCGTGGAACTCATTGCCGGACTCAATTGTGTCAACCCTTAACCCCCCAACATTTCTCCCTTAGACTCTCCACGATTGACCTCTCCAGGTTCCTAAGAGGCCAGTAAGGGGCGTACATAAGTGCACTGGTGTGCCTTTCGTCCCCTGTCCAATTGTCTCTCCTTTCTCTCACTTATCATATATATTTTCTTTCTTCCATATATCCTCTCCTCTAAGTTCACGTTACCCTTATATATATTATTACATGTCTATTTTTCTTCCTATGTATTTGTGTATTGGACAAATGAATAAATAAAAATAAAATAAAATAAAATTTCTTTCCATTGCTAAATCAGACCATTGCTTTTTGTGCCATTTTATAAAAGTTGCTTGTCCCATTTGTTCAGAGAATCACTGCAAAGTTGTTAAACTAGGGACATGGTTGTTAAGTGAATGTGGTTGTTAAATGAATTAAGATGGCATAATAGAGAGTTTGATATTGTTTATACTGATGTAATGTAATTTTTTAGTGTAAGGTGGGAAAAAGGTTGTTTTTTTCAGGTTTTCTTTATTTGATAATATTATATAAGTTCTATAGAATGTTTTTTTAATGGAAGAAAATAAGCCTCCATTGAATGATTAATAGAAAAAGAAATTGTTTATATATGTTTTATTTTGAGCATAGTTTTGGTGTTTGTTCTTATGTATTGTTTTTTATTCTATGTTGGAGAAAAATAAAATTTCTATTTGGAAAAGAAAAAAAGTGAATGTGGCTTCCTTATTGACTTTATGGTTGCCAGAAGGTTGCAGAAGGTGATTTGATTGAGATGTTTGACAGTATGATTATAATGGTATATTTAAGTGTTTTATAGCACTTTTATTGGTTGTAATTTAATTATTTATACTGTTTTTATTCTTGCTGGAAGCCGCCCTGAGTCCTATAGGATTGGGCAGCATATCAATCAAACAATCAGATAGATAGATAGATAGATAGATAGATAGATAGATAGATAGATAGATAGATAGATAGATAGATAGATAGATAGATCTATCACAAATCCCAGCGGCCAATTAGGTCCCACAGAGTTGGCCTTCTCCAGGTCTCGTCGACCAGACAATGTCATCTGGCAGAACCTAGGGGAAGAGCTTTCTCTGTGGTGGCCCCGGCCCTCTGGAATCAGCTCCCTCCAGAGATTTGCACTGCGCCCACCCTCCTCACCTTTCGCAAAAGCCTTAAGACCCATCTGTGTTGCCAGGCTTGGGGCAGTTAGATCATGCCCCTCTTTCTTTCTGACCATTAAATGTTATGTGTGGATGTGATTGAGTTAATTGACTGTTTTTTAAATGTAAGGGGATTTTAGCTTAGAGTTCTTAACTATTAGATTTGTACACATGTTATTGTATTGTATTTTGTGAGCCTCCCTGAGTCCTCGGAGAAGGGCAGCATAAAAGTCTAAATAATAATAATAATAATAGTAATAATAATAATGATGATGATGATGATAATAATAGTAATAGTAATAGTAATAAGATAGATAGATAGATAGATAGATAGATAGATAGATAGATAGATAGATAGATAGATAGATAGATAGATAGATATGTGACGCTGGGGCATTGTCAGCGTAATAAATACGAGCTGATTGTCAAGTACTATCTGAATTCTAATCCCTTGACCCCGGGGATACTGAATTATTGTTAAGTGAATGAAAAACAGTTATAAGTTTTTTTTCAGGGCCATTGTAGTAGTAGTAGTAGTAGTAGTAGTAGTAATAGTAATAATAATAATAATAATAATAATAATAATAATAATAATAAGATTTGTATGCCGTCCCTCTCCGAAGACTCGGAGCAGTTCACAGCAATCACAACAATATACAAATCCAATATTTAAAAAGAAACAAAACATTTAAAAAGCCCATCATTAAAAACCATACAACGCAGTCATACCATACATAAACTATATGTGTTCAGGGGTATCTCAGTTACCCCATGCCTGACAACAAAGGTGGGTCTTGAGTAGCTTACAAAAGGCAAGAAGGGTGGGGGCCATTCTAATCTCCGGGGGGAGTTGATTCCAGAGGGCTGGGGCCGCCACAGAGAAGGCTCTTCACCTGGGGCCCGCCAGACAACATTGTTTAGTCGACGGGACCCGGAGAAGGCCAGCTCTGTGGGACCTTATCATTTTTTTGTATTTATTAACCCCACTTTACTCAACTTATGACATTTCCTAGCTGTCACCATGATGTGCAAGCTAGGGAAGTAGCATACATCTAGATGCAAGACCCCACCCCCAACCCTTCCCTTCCCTTAGTAGCTCTGCAAGGTCACAGGAGTGATATCCATGATCCGTCCCTTCCATGCATGTGCATGGTCTTCCACGTATTCACTTTGCTCATGTACCCAGCTTGCACGCATGCGCACAGCTTGAAAACATGCCTAAATAGGACGAAATAGCACCAAGGCAGGTGGGCGGGAGTGGGCCCAGCCCCACCCACAAGTCGCTATTACTGGTTCACCTCAACCAATCCGAATTGGCTGAATACCACCTCTGAATCGCCATTAAATGAACTGTTGTAATTTAAGGACACTCTGTACCTGTGGCATCCTTCATCTGCTCAGAGATGCAAACCACAAGCTTGAAAGTTAATTTATACCAGTTTGGGCCTACTGGTAGCAGCAGGCACTGCTGGTTCAGAGAATCAGTAACAGAGGCTCCGCCCACCTGCCTAGACCACCATTTTCTTTTTTTTAAACCTCTGCACATGCGCCAAGCTTTCTATGCATGCACAGAGGGTAAAAAAAGCACATACAATAGGAGTGGGGGTGAAAAAGCACATGCATGTGCTTTTTCAAGCTAAGTGAGCACACACACTGGAACCATGCACTTCCGAACCGGTAGGAAATGTAAGTAGATTTCACTGTTGATTTAGACTATAAACATTTCATCTTCTCTTTCAAAAATGTGATTATCGTTGTCTCAAAAGATGGGGTTTTTTTTGTTTCTTCAACAGGCAACTCGAGGAAGAAGAAGTTTCACTTCTCATCTGAAAATCTTCATCAGTTCTGACTTGACTGGTGGGAGGGATGGAGGGATTGTATTTCTTTGCAATTATTTGGTTGTTAGTATTCTCTATGGGAGCTGTTGAAGCTATTTAGGCCTTTATCTATGCCGCAGTGAGGAGTGATGGCCCTTTAATGTCTTGGGGACTCCAACTTGAAGTAGACCCAGAGACAGGGTTTTGAGCAATCGGTACTTTTATTCAGCTCAGAGAACAAGTGACAGCTCAGCAAGGCAAAGTGACAATTCAGCGAGTACCAACTGGCTCTGCCTGGAGAAACCGCTCCTTTTATATATTTGCGGTTCCCGCCAAAGCTAGAGCCGGCCGCGTCTGAGCCAATCAGGAGCGACTTCCTGCTTAGGCTCAGACAGCGCTGAAAGAGGAACAAACTATTTACAGAGTTACAAGGTAGCCATTACAGGATACAACACCCCTCCCCTCATAGTTGGACACATCCATCAAGAAAGCCATGTGACAAAGTCGTCCAATCGGTGGGGCCTCTGAGGAGCTCGCGCTGACCTGCGCAGTTCAATTACTCCTTCGCCACTGACTGTGGAGGATGGCTCGCCGCTGTTCTCCCGGTGTGGCGGACTTGGCCTGGCGGGCCCAACGAAGGCTTCGGAGGACGAGGATGGTTCGGCGTCGCTGGATGGTTCCCCCTGGCCCGATAAGTCTCTTTGCGTGTCTCTTATTTCGGGCAATGTACAAAAGTCTGTTGAAGGGGGAGAGTCCATGTCAGCGGTTTGTGGCAATTGATTTTCTGTTCGCTTCCGAATGTGGTCTATGTGTCGTTTCCACAAACGACCATCCTCTAGTTTAACAACATAGGTCTTAGGTGCATTTTGCTTAACAATAATTCCCTTCATCCAGTTTACATTTCCATCAAAACTTTTTACATACACATTTTGTCCCAAATACATTTCTCTTTCAGGTTTTGTACACATTTGGTTATTATTAACACAGAACCTTGGGTTTAACCTGTCTAGTGGTGACCTCAACTTCCTTCCCATCAATAACTCTGCAGGGCTTACATGTGTGTGCGAGTTAGGGGTAATGTGTTGGGTGAGTAAGAATTGGTCCAAGTTCTGTTGCACATCCCCAGGGCCTGACCTGCGCAATGCCTCCTTTGCCACCCGTACGTAACGTTCTGCCAATCCGTTAGCCCAGGGCGAATAAGGCGAGATGAGGGCATGCCTGACCCCTAGGCCATCTAGGAACAATTCGAATTGTCTGGCTGTTAGCTGTGGCCCATTGTCAGACACTAAGAGATCTGGGCAACCATGGGATGCAAACAGTCTGCTCAATACCTTGATAGTGGCACTTGTGGTTATGTTGTTCATTGCTATTATTTCCAACCATTTGGAGAAGGCATCAACCACTATTAAAAAATACTGAGACCCCACTGGGCCAGCAAAATCAATGTGGATTCTAGACCAAGGACCAGCAGGCTGTTCCCACTCAGCCGGAGTTGTTTTGGGGGGACTGGGCCGTGACTCTTGGCACGGATCACACTTTGAAACCCAACTTTCGATATCAGCATCCAGCCCTGGCCACCATAAATGCCCCCTTGCCAGGCTCTTCATCCTGACAATCCCAGGATGACCCACATGTAACATTTTGAGTACCTTTCCCCTTAGGCTTTTCGGGATGATCACTCTATCCCCCCACAGCAAACAACCTTTTACATACGATAACTCAAGTCTTTTGTTTTTAAAATCACACAATTCAGGTTTCACAACATCATTTTGCCATCCCTTTAGAACACAGTTCACCACTTGTTTAAGGATTTGATCTTGCTGCGTGTGTGCAGCTACCTCTTTTGCTGTGGTTAGTGGGTTTTCCTCGAGTTCTATCATTAGCACATCTGTGGAAGGAACAGGGTCTTCCACTAAGTCTGCTATGGGGCATCTGCTGAGGCCGTCTGCATGATTGATTTCCTTCCCCCCCTTGTGGGTGAGCTCATACTGATACCCTGAGAGGAAAAGAGCCCATCTGATTAGTCTTGGAGACATAAAAGGTGGAGTGGGCTTGTTGGGGGCTAGCAGGCCTAGTAGGGGTTTGTGGTCAGTGACTAGCTCAAAGCTTCTTCCAAAAATGTAATTGTGAAACTTCTTTACCCCTGCCACTAATGCTAGAGCCTCCTTGTCTAACTGGCTATAATTCCTCTCTGTGCTGGTCATGGTTCTTGAAAAAAATGCTATTGGGGCCTCTGTATTATTAGGTAGAACGTGAGCTAGGACTCCTCCTATGCCGTACGGCGAAGCGTCGCACGTGAGTCTAATGGGTAGTGAAGCACTATATTGGACTACTACACTTTTAGAAGTTAATAAATTTTTTATTTGAGAAAAAGCTTCACGTTCAGTTTTCCCCCATGTCCAGCGGGCTTCCTTCTGGAGTAAACGATGGAGAGGCTCTGCTACTGTTGCCTTCTGCTTTAAAAAAACGGAATAAAAATTAAGGAGGCCCAAAAATGCCTGCAACTCATTCTTATCTCGTGGCTCTGGGGCTTCTCTAATTGCTCTCAGCTTCTCTGTTGTGGGGTGGATACCTTCCTTATCTATTTTATATCCTAGGAATTCTATACTGTTGGTTCCCCAGACACATTTATCAGGCTTGATTCTTAAACCTTTGTCCTGTAACCTCTTAAGTACTTCCCTTATTCTTTTGTTTACTTGTTCCTGGTTTTCCCCTGCAATTAAGATGTCATCAAAGTATGGAATGGCCCCATTTACCCCTGACAATAGGCGTTCCATAATGCTCTGGAATATTCCTGGGGCTATGCTTACCCCAAACTGTAACCTCGTGCATTTGAAAGCCCCCCTGTGCGTTACAATTGTTTGAGCGTTTGCTGTTTGTTCATCGACCGGAAGTTGCTGGTAAGCCTGCGCCAGGTCGATCTTTGCGAACCTTTTCCCCTCCCCCAGGGAGTGTAGCAGTTGTTGCACAACCGGGATGGGGTAGGGGTGGTGTTGGAGTGCCTTGTTCAGGGTCGATTTGTAATCAGCGCAAACTCTTAAAGAGCCATCTGGCTTCAGAGGGGTAACTATGGGAGTTTCCCATGGCCCCTGTTCTACAGGGACCAAAATACCTTGGCTAATGAGTTTGTCCAGCTGTATGTCTAGTTTGGGGAGGAGCGGCAGGGGGACCCTGCGAGGTTTTAGTCTGATCGGTGGGACCTTGGGGTCAATAGAGAAGGATATAGGGGGGCCCTTATACAATCCCAATGTGGGGCTGAACACTTCGGGGAACTCTTTCACAAAGTTAGGCATATCATAACAGTTTACATTACACACACCCGAAATCTCGATCCCCAGTGGTTCCATCCATGCTAAACCCAGAAGAGAATGCTTGGCCCCTGTTACAATAAGCATGGGAAGGGTACATTTAACATTCTTGAATGCGATAGGTACATTTGCTGTTCCCAAGACCGAGATTACTCCCCCCTGAAAGTCTCTAATCACCAAAGAGGTTTGATTTAGGTCATCCTTAGACACATGAGGCATATACAGTTTGAATTTTTCCCAGGGCATGATGGTATATCTAGAGCCCGTATCCAGCTCCATTGAGCAAGGTTGGTTATTGAGTAACAGTGATATAACAATTTTAGCCCCTTTTTTGGTTGCCGTGTTATTCACGGAAAATTGAGAGTTACCTCTATAGTAGTCGCGGTTAGCGGTTGAGTAGTTCCTTTGACCCGCGTTGCGGAATGGTCTCCTTTCTCGCGATTGGGGGGTCTGGTTTGGAGGTCGCTGGTATCGCGGTGTGGCAAATGTTTCTTCTGGCGCTGTTGCTCTGCATGCGATGGCGATGTGGCCTCTCCGGTTGCAACGGCGGCATGTAGCGTCTCGGAAGGGGCATCGATGGCGCTGGTGATTTCCCCGGCAGCCCGCGCAGGGTGCTGGGTGAGTAGCTCTCAGGTGTCTCGGCTGGTCTTGCACCAGGAGGCAGTTGTCTCCGCTGGGAATTTGTTGGCTGAGGTTGTCTGTTTCCACGGCGCTGGGAGACGCGGAGTCGATTTTTGCAATGATTTCTCGCCTTCCGTGCTCTTTCAATTCTCTCGCCGCTGCGTCGGCTGCTTCTGCGGTTTGCGCCAGTTTAATCACGGTTTGTAGAGTCGGCTCTTCTTCGATGAGGAGTTTATTTCTCACCGTGTTGCTTTTCATGCCGAAAACCAAGGCGTCGGTGAGGCGAGCTTCCGGGTCTTTAAACTTGCATTGAGCAAGTACCGTTCGCAGCCGCGTTGTAAACTGGCTGATCGACTCGGTTTCCCTCTGAGCCATCATGTGGAATTGATGCCGAAAAACCATGGCTGGTTTGGTCGGCTTGAAGTGGCTCGCCAGTTTTTGTTGTAGGACGTCCCACGCTGTGGCTCTTGCTTGTTCCGGTTCGGTGAGAGTTTGGGCAAGTCTGCGGATTTCTGCGCCGCAGTAGTTAAGAAAAATAGCCCGTCTGCGATCGGCTTCGGCGTCCTGCATTCCCGCCGCCTCGAGGAAGATCTCGAAGGTGGCCATGTACTCGTCCCATGTCGATTTCTCGGGATCGAAGAGTTCCGGAGCCTGGCCGATCTGGATTTTGTCCATATTGCACGCGAAGTTAGTTCCGTCCGTTCGTCGCCAGTGAAGTAGACCCAGAGACAGGGTTTTGAGCAATCGGTACTTTTATTCAGCTCAGAGAACAAGTGACAGCTCAGCAAGGCAAAGTGACAATTCAGCGAGTACCGACTGGCTCTGCCTGGAGAAACCGCTCCTTTTATATATTTGCGGTTCCCGCCAAAGCTAGAGCCGGCCGCGTCTGAGCCAATCAGGAGCGACTTCCTGCTTAGGCTCAGACAGCGCTGAAAGAGGAACAAACTATTTACAGAGTTACAAGGTAGCCATTACAGGATACAACACAACTAATATGACCTGGCTGGTTGGGTGTGGCTAGGTGCAGGATTTAAAGTTATGAATTTAGTATCCCTGAGATCCAAAAGGTTGGGGACCCCTGCTCCAAAGTACCTAAAGCAATGGATGGAAACCAATTGAAGAGCGAACCAATCTAGAACCAAGAGGCAATTTCTTGACTACGAGAACAATTAATGAATGAAATGGTTTGCCTTCAGAAGTTGTGGGTGCTACTGCCTGGATCGGCGGGGGTGGTGGTGGGTGGGTTGCAGTGTGGTAGCAAAAATGGAGTTCTACCCCAGAGCACCTGATTTGCACTGAAAAATGTTGAAAGAAAATGCAGGGTGTCCTGCATAAGCCATGCCCAGTGTGGTAGTAAAACTGTTGATAGCTCTTCACTTGTGCTCCATTACTGAAGGTTTTTAAGAAGAGATTGATATTATCTGTCTGTCTGTCTGTCTGTCCGTCTGTCCGTCCGTCCGTCCATCCATCCATCCATCAATTTGCATTTATATGCTGCCCCTGTCCGAGGACTTGGAGTGTCCATTTGTCCAGAATGGTATTGTTTGTTCAAACAGGGAATTGGACTAGGGGTTCAGCAGTTCAAATCTCATCACCGGCTCAAGGTTGACTCAGCCTTCCATCCTTCCGAGGTGGGTAAAATGAGGACCCAGATTGTGGGGGCAATAGGCTAGCTCTGTTAAAAAGTGCTATTGCTAACATGTTGTAAGCCGCCCTGAGTCTAAGGAGAAGAGCAGCATAAACATCGAATAAATACATAAATAAGTAAGTAAGTAAGTAAGTAAGTAAGTAAGTAAGTAAGTAAGTAAGTAAGTAAATAAATAAATAAATAAAAATAAATAAAAAACACCCAGGGTCCCTTCCAAGTTTATTTTTAGTTTAGTCCCTTCTAAGCTGCTTTTCCCACCCATTATGTACTTGTGGGCTATGTTGTCCTTTATCTGACTATTCCCTAGGCAGTGTCTCTTGACCCTGATTTTCCAAGATCTTTATCACATACCATTACACTCTCCATGTATCAGGGAATCAAGAGTGAACTGTTGCAGGAAAACCACTAAAGGACTAAGGGACCCAGACATTAGGGTTGAAAACTCTTGGCAAATCCAGCCTTATTATCTCATTCCTGGCGGAGTCTCCCCGGTTCTGATGAATTATAGTCGACTGCAATCAAGGCAGCTGCTCACTTAAGCCCGGGAGTTTAATTACAAGCTTTGTGGGGTGACCAAATTCCCCACGAGACTGAAGGCGGCTTGAATGGATTCCATTTTAAGCTTGTCAAATCTCAACTTCCTTTGTTTTCGCCTGAAGGCCGAGTCTGATTAAAAAGAGGCTGACAGAATGAAAGATCCAGAAAACTGTTCAGTAAGACCTCTGTTTCAAAAAACTCCCCCTTTCTCTCCCCCCCCCCCCAGAAAATACAGGTGGTCCTTGACTTAACAACCATTTCCTTAGTGACAATTTAAAGTTACAGCGGCACTAAAAATCAGGACGTATGACCAGTTTTCATCCCACTAATGCAGCATCTCCAGTGGTGAGTTGTTGCTGGTTCAGACTGGTTTGTCTAAACCGGTGGTGGAAATTTGCTCCTGTTCACCATACCCCCAAATCAGTCGTCCGGTTGCCACTCCTTAAAAGCAGCTGGCAAAGAACCTTCTGCGCATGTGCAAAGACTTCTGTGCATGCGCGGGGTCATTATCTCACACTTGCGACCCGATACGACGCGATATGGAACCCACCCCTGAGCATCCCCATGGTCACATGATCAAAATTTGGGCACTTGGCAAAACTTATTTTATTTATTTATTTATTTCATTGGATTTATATGCTCCCCCTCCGAAGACTCAGGGTAGCAGATAAATGCCGACCCTAGTCTTGCACCATCCCGGAAGGGTCGTGTGATCATCATTGGTAACTTTCCCAGCCAGTTTCCTACAAGCAAAACCAATGGGGAAAATCAGGTTTGCTTAGTGACCCTATGATTCATCTAAGAATTGCAGTGATTCATTTAATAAGGGTGGCGAAAAAGGTCATAAAGTGGAACGCAACTCACCTAACAACTGTCAATGGAAATTTTGGGCTCAATTGTGGTTGTAGGTCCAAGAATACAGGTATATATTTCCAAGTGGGATCGGGGGAGGTTCCTTCCATTTTGGACCAGATCGCCTGGAACATTAGCAATCCGCTGGTGATGTAATTTTGGTGGCATGGGTCTGGTTCTTTCTGTGCTGGTCTGCACTTGCCGCCATCTTTTTTTCTGAATTTTCAGGCCGATTTTTCTGTGTTTTGATGGCTCATTCTGTGTTTTGGAAAAAGCCCGCCTGCCCCCGGTTAATACTAACCTTTATTTCTTCACCCGAAGCACAGCTGATCAGCTCCTCAGCTGTGCTTCAGGCTGAATCCACCTTCTGATCATTCGCATAAATGAAATTGCATGAGGTGATATGCGCACATATGTGCGAAATGTCGCAATGAGAATTGTTAGTGAAGGTAAATGGAACCCACCCCTGAGTGGGATGATTTCATAATGATAAAAAAAGTGTTTGAAGTTTGTATTTCTGAAAACAAGACACCATTTGGCGGGCCCCAGGGGAAGAGCCTTCTCTGTGGCTGCCCTGGCCCTCTGGAATCAACTCTCCCCAGAGATTAGAACAGCCCCCACCCTCCTTGTCTTTCACAAATTACTCAAGACCCACCTTTGTCGCCAGGCATGGGGGAGTTAGGATATTCCTTCCCCTAGGCCATTACAAGTTATGTATGGTATGTTTGTGTGTATGTTTGGTTTTTATAATAAGGGTTTTTAGTTGTTTTATTAAAGTGGATTGTTACATGTTGTTTTTTATCATTGTTGTTAGCCGCCCCGAGTCTGCGGAGAGGGGCGGCATACAAATCGAATAAATAATCTAATCAAATCAAATCAAATCAATCAATCAATCAATCAAACAAACAAACAAACAAACAAAATTGTGAATGGATGTTTCAAAGTTTATTTCTGTGTTGTTCAGAGGTAGGTTCTTTCTGCTTCGGCCTGGTTCTGCAATCCGGTTGTGGCGGCAGTGGAGGCTCCGCCCACCCACCAGGCACGCCCATGAACTGGTAGCAGTGAGGGGCTACAAAATTTTCACTACCACATTGGACATGGCTTGTTTTGTGGATGTGGCTTGCCAGCCATGTGACCAGGTGGGAGTGGCTTGATGATCATGTGACTGGGGCGGCTTAAAGGACATGTGACCTTTAAGGTGGCTTAAAGGTGGCCAACTTAACATCACTCACGTCAAGGGTTTGGGTTTGAGTTAGGGTGCCTGGCTTCTCCTTCCCTCAAGGAGATACAATTTCCCTCTCTATTTAATTTACTATTTCTGAACATCCAAAATATACTCTTTAATTCTATGTATATATGCCATATGTGTACATACATATTATGCACAGGCACACAAAAATATACATTATCTACTATATAAACTACATGTGTATGTACACACACACACACACACACACACACACACGTAACTCTTCTAAAATTATACACATTCAACCTCATTTATTACGATAGGAAAAACATATCCAGAGCCCAGAAGGGAAAAAAAGAAAAAAATTCAAACTTTTTCTACCAGTTCTGTGTACCTGGCCAAAATTTTACTACCGGTTCTGCATACCTGACCGTACCTGTAGGAGCCCATCACTGACCAGTAGCGATGGGATTTAGAACCCACTTCTAGTGTTGTTGTGTCTATACATCACACAAACTCTTACTGGAGAGTTTGGATGTGATATGAAGCTAGGAAATGGGTTAATTCGTCAGACTTTTCCCCCCCAGATAAACATAGTTTTTAGCATGCAAGAAAAGAGCTTGTTCCCAGCTGGGTAAGGAAAGTTCAAATTAAAAGGTAGAAACTAGTGGCAAAGCTTAACCGCCTTGCGCTTCAAAACTGATGTTCTGTAATCATGCTAAAACCGTTGCTTGTTGAATCATCATCAATTCTCCAGAAGTGGCTGTGTTTGAACAATCTGCCAAACCAATAACCAACCACAACATCTGGATTCACTCAGGTGTTCGGGGTAGATGTAGGATCGAGAGAAAAACCAGTCTTGGTACCAGGGTGTGAATCCCATCGATAGGTAGGAACCCAAACATCTTTTGTGACTTGGCGTTACATGCAATCCGTCACCATGGTTTGCTCAGCTAACCATGTTTAATAGCCGCTTCCAAGGCTGCTGTTGTTTTGTGTGGTCGGGCAGTAGGAAAAGCAAGTAGGATGCTTGGCTGCATAGCTAGAGGTATAACAAGCAGGAAGGGGGAGTTTGTGATCCCACTATATAGAGCGCTGGTGAGACCACATTTGGAATACTGTGTTCAGTTCTGGAGACCTCACCTACAAAAAGATATTGACAAAATTGAACGGGTCCAAAGATAGGCTACAAGAATGGTGGAAGGTCTTAAGCATCAAACGTATCAGGAAAGACTTCATGAACTCAATCTGTATAGTCTGGAGGACAGAAGGAAAAGGGGGGACAGGATTGAAACATTTAAATATGTCAAAGGGTTAAATAAGGTTCAGGAGGGAAGTGTTTTTAATAGGAAAGTGAACACAAGAACAAGGGGACACAATCTGAAGTTAGTTGGAGGAAAGATCAAAAGCAACGTGAGAAAATATTATTTCACTGAAAGAGTAGTAGATCCTTGGAACAAACTTCCAGCAGATGTGGTTGGTAAATCCACAGTAACTGAATTTAAACATGCCTGGGATAAACATATATCCATCCTAAGATAAAATACAGGAAATAGTATAAGGGCAGACTAAATGGACCATGAGGTCTTTTTCTGCCGTCAGTCTTCTATGTTTCTATGTTTCCCTGCCATGTAAGGTTATATGTCTCAAGGAAATTGGTTTCAAATCTTTCTTAACATCTCTCCTTCAGATTCTAATTGATCAATGGGGGATTATGTGACCTCTCCCAGGAGTGAGCTCCTTTGCCGCCATTTCACTCAGGTGGGAGAGGGCATTCTGCTTCATGTATCCCAGCGGCCGGTGAGGTCCCACAGAGTCGGCCTTCTCCAGGTCCCGTTGGTCAGACAATGTCGGCTGGTGGGGCCTAGGGTAAGAGCCTTCTCTGTGGCGGCCCCGCCCCTCTGGAACTAACAGAGATACGTACCACCCCCTCCTTCCTGGTCTTTCGCAAAGCTTTAAAAACCTACCTTTGCCGGCAGGCATGGGGGCCATAAGTGATGAGACTGTCTCTGGCCGGTATGAGATATGATTGGATTGGATGAATGTTTACAATTCTTATAAAGTTTTCTAATATGGGGTCTACTAGCTTTTTATAAGGAGTTGGGTATTTTTACAGGAGGTTGATTTTTCTAACTGAAAATTCCTAGCGTCTCATTAATTTCTTTATGCAATTAATCAATACTATGTTTGGCCACACAGTGGCTCCCTCCGCATATATAACACATCTAAGAAGCCCTTTTAAATATATTTTTTCTTGAAATATGGCCTCATAAGCGTATATAAGTGCACTAGAGTGCCTTCCGTCCCCTGTCCTATAGTCTCTCCTATATCTCATATTTCTTCTCTACTATATCCTCTATAACCTTCATTGTGTATTATTGTGTATTGGACAAAATAAATAAATAAATAAATCTTCCCAGGTTTTCCTGGCTAGAGCCTGGTTGCAGTGTGAGTACCTGTCCTCTAGATGGCTCTGCCCTCCCTTATTTATTATATGATATGTCATATACAGGCAGTCTTTGACTTACAATTCATTTAGTGGCTTAAGGCTATTTTTCATCCCTATGAATATTGTGGCATCCCCCTGGTCACATGATCAAAATTTGGATGCTTGGCAACTGGTTCATATTTATTAACTGGTTACACTGCAGTGGTTCTCAACCTTTCTAATGCTGCGAACCCTTAATATAGTTCCTCATATTGTGGTGACCCCCAACCACAAGTCTAGCACCAATTCTCCCAACAAAATTTTAAGCTGATTGGCAGGAAGGTGGGAGGGACACCCCCACTATAAATGCCTGATTGGTCGGATTGTAAGAATATGTTCCAAGGAGCCAGAATAGAAGCTTTAGTTCCTAACACCATGGGAAATTTATCTTTTCCTATGCCTTAGGCGACCCCTGTGAAACAGTCGTTCGACCCTCAAAGGTGTCCTGAGCCCCAGGTTGAGAACCATTGGGTTACAGTGTCTCAGGTTCATTGAATCACCTTGTATGATCTTCCAACAAGCAAAGTCAATGCGGAAACCAGATTCACTTAACAAAAGGGGTACTGTATTAACAACTGCAGGATCCCCTTAACAAGTGAATTGTAAAATGAGGAACAATTCATTTCACTTAGCAACAGAAATTTTGGGCTCAATTGGGGTCATAAGTTGAGGACGCTAGGCACAATGGTGTGCTTATGCATACCCCTTACAGACCTCTTAGGAATGGGGTGAGACAGTAGACAGTCTAAGGTTAAAGTTTTTGGGGTTTGGGAAAGAAACCACAGAGTCAGGTAATGCATTCCTGGCATTGATTACTTTGTTGCTGAAATTGTATTTTCTGCAGTCGAGTTTTGAGCGGTTTACATTGAGTTTAAACCTATTGTGTGCTGGGGATTGTTGTGGTTGAAGCTAAAGTATTTATTGACAGGTAAGACATTGTGGTAGATGATTTTATGAACTAAATTTAGATCATATTGAAAGCAACGTAGATTTAAGTTATCTAAGTCCAAAATTTCAAGTCAAGGATTGGTCTGGTAAATGTTTTGTATGCGCTGCAATATTGCCAGAGCAGAAGCTATGCAAGATTAGATTAACAACTCTTGGTGCCTTTTTGGCAATGTTGTTACAATGGGCTCTGGCAGTTATGTCATTAGATATGAGTTCTCCAAGGTCTTTGATAGGTTGAGGGTCAACTACAAGGTCGTGTCCTCCAAGTTTGTATTTTATGTTCTGATTCTTTTTGCCAAAAAGTTTTTTTGCAGAAAAAACAATTGCTGCCAACCTGCCTTCCATTGAGGATCTATATACTGCACGAGTCAAAAAGAGGGCAGGGAAAATATTTACTGACCCCTTGCATCCTGGACACAAACTGTTTCAACTCTTACCCCCTAAACGTCGCTACCGAGCACTGCACACCAAGACAACTAGACACAAGAACAGTTTTTTCCCAAACGCCATCACTCTGCTAAACAAATAATTCCCTCAACACTGTCAGACTTTTTACTAAGTCTGCACTTTTCTGTCTGTCTTTTTCTCATCATTCTATCATCCTTTTCCTTCCACGTAGACTGTATGACTGTAACTTGTTGCTTGTATCCTAAGATTTTTATCAATATTGATTGTTTCTTCATAGCCTATTTGACCCCTATGACAATCATTAAGTGTTGTACCACATGATTCTTGACAAATGTATGTTTTTCTTTTATGTACATTGAGAGCACATGCACCAAAGACAAATTCCTTGTGTGTCCAATCACACTTTGCCAATAAAGGATTCTATTCTATTCTATAAACTATTTCTTTGAAGATTTTTATTTCTCTTTTAGGGGAAATATTCTGCCTTTTTAATATTTACTAGAATATTTCATTCTTCTAAGAGAGGGTTGGGTGCTAGCTTTTTTCACATTTGAAGACAGAGGTTGACCAACTGACAAATCATGTTCTCAACAAACCAGTTATTAGGATTTGAATAAACTACTTTAAAGAAATTCCTACAACACTCTTAAGCTTAGCATGACCTAGAACAGGGGTCTCCAACCTTGGCGACTTTAAGCTTAATGGACTTCAACTCCCAGAATTCTTTGCTGGTTGGGGATTTCTGGGAGTTGAAGTCTGCCAGGCATAAAGTTGCCAAGGTTGGAGACCCCTGATCTAGAGATTCAATTCATATGCACTCTAAATCTCATCACAGGTACATTTCCAGATACAAAGCCTGTAAGATAAAATTGCTTTTTTTAGGGAAGAGTCTTCAAATTTGTGGCCCTTTTTCTGACAGAAGGATCTTATTCTAGCTAGTGAAAGTTGTGCAGGAAGCCAAAACCTTAAATAAAAATATATGTAAAAAATAAAATAAAATTAAACCTTATTTAATATTTAATATATAAAAAATAAAAACCTTAAATAAAAAAAATATATATTTACTTCAGGTTCCCCATTGCACTTACTACCAGACATAGGATGAAAAAAAACCCATAATTATGCTGGGAGATAGATACGTGTGTCTCCCTTTAAAAAAAAGTGGCATTTCCCTGATTCCCCTACTAACCCTAATCCTACGTAGCTTCTGCTCTGGCAATCTCATACTACTTACCAGAGCTTACAAAACTTTCGCCAGACCCATCCTTGAATACAGCTCATCCGTTTGGAACCCATATCGCATCTCTGACATTAACACCCTTGAAAATGTCCAAAGATACTTCACCAGAAGAGCCCTTCACTCCTCCACTCGAAATAGAATACCCTACGACACTAGACTTTCAATCCTGGGCCTAGAAAGTTTAGAACTACAACGCCTTATACAAGATCTAAGTATTGCCCACAAGATCATACTGCAACGTCCTGCCTATCAGTGACTACAACTTCAACCACATCAACACAAGAGCACACAACAGATTTAAACTTAATATTAACCGCTCCAAACTTGACTGTAACCGAGTTGTCGAAGTGTGGAACTCATTACCGGATTCCATAGTGTCATCCCCAAACCCCCAACACTTTACCCTTAGATTATCTACGGTTGACCTATCCAGATTCCTAAGAGGTCAGTAAGGGGCAAGTACAATTGCACTAGAGTGCCTTCCGTCCCCTGTCCTATTGCTCTCCTATATCTCCTATACCTTTCTTCTATTCCTATATCTCTTCTTCTATTCATTCAGTTCTATTCCTATAACTTATCTTCTATTCTTTCTTAGATATATTTTACTATGAGTATATCCTCTATAACCTTCATCATGTATTTTACTATGTGTACAGTGATCCCTCGATTTTCGCGGGGGTTACGTTCCAAGACCTCCCGCGAAAGTCGATTTTCCGCGAAGTAGCGGTGCGGAAGTAAAAACACCATTTTTGGCTATGGACAGCCAAAAACTACCCCTCTCACCGGCTTTCTTCGGACACAGGTCCTCCTGCAGCAGCGCTGGCGGCCACCGTTCCCCGTAGGCACCCGCCCGCTTGCCGCTCGCCCGCCGCTTGCCCGCCTGCTCGCCCGCCCGCCATTCGCCCGCCACTCGCCCGCCCGCCCGCCGCCCGCCGCTCGCCACTCGCTGTTCGCCCGCTCGCCGCTCGCCCGTTCGCCCGCCCGCGGGCAAAGAGAAAGAAAACAAGAGAGGGAAAGTGAGAAAAAGAGAGAGAGCAAGAGGGGGAGAGATAGAGAAAGAGAGAGAATTACAGGAAAGAAAGAGAAAGAGACAGAGAAGTGATTCTTGGTGATGACGTATGACGTCATCGGGTGGGAAAAACCGTGGTATAGAAAAAAAACCGCGGAGTATTTTTTAATTATTAGTTTTTGAAAAACCATGGTATAGCGTTTCGCAAAAATCGAGAGCGCGAAAATCGAGGGATCACTGTTATAACCACTAAAACCCTAATTGTGTATTGGACAAAATCAATCAATAAATAAAAATAAATTATCTTCTGCTTTCTGTCTTCACAAAGCTTCAATCTTGAGTGGTACGTTACTTTCCTTTCTCTTTACCCGCGCTTATTGCCCCGCATGTGGCGGCGTTCCAAAAATGATACCGGAAATGAAGACTTCTCTTTCTTCCTCCCACTCCCTAAAGGACGAGGAAGAGAATCGGAGCGCACGGCTCCACCCCAGCACTACCCTACTCCCCGCCCCCTTCAGCGCTGGCGGCTGAACGCCCCCTCCATTGTGTGTGTGTGGGGGGGGGGGAATAGAATGGGGCGGAGTTAGCTTCGCGCTGAACAACGATTGGTCCGAGCCCAGGGGGGCGTGATCAGGCGAAAAGAAGGTGTGTCTCGCACAAGCGGCAGGGGCGGGCCTTAGAGAAAGGAGGCGAGTCCGCGCGCGGCCCCGTCGGTCGGCGCTGGGCATCGGCAGGGGGCGGAGGCTGCGGCAGGAGCAGCGACAGCAGCAGCAGCGAAAGCGGCGACAGCGCCGGCGGTGGAGGAGCTGCCGCCGCTGCTGCCGCCGCCCCCTCGCGGCTTCCTTTCTTCCCGGGCCCGAGCGGCGGCCAGTGCCGCCGCTGCCACCACCGCCACGCTGAGCTCCTCTCGGGGGGCCCCTCCGCCGCAGCGCAGGTGAGGCTCCAAGGAAGGCTTTGCAAGGCTCGGCCCGGCTGCTGCTGTTTCGACGCCCCTGCTCTGCCTGAGTAACAGGACCCGGCCATTGGCAGTCGCTTTCTGCCCCACCTGGGACCCGGCCTCCTCCGTGAATGGAAGGTATAGCTCCATTTCTCTGCAGGGAGAGGATGAGTGGTCTACCTTGTTGCAGGTAGACGGTTGCATCATCGATGCTGGCCATGGAGGATGGGAGCTGTAGTCCCTCTGGGGCGCACGGGTGGGAGGGAGAAAGCAGTCGTAGCAGGTGCAGCAGTCCAGATGGGGGACGATGGGGCAGAGGATGTCTTTTAAAGGGTGAAGACCACTAACGTGTGGGTGATATTTGGGATGGGTGGGTTGTTTCTACTAAGATCTGGATAAAGAGCAATATTGCATTATTATTATTTTCATCTCTCTCTTTAGGAGATGCTTAAATGAAAAATTGAGTTCGCCTTCTCTAATCCTCCAAGGGGCAAAAGAGAAATGGAGGATTTTAGGGATCGGTATGGGTTGGCTGCCCAAAGCAGGGAGGGCTAAGAATGGGGAGACAGCATGGAGGTGTTAAGTGGGTAGGGATGTGTGTGTGTTCGTGTATCCCAGTTAGAATCTAGCTAGATCCTTCTGGAGGAGGAGGAGAAGATGAGGAAAGGAAGGATGAGGTCCACAAAGAAGGGGAGTGGTTGAGCAGGGTTGGAGGGAGGTAAAGTTTTGCACCAGGAATGAAACCAAAGGAAGGGCTTTGGGGAGGATACAGTGGATTAGAATTGGGAAGAGAGAGGCTACAAGAGAAGGAGATTGATGTTTTGGTTCAAAACAAATATTTAATAAAACGAGTAGAATTCTTTATTGGCCAAGTGTAATTGGACACACAAGGAATTTGTCATTGGTGCATATGCTCTCAGTGAACAGAAAAGAAAAGATCCATGTATCAAGCATCATGAAGTACAACACTTAATGATTGCCATAGGATACAATTAAGCAATCAGCCAACAATTAATATAAATTGTAAGGATACAAGCAACAAGTTACAGTCATAAGTTGGAGGACATGAGAAGAGTAATAGTAATGCAGCCTTAGTGAAAAGTTTGACAGTGTTGAGGGAATTATTTGTTTAGCAGAGTGATGGCATTCGTGGGGGGAAAACCTGTTCTTGTGTCTAGTGGTCTTGGTGTATAGTGCTGTGTAGCGTCGTTTTGAGGGTAGGAGTTGAAACAATGTATGCCCAGAATGCGAGGGGTCAGTAAATATTTTCACTTGTGTAGTATACACGTCCCCAGTGGAAGGCAGATTGTTGGGTAAAATCTATTTATATTCAGGTCAAGATGTCCCTCAGGAAGATCTGAAGGAGGTTAAGTAATGGATTCCCATTTTATTCCTTTTTTTTTTCTGAGATAGGAATTGGAATTCCATTTTTAAATTAAATTCTATCCAAATGTCTTGCATGTATAGATGCTTGTTTATCAAATATCTAAGCTGCTGTTCTCATGGATGTGACCGGGTGGCGTGCAGTAAAAACAATTAGAAACAAAGCTTTAAAACCATTAAGAAAAACTGATAAAAAATGTAAATATGAATAAAACCACTGGTGTTCTTTTGGTCCTTTAAGAATAAAATCCAGTATACGTGGATATAAAATCCAGGCTGTGACTACAGTTGTACTTGAGTGTCAAGGAACCAATAAAACAGCTGGAAATTACCGTGTTCTCTTGAAGTCAAATGTTCTCAAATATATTTTCAGGTTAGCGTTACTCATGAAAGAAATCAGTGCAAAAATTATCCCACAGGCCTCCCTTGTTCACATAGCATCAGTGGTTAAGCCTGTCTTCTTGACTTCATCTTTTTAGCACTTCAGGTGTCGAGGGAATAAAGTCCAGCTATGTTTAATATCTAATATATATTTATTCTGGAACGCTGTGAGAAGGGCGGCATAGAAATCTAATAAATAAATATATTTATTAGATATTATATAAAATTCAGAGAACTTTATGTAGTAAAGGTGATCGAAGGTCTGGATACTAAAACACATGAAGAATGGCTGCAGGATTTGCCTTACTCCAATGCTTCTCAATTCTCCGAGTCCTCAGAGAGGGGTGGCATACAAATCTAATTAATAATAATTTATTTACTTTATTTTATTTATTTATTTGATTTTCATGCCGCCCTTCTCCTTAGACGCAGGGCGGCTTACAACATGTTAGCAATAGCACTTTTTAACAGAGCCAGCCTATTGCCCCCACAATCCGGGTCCTCATTTTACCCACCTCGGAAGGATGGAAGGCTGAGTCAACCTTGAGCCGGTGATGAGATTTGAACCGCTGACCTTTTTTTTTTTGGAAATATATTTTTATTGATTTTATAAATGTGGTTACATAAAAACAAACATAAAACAGTGCACAGTGCATGTGCCCATCACCTGACCGACAGAGAGACCCCCATCACCACCACCACCCATTACAAGGGGTTCGGAATTTACTAGTTTATATATATATATATTTCCTTGGCTCTACTTTGCATTTGTTATTACTAAAAGAGTGATTGCAGTTTATTTTTCACATTTACATCACAGATTCTACTCAACATATAACCTTTCACCTTATTCCATCGTACCATCAGCTTCTCCAGTTTATTTTCATCAAAGTTGTTTAATCTTATTTCCATGATTTCAAAATGTATGTGATCCACCATGTACCAGTACCAATTCTGTAGTGTCCATTTTATAGACTCTTTCCAACCCAATACCACTACTGCTTGAGCACTTTCCAATGCTGCAGTTTTTATTTCTTTAAAATCTCCTACCTGCAGATCTACAGTCAGCTTTAGTGGCCTGCAGTACAGCACTCTACCTGCTGTGCCACCCCGGCTAATAATAATAATAATAATAATAATAATAATAATAATAATAATAATAATAATAATTTTCTGTTATACCCTCCTTGGAAGAAGGACACATTTCGTGCCCCCCAAACTCTGGCTGGAGTAGGCTGCCCTATCCACTTACCTTGGAGTTAGTCACATTCAACTCAGTGGAGCCTGTTTTCAGTTAGGCAGGCATGACTATCGTGGTTAAGTCCCTCTTTTGACATGAGGCCAGGTCGGCTTAATCAAGCCGATGTTTTGGGGTCACCAGCCTGGCCCATAAACACCGCCTCTGCCGGGCACTCACAATGAATGATGTGGAAGGAGGCTGTCCAAATCTTTCACCCAGGTGCAGAGGATGCTCCTCCTTGTCCAGCAGCAGGTTCACCATGCTTTGGCGGGTCCCAGGGGAAGAGCCTTCTCTGTGGCGGCCCCGACCCTCTGGAACCAGCTCCCCCCTGAGATTAGAACTGTCCCCACCCTCCTGGCCTTTCGTAAACTCCTTAAAACCCACCTCTGCCGTCAGGCATGGGGCAACTGAGATAACTTCCCCAGGCCTATATTGTTTATGTATGCTATGTTGTGTGCATGTTTTTTAAATTATGGGTTTTTAGTTTTAATTATTAGATTTGTATTGTGCATTGTTTATTTTCTGTTACTGTTGTGAGCCGCCCCGAGTCTACAGAGAGGGGCGGCATATAAATTTAATAAATAAATAAATAAATAAATGCTGTTCATTGCTACCGTGGCATCTGCTGAGAATAACAAGAACCCACACAGACGCCCTGCCGGCTGTCTTCTCTTCCGGGCTCGGAGCAGCATGCAATTGGGAAAACACTCCCTGTCTGGAGGAATCAACCGAGAGGGACTATGCGTGTTTCCCGAGGTCAGACTTGCTCCCCTGGCATTGCTCTGCGTCCCCCAGGAGGGTGCAGCCCCCCAGGAGGCTACGCCCCACTCCAAGTCCTCAGAGAGGGGCGGCATATAAAACCAATAAATAAATACATTTGAGAAGCACTAGGCTTGTCTAAAGAAAAGAAGACTTAAGGGTGACGTGATAGCAGTAGTTCGGTATTTGAGAAGTTGCAGGAGGAGTTCAGCTTATTTTGTAAAGCCCCAGAAGGCAGGACAAGAAACAATGGATAGATTAGTTGGGGGAAAGATCAAAAGCAACATGGGAAAATATTATTTTACTGAAAGAGTAGTAGATCCTTGGAACAAACTTCCAGCAGGCGTGGTTGGTAAATCCACAGGAACTGAATTTAAACATGCCTGGGATAAACATATATCCATCCTAAGATAAAATACAAAAAATAGTATAAGGGCAGACTAGATGGACCATGAGGTCTTTTTCTGCTGTCAGTCTTCTATCTTTCTATGAAACTAATCAAGGAGAGAAGCAACCTGGAACTAAGGAGAAACCACCTAATAGGGAGGACAATTAACAAGGCCTTGCCTTCTGAAATTGTGGGCTTGCCTTCAGAAACCATCATGAATTCTTGAAATTTCTGAAGCTTACCTTCCGAAATCGTGGGCATTCCACTGGAGGTTTTTAAGAAGAAACTAGACAGCCACTTATCCAAAATAGTATAGGACTGTGATGACGAAGCTGTGGCACATATCTGTGGGCACACATGAGCCATTGCCCTAGCTCAGGGCCAGCATACATGTGTGCGCCAGCCAGCCACTCCTTCCTCTTAGGAGTCTCTCCACATGGCCCGTTTTGGATACTTGGTCAGCACAGGGCTCGCCCAGAGGCTCTAAGAGGGTGTTTTCGTCCTCCCCAGATGTCAAGAAAACCTCTGGAGCCTGAGGAGGTCGAAAAACGGGCCTACCGGAAGTCTGAAGTTGGGCTGTTTCAGAAGCCTGCTAGGCCCGAAATGGGGCACATGGGAGATCATGTGCACATATGTGGGGGTTTGTGCGGGGGGGAGGTTCCACACGCATGTACAAGAGGGTGGAGTGCTGGGGGCACATTGAATTATGGAGTGTGGGCACACACATATAAACGAAAAGGAAAGGGAGGGAAAGAAAGAAGGAAGCTGTTGGAGTTTGCATTTAGTTACCCACTTGTTGGAATGTGGGAGAAAATCTGTAGAACACTCAGATTAAGCTCTGTCAGGTGTTGAAATTGGTTTCAGGTTGCCTAGCAGTTTCTCCAAGGAATTTCTAAAGAACAACTAGTTTAATCCTCAATTCCTGCAAGTAAGTAGTTTGGCTATGCTTGCTTGCCACTGTACATATAGATTTGAATAGAATATAATTGTTTATTGGCCAAGTGTGACTTCCGACTGACCCAATTCTGAAGCATAACACACCAGACATTGTGATCGTAGAGAAAAAGAAAGTACGGATCATCGACATCGCAATCCCAGGAGACAGCAGAATTGAGGAGAAGCAGCTAGAGAAATTAGTGAAATACGAAGATCTAAAAATCGAGCTGCAACGACTCTGGCATAAGCCAGTGAAAGTGGTCCCAGTGGTACTTGGCACGCTGAGCACAGTACCAAAGGATCTCAGCGGACATTTGAAAACCATCGGAACTGACAACATCTCCATCTGTCAGTTGCAAAAAGCCGCTTTACTGGGATCGGCAAACATAATTCGCCGCTACATCACGCAGTCCTAGCTGCTTGAGAAGCGCCCGACTGGTGATGAAATACGAAATCCAGCATAGTGATCTTGTTTGCTGTGTTGTACTGACATAATAATAATAATAATTATTATTGTTATTTATTAGATTTGTATGCCGCCCCTCTCCAAGGACCCATAAGGCACTGTTTTTCAGCCACGTAACTTTGAACAGTTACCAAATGAATGCTGGTTAAGTAAGGGACTGCCTCTGTGTCAGTGATAGCATACATTTTTTGGTTCCAATGCCAAAAGGGGAAGTACGGAGGGGGGGTGTCATGTACATGTGTTCCGACACCCATAATTCTATGTGCCCCCTCGCACATGTGCCTGTGATACCCCTGCACATGATGTCATGTGTGCTTTTCACTCTCCCCAGGCTTCAGAGTGTTTCTAGGAGCCTGGGGAGGGATAAAATAGCCTTCCCCGCCCACCCAGAGGTCCTTTGGAGGCAGAAAATGGTCCATTCGTCAACTTTTTGTTGAACTGGTCTGGAAGGCCCTTTTTTTTGCTCTCCCCAAGGTCCAGAGCCTAGCACCCCGGAGGCCCTCCAGAGGCCAAGAATGGCCTGTTTCAAGTTGGGAAATGGGCCATTTCTGGCCTCAGGACCTCCCCCCCTCCCCCCCGGAGGCCATTTCCACCCTCCCCATGCTCCTGGAAAGGCACTGGAGCTTGAGAGCAAAAAACAGGCCTTCCCCATCCCTTCTGGAGGCTATAAACATCAATAGACAATATACAAAAAATACATTTAAAAGATTGGGCGGGTGAACGGCAGATCTATGATAATAAGTTGTGCTGTAAATATTCTCAATATCCCGATATAGTATAGTTAAATAATTACATTGTATATAAATAAGAGATAAAGTTGAGTATGAAATAGCAGAAAAATGATAGACAGATAGGTTTGGTTTTAGTATATATCTTATTTCAATCCTTTACTAGAATAGAATAAACACCAGACTGTTATTTTTGTATACATACAATAACAAATGTTAATCAATCTGATTTTTTCTCTTCCCCCCCCCCTTTTTTTTCTAACCAGCAGTAGAAAGAGTCCCAGCAGTTATAAAAGACAGAATCTTCGTTATTTCTAAGTTCCATAGTTAGTTTGGTCATTTCTGCGCAGCTTCTAATCTTGTCTAATATTAGTCCATCGTGTGGCTTGCATTGGCTGCCAATCAGTTTCCAGTCACAATTCAAAGTGTTGGTCATGACCTTTAAAGCCCTACATGGCAATGGACCAGATTACCTCCGAAACTGCCTGCTACCGCACGAATCCCAGCGACCGATAAGGTCCCACAGAGTTGGGCTTCTCCGGGTCCCGTCGACTAAACAATGCCGTTTGGCGGGGCCCAGGGAAAGAGCCTTCTCTGTGGCGGCCCTGGCCCTCTGGAACCAACTCCCCCCAGAGATTAGAACTGCCCCCACCCTCCCTGTCTTTCGTAAACTACTCAAGACTCATTTATACCGCCAGGCATGGGGGAGTTGAGATAGCTCTTCCCCCTAGGCCATTACAACTTATGCATGGTATGTTTGCTTTTATAATAGGGGTTTTTAGTTGTTTTTTTATTATTGGATTGTACATGTTGTGTTTATTATTGTTGTTAGCCACCCCGAGTCTGCGGAGAGGGGCGGCATACAAATCCAATAAATTATTATTAAATTATTATGTCATCATTTTTCCACCATTGTGCGAATGCTAGTCTGGCCGCTATAGTAATATGTATAACTAGATAGATAAAACTCCAGAATGTTTCCTCTTAGGTATCATAAGACAAAATTTGAAAAAAAAAATCATGTTTTTTTTTAACCCTCTGCATACACACAAAGCCTTCTCCATATGTGCAGTGGGTGAAAAAGAGCACGCTTCCCAACCCGGTAGGGAAGGTTCAAGTAAATTTCATTGCTGGTATAGGATCTCCTGCTTGAATAGGGGCTGGACTACAAGACCTCCAAAGTCCCTTCCAGCTCTATTCTGATTCTGATTTATGGTTCAATATTAGGGGTGAATTTGGTCAGCCACGCACAACTGTTGTGTTGACTATAGGCCGGTTGCAAAGGTGCGTGATGGAATATCTCCGAGACCGCCTTCTGCCACACGAATCCCAGAGACCGATGAGGTCCCACAGAGTGGGCCTTCTCCGGGTCCCGTCAACTAAACAATGTCGGTTGGCGGGCCCCGGGGAAGAGCCTTCTCTGTGGTGGCCCCGACTCTGGAACCAACTCCCCCCAGAGATTAGAATTGCCCCTACTCTCCTTTCCTTTCGTAAGCTCCTTAAAACCCACCTTTGTCGTCAGGCATGGGGGAACTGAGACATCTCCCCCGGGCATATACAATTTATGCATGGTATGTTTGTATGTATGTTTGCTTAGTAAATGGGTTTTTTAAAAATATTTTAAACTATAATTTAGATTTGTCATGAATTGTTTTATTTTGTTGTGAGCCGCCCTGAGTCTGCGGAGAGGGGCGGCATACAAATCTAAATAATAAATAATAATAATAAATAAATGTGCAGTGGGTGAAAAATAGCACGCTTCAAAACCTGGTAGGGAAGGTACAAGTAAATTTCATTGCTGGTATAGGATCTCCTGCTTGAGTAGGGGCTGGACTACAAGACCTCCAAAGTCCCTTCCAGCTCTATTCTGATTTATGGTTCAATATTAGGGGCGAATTTGGTCAGCCACACACAACTGTTGTGTTGACTATAGGCCGGTTGCAAGGGTGCGTGATGGCATATCTGTCCGCAAGTGGGTTTTTTTCTTTTTTGGAAGCGTCATAAATATTTATTCCCTGCCCTCTCCCTCTGTTGCTTCTGAACGCTCTGTGAATTTCAACTCAAGTGGGAAAGGCTAGCCACCGATGACTTATGAAAATAGAAGCTGCTTTTAGTAAGCAGCACATTGCCCGAGTGTCTGAGACCCACTGAGGCCAATTAAATGCTCCTGATGCGGCAAAGCTCTCGAGAAGCCAGAGGGAACAAATTGTAAGTGGTGAAATCCTGGAAAAACAATATCTGAGCTCCAGTCCTTCTTTTATTCCAGCCATTAAAAAATAAAAAGCGGTTCAAATCCACCTCCTTTTTTGCAAGCGCACAAGAATTTATTTTATTTTATTTTATTAATTCATTTGTCCAATACATAAATACATAGGAAGAAAATAGACATGTGATAATATAAAAGAGGGTGAAGGTGAACTTAGAGGAGACGATATATGAAAGGAAGAGAATATATAAGTTAGGTGAGAGAAAGGAAAGACAATTGGACAGGGGACGAAAGGCACACCAGTGCACTTACGTACGCCCCTTACTGGCCTCTTAGGAACCTGGAGAGGTCAATCGTGGAGAGTCTAAGGGAGAAATGTTGAGGGTTAGGGGTTGACACAATTGAGTCCGGTAATGAGTTCCATATTTCGATAACTCGATTGTTGAAATCATATTTTTTACAGTCAAGTTTGCCGTGGTTCGTATTAAGTTTGAATCTGTTGCGTGCTCTTGTGTTATTGCGGCTGAAGCTGAAGTAGTCATTGACTGGTAAGACATTGCAGCATATGAACTTGTGGGCAATACTCAGATCGTGTTTTAGGCGTCGTAGTTCTAGGCTTTCTAGGCCCAGGATTGTTAGTCTATTTTCGTAGGGTATTCTGTTTCGAGTGGAGGAGTGAAGGGCTCTTCTGGTGAAGTATCTTTGGATGTTTTCAAGGGTGCTGATGTCTGAGATGTGGTATGGGTTCCAGACAGATGAGCAGTAGTCTAGGATGGGCCTGGCAAAAGTTTTGTAGGCTCTTGTGAGTAGGGTGAGGTTGCTTGAGCAGAAGCTGCGTAGGATCAGGTTGACAACTCTAGAGGCTTTTTTGGCGATATTGTTGCAGGGAATTGCTACGATTCCCTTGCTACAGCCCCTTGCTACAATCCCCACCCCCACCCCAACCAGATATATGTGCGCACCTCCGACACTTGACAACTGCACAGTTCTGTTGGCAAGCTTTTTGAAAGTGGTCTCCCACTACCTTCTTTCATAAAGTTGTGTTTGCGCACAACACATGGCGGTTTGCTTTGACTTCGCAAATGGTTGTAAAAACAGCCATTGTGGTTTTTTGCAGCCTCACTTGTCGGGCTCAGCGTTTTGTGAGAACACAGCCGCTGTAGCTTGCTAATCATAGTTTATGAGATTCCATAAAACACAGCCTTAATTATTATCTGTGGTGCACTAGCCAGGATTTTAGTTGTGCAGCAGTACATTCGATAAATTACACAGTGTGAAAAGGTGTTTTTTTTTTCTTGTTCTGACAATGCTGGCAACTTTTACCTTGTGACTTTGATTTAATAACAACCACAAGAACAACAACCACAAGAACAACAACAACAGTAGAGTTGGAAGGGACCTTGGAGGTCTTCTAGTCCAACCCCATGATTAGGCGGGAAACCCTACACTACTTCAGACAGATGTTTATCCAACATCTTAAAAAATTTCCAGTGTTGGAGCATTCACAACGTCTGGTGGCGAGTTGTTCCAATGATTAATTGTTCTAACTGTCAGGAAATTTTTCCCCAGTTCTAAGTTGCTTCTCTCCTTGATTAGTTTCCACCCATTGCTTCTTGTTCTACCCTCAGGTGCTTTGGAGAATAGGTTGACTCCTTCTTTGTGGGAACCCCTGAGATATTGGAACACTGCTATCATGTCTCCCCTGGTCCTTCTTTTCATTAAACTAGCCATGCCCAGTTCCTGCAACCGTTCTTCATATGTTTAGCCTCCAGTTCTCTAATCCAGTGTTTTTCAACCAGTGTGCCGCGAGACATGGTCAGGTGTGCCGTGGGGAAATTAAACATGGGTCCCCAAACTACGGCCCACGTGCCGGATACAGCCCGCGGAGGCCATTTATCCGGCCCGCCACCAGCCGCCTCCATCCAAACATAAACATTCTTCTCACAATCCCTCCAGCTATCAGCAACAGGAAGAGTGGAGGCACAGGGAATGCTTACTAACCAATCATCTTCTAGGATTCATCCCGACCACTAGCGATGAACCAATAGCAGGCCGCCTCTCATCCATACCCAGGAAGGTCCCCGCTCGGGCTGCCGAGCACTTGTCATTATGTGGCCGTGGTGAGTAGTTGAAACTGCTACTCCTCCCCATGGTCCCGATTTCTAATCCTGGTCAGGACTGGAGATAAATGTTGCCACCACTAGATGAAGCTTCAACCTCAGCTGGTTATGTCTATCCTGATGGTGTACAGTGATCCCCCGGTTATTGCGTCCCCGACCATTGCGAACAGGATAATTTGCGATTTTTCAACCCGGAAGTCAAAATACCATCTACGCATGCGTGCCCTTTTTTTTCTATGGGCACGCATGCGTAGATGGCAACCGGGAGATCAGCTGCCCCACCCCAATCCAACTTTTTTTTCCTCCAAAAAATCCTAGGAGTTCTAAATTCTGGGTTTCTTCTCCCTTTAGATATTCCAAGAAAAGAATTTCCATCCTGGGCATACATATTACATTCTGGCATCTTTCTTCCTATACTTCCTATACAGATCGTGCAGAATGCAGCTGCGAGAGCAATCATGGGCTTTCCTAAGTATGCCCATGTTACACCAACACTCCGCAGTCTACATTGGTTGCCGATCAGTTTCCGGTCACAATTTAAGGTGTTGGTTATGACCTATAAAGCCCTTCATGGCACCGGACCAGGATATCTGCGAGACCGCCTTCTGCTGCATGAATCCCAGCGGCCAGTTAGGTCCCACAGAGTTGGTCTTCTACGGGTCTCATTGACTAAACAATGTCGTCTGGCGGGACCCAGGGGAAGAGCCTTCTCTGTGGCAGCCCCGGCCCTCAGGAATCAACTCCCCCCAGAGATTAGGACTGCCCCCACCCTCCTTGCCTTTCGTAAACTCCTTAAAAGCCACCTCTGTCGTCAGGCTTGGGGGAACTGAGACATCCCCCGCCCCTTGCCTATGTAATTTTGTGCATGATGTGACTATGTGTATGTATTTTATCTATTGGGGTTTTTTTTATTTTTCTTTTTAGACTTTGTAATGTAAAACTGTTATTTTAGATTTTAATTATTAGATTTGTTACCATGTATTGTTTTTATCACTGTTGTGAGCCGCCCTGAGTCTACAGAGAGGGGCGGCATACAAATCTAATAAATTAATAATAATAATAATAATAATAATAATAATAATAATAATAATACTGGACTACAAAAAAACCTTGACTTTACCCGTGTTCCTCCAGCACCAGGACCCCTATTTGTAAAAGCCAACATCTTTAAAACGGCGGTCCCCAACTTTTTAGACAGAAGGGACTGGTTAAAACAGCAACATATGCTGTTTACTACTGTTGTTAGCCGCCCCGAGTCCACGGAGAGGGGCGGCATACAAATCCAATAAACAAACAAACAAACAAACAAACAAACAAAATGTCTTCCTTAGACCGGGGTGGGGTGGGTGGGGAATTGTTTTCTGCGTAATCTACATTGTGCGTGCACACCGATGAAGTATCAATTGCTTGCCCACTGCTTGTGCAACCCAGTCCCAGGGGTGGAATTCAGTAAGTACTGGAGAACCGGTAGCGGAAATTTTGAGTAGTTCGGAGAACCTGAAAATACCACCTCTGGCTGGGGAGGGAGGGAATGGGGATTATGCAGCATCCTTCCCCTGCCACACCCACCAATCCACACCATGCCCACCAAGCTACGCCCACAGAACTTTTAATAGGCAAGTGAACACAAGAACAAGGGGACACAATCTGAAGTTAGTTGGGGGGAAGATCAAAAGCAACATGAGAAAATATTATTTTACTGAAAGAGTAGTAGATCCTTGGAACAAACTTCCAGCAGACGTGGTAGATAAATACACAGTAACTGAATTTAAATATGCCTGGGATAAACATATATCCATTGTAAGATAAAATACAGGAAATAGTATAAGGGCAGACTAGATGGACCATGAGGTCTTTTTCTGCCATCAGACTTCTATGTTTCTTTGTTTCTATGAACTGGTAGTTTAAAAAATTGGATTTCCCCACTGCCTAGTTCCTAACAATCCACAGCCTGGGGGTTAGGGACTCCTGCTTTAAAGGACCAAAATAAATAAATAAAAATTCCAGAATATTCATAATGGAATTGTCTATTCAAGAAAACGGAATATTTTTTGACCTGCGACTGCCCCCTTGAGCTCAAATGGCTCCAAAGCAGTGATGGCGAACCTTTTTTTCCTTCAGGTGCCAAAAGAGTGTACTCACACGCTATCACGCATGCACAAGTGCACACACCCATAATTCAATGCCTGGGGAGGGCAAAAACAGCTTCTCTCACCTACCCAGAGGTTCTCTGGAGGCTGGGAACAGCCTGCTTCCCAACTTCTGGTGGGCCCAGTAAGCTCATGTTTCACCCTCCCCGAGCCACAAATGTTTCCCTGGAGCTGGGAGGGTAAAAAGGCCTTCCCCCATCCCCCCGGAGGCTCTCTGGAAGCCAAAAATGCCCTCCAGAGCCTCTGTGCAAGCAAAATATCATCTGGCCAGCACATAACATGCATGTTGGAGGTGTTCTAAGCAACGGCTCGTGTGCCAGCAGATACGGCTCCGCGTGCCACCTGTGGCACCCGTGGCATAGGTTTGCCATCACTGCTCTAAAGAGTGGAAGGACTCAACCCTTGAGGCCATGCACAGATTACTTGGCCAAGCCATTTTGGCAGTAATTACTGAGGTTCAAGGAGATCCTTCGCGGTGATGTGCTGTGGTATTTCCCTTGTCCATTTCTGGCTAGCAGGAGTAGGAGAAAAAAAATGTGGCATGTGTGTCATCACCTAGCAACCTAAGGAAGGCTGCTACCATGGTCAGCCAGGGGCTGCAGTCTCTCTGTGCGAATACCGTCACTGTAGACTCACATCCTGCAGTTGCCTTCATTGGAGGTGTGGGAGATGCTCCCATGTGGGCCAGACCTGTCCATCCAGCTTGTTCTATTGGCCAAGCGAGATTTGCCATTACAGTGAAGCAGCGAGCACAAAGAGGAAGAGTTGGCTCATGCGGACCGATTGCGAGTCAAGGAAAACGTAGATCTATGCTTGACTTGGCATGATGGATGTTCTTCAGCTTATGGATCAACTTGAACCAGAGCTTTATTTAGGGGTCCTTCTGACCAGGCAGTGTTGTTGTGGGCTGTGTTGTTTCCTCCTAGGGCAGGGGTGTCAGATTCAAGGATCCAGCCCACGGGGTGTATAGATCTGGCCTGCGGGCCACCTTGGACACAGAAGACCTCAGGACCTCTACCAACCCAAGCACCATTTTTGCTGGCAGGGGGTTGTAGGAGGCCGTTGCAGCCGAAAACAGAGCTGACAGAGGCCCTGGGTGGGACTGCCAAGCTCCGTTTTTGCTGGCAGAGAATTGCAAGAGGCAGTTGCAGCTGGAAACGGGGTTTGAGAGTCCATTTTTTACTGCCAGAGCGCTGGGGCCAACACAGGGGTCCCTCCCCCCGACTTATGAGCTTAGAACTACGGCGCCTAAAACACGATTTAAGTATTGCCCACAAGATCATATGCTGCAACGTCCTATCGGTCAATGACTACTTCAGCTTCAACCGCAACAACACAAGAGCACCCAACAGATTCAAACTTAATATTAACAGCTCCAAACTTGACTGTAAAAAATTTGACTTTAGCAATCGAGTTATCGAAGTGTGGACTCAATAGTGTCAACCCCTAACCCCCAACATTTCTCCCTTAGACTATCCACGATTGACCTCTCCAGGTTCCTAAGAGGTCAGTAAGGGGCATACATAAGTGCACTAGTGTGCCTTTCGTCCCCTGTCCAATTGTCTTTCCTTTATCTCATATATCATATATATTTTCTTCCTTTCATATATCTTCTCCTCTATTTTTACATATTGTCTTTATATATATTACTTCATGTCTATTCTCTTCCATATGTATTGTGTATTGGACAAATGAATAAATAAATACGTAAAATAAATAAGTGACATCAAGCTGTCCATGCCCACCCTGGTCATGCCCCCTCCCACAAGGTCAAACACAACCCTAATGGCAGCTCTCAATGAAATCAAGTTTGACACCCCTGTCCTAGTGCAAAAGGATCTCCAGATTGGTAAACTTTTTAAAGACTTGTGGACTTCAACTCCCATAATTCCTCAGTCGCTCTGGCGGGGGAATTCTGGGAATCGAAGTCCACTGATCTTAAAAATGACCCAGTTCGGAGAGTCTTTTCCCTTGGGTATATCCACCATTTTCATGTCTCCTTCCTGATTTTGATAACGCTCAGTTTTCAGTCCCTTCCTTCCCCCCCCTTCCCCCCCCCTTCCCTCCCTCCCCGGCTTCTTCAAATGTTGTGTGACAGTGTGACACCAAAGCTATTATTCCAATTTCTCACTTTTTGTTTTTCGCCCTTCCTGCCTTTCGATACCTGAAGTGCCACCAGATTCGGTTTGCTTTGCTGTCACATTGTTCAGAGAGTTTCTATGCCGTGACGATGTTTCCTGAGGGGGCGTCTGTTCAGCACTTGTAAAGACTATGTCCTTATGAGGCACATTTCCTACACTTTCGTTTGAATTAGCTTGGCATGTTCAGGGTCAGTTCAGAAAATGCTTGTATTTTTTTCTCTCTCCTGTGCAGAAACAGAGAAGAACGGTGGTTTTGTGTCCTGTAGCCATTTCTGGGAATAAAACAGTGGTTGAATTCTCTGGTGAACTCCTTACAAAGCCCTGGGGTTTGAGAAACACTTGCTTGCC
Organism: Erythrolamprus reginae; assembly: GCF_031021105.1. Lineage (NCBI taxonomy): Eukaryota > Metazoa > Chordata > Lepidosauria > Squamata > Dipsadidae > Erythrolamprus > Erythrolamprus reginae. The sequence goes on from NC_091963.1 coordinate 143,074,816, forward strand.
CTGTGGTCAGTGTTCCCTCTAATTTTTGGGGTGGGTGGGCGGAAAAGTATAGTGTCTGAGCGGCAGTCCCTTCGGGACTGGGCGGCACAGAAATAATAAATAAACAAACAAACAAGCAAATAAAAAGCCCACCCTGTTTTGCCTCAGAGAATTTCAAAATAAAATACTGTACTGTGTGTCTATAACAGTGAGCTCATAATAGGGCAACTCTATCAATATCAAAATGCCACTTAAATAGTTGAGCTAGTTTCAAACTAGATTTTGATTTTCTTTCTCTCTTCATTACTCCCATTCTTTTCCTTTTCCTTTTCCTTCCTCTCTTTTTTCTATCTGTTTCTCTCTCTTCCTCTCTCACTCTTTCCCTCTCGGCTTCTGGGCAGGTTTGGAAAACTCTGAGTTGATGATGATTTTTATCATCATCATTACTGCAAGTGCTTAAGTGAGCGATTGCTCACTGCTCAGCTTAGAGGGAACTATGCCTGTGGTTATTTATTCATTTGCATCCCCCCAATTTTACTATTTTTACAGATAACTCAAGGCAACAAACATAACCTATAGCACATCTTCCTCTTCCTATTTTCCCCACACGACAACAACCCTGTGAGGTAGGTTGAGTAGAACTGCTCCCACCCTCCTTGTCTTCCGTAAACTACTCAAGACCCACCTATACCGCCAGGCATGGGGGATTTGAGACATCTTTTCCCCAGGCTCCTTATAATTTATGTTTTGTATGTATGTGCTATTTGGTTTTTTAATTATGACAGAATAGAATAGAATAGAATAGAATAGAATTTTTATTGGCCAAGTGTGATTGGACACACAAGGAATTTGTCGTGGTGCATATGCTCTCAGCGTACATAAAATAAAATATACATTTGTCAAGAATCATGTGGTACAACACTTAATGATTGTCATAGGGGTCAAATAAGCAATGAGGAAGCAATATAAATAAAAATATTAGGATATAAGCAACAAGTTACAGTCATACAGTCAACATGGGAGGAAATGGGTGAAAGGAATGATGAGAAAAACTAGTAGAAATAGAAGTGCAGATTTAGTAGAAAGTCTGACAGTGTTGAGGGAATTATTTGTTTAGTAGAGTGATGGCGTTCGGAAAAAAACTGTTCTTGTGTCTAGTTGTCTTGGTGTGCAGTGCTCTGTAGCGACGTTTTGAGGGTAGGAGTTGAAACTATTTGTGTCCAGGATGTGAGGGGTCAGTAAATATTTTCCCCACCCTCTTTTTGACTCGTGCAGTATACAGGTCCTCAATGGAAGGCAGGTTGGCAGCAATTGTTTTTTCTGCAGTTCTGTGTCGGTCCTGTTGGGTTGCAGCACCAAACAAGACAGTTCTAGAGGTGTAGATGACATACTCAGATAGGGTTTTTAATTATTTTTAATATTAGATTTGTGCCATTATAATATTGTTCTTATCGCTGTTTTGAGCCGCCCCGAGTCTTCGGAGAGGGGCGGAATACAAATCTAATAAATTGAATTGAATTGAATTGAGTTGAGAGAGGGAGAGAGAGGAGGATGGGGCTACCCTAAAATCATCCAGGCTAGGCTTTCATGGTCAAAGCAGGACTTGAACTCATCACCTCACTTTCTAGCTTGGTGCCTTTAACCACTGGCTCTAGGGATGAAATTAGGAAGACTGAAATAATAAGTTGAACTTGGTACCCATCTCTTTATGATAAAGGAATGGGGCTATATCTATACTCACCTCAGTCAGGGCATCATTTAATAATTGATCTGTGTAGATCAGGGATGTCATTGACGGCCACATCAGGGTTGTGTTTGACTTTGGGGGGGTCAGGGTGGGCATGGCCAGCTTGACGTCACCTATGTCGGGGATCCCCTGTGGCTGCCTGAGTGCTGTGTCAGCGAAAATTTATTATTTTTATTTATTAGATTTGTATGCCGCCCCTCTCCATAGACTCGGGGCAGCTCACAACAATAACAAAGACAATGTAAGAACAAATCTAATAATTTAAAAAACACTAAAAACCCCATTATTAAAAGCAAGCATACACACAAACAAACATACCATGTATAAACTGTATAGGCCCGGGGGAGATGTCACAGTTCCCCCATGCCTGACAGCAGAGGTGGGTTTTAAGGAGTTTATGAAAGGTGAGGAGGGTGGGGGCAGTCCTAATCTCTTGGGGGAGCTGGTTCCAGAGGTTTGGGGCCGCCACAGAGAAGGCTCTTCTCCTGGGTCCCGGCAAACAACATTGTTTAGTTGACAGGACCCGGAGAAGGCCAACTCTGTGGGACCTAACTGGTCGCTGGGAATCGTGCGGCAGAAGGCGGTCCTCCTGTGTTTGGCTGTGATTGCCTCCTGCAACCCTCTGCCAATAAAAACAGACCTCAGGAGGGCCCTCCTGAGCTCCCTTTTCGCTGGTAGAGGCACTGGAGGCTGGTCCTTTGTTGTTTCCAAGGCGGCCACATCTAAGCACCGGGTCTCCTGGGCCTTGTGTTTGACACCCGTGGTGTAGATGGATGACAAACTGCACACTGCGGTTCTCGGTGCTCTCAGACATAATCTGCCTTGTGGTTGTGGTGTTAACGCACCCGACAATAAGACCCCGAAGAGAGATCTCTCTTAGCGATGTTGACGGTGCAGATGCAGCTGTGTTTTTTAAAACTCTCCTTGGCACGCAACACCCCCGTAGTATGGAGTGTAGGGGGAAAAAATTCAGAATCCCTTTTTTTGTGATGGTTGTTGTTGCTAATTGCCTCATTCTCTGCAGAAGAGTACAGACAGCAATTAGCATCCATCAGATTATGAAGAAGGTTCTGAGCTTTGTCGTCTCCGGGATAAACAGTATGAATAGCAGTATTACTAATCTGAGGTCAAATGCCCTGGGATCTCATTAATTCCAATTGGAAGTTAGTGTCTCTCTCTCTCCCTCCCTGCCCGCCCCTTCTTCTACCCACAGAAGGGTTCAGGAAAGTTACTCAGCCCTATCAGCATTAACCAAAGACCTTCATCTGTGGGAACGTGGGAATTCATTTATCGCCCCTCCCCTTTTTTTTGTCCAAATTAGTTGTCAGTTGCTTCACACCAGCTGGGACACAATTCCTTTCCCCAATTAGAAGCCAATGGGAAGGTCAAATTCTCACCTCCTGGAGTTGCGGCTTTTTTCAATGCTGGAAGCTTTCAAGAAAAGATTTGGACAATCATTTGTCCAAGATGGATTGAGCCAGGGCTCCTGCCTTTAGAGGGTTGGACTAGGACAGTGGTGGCGAACCTTTTTTGGTTCATATGTCAAAAGGGAGTGTTTGCATGTGCTAGCCGTTCCTTTCCCCCAGGCATGCGCACCTCCTGCTCATGCGCACAATCCCCCTTGTCCCTGTGCTTGTGCACAGGCCTCACGGAAGCCTTGGATGGTGAAAAAACAGCCCAATGGGCAAACCAGAAGTCCGTTTTCCAAACTTCCGGTTTGCCCGTTGAGTGGTTTTTTTTGCACTCCGGGGCTTCAAGGAAGCTTCCCTGAAGCTTCTGGAGGGCAAAACAATATTCCCCAAGGCCAAAAATCAGTTGGCTAGCATGTGCTTGCGTGCTGAACTCTCATATGCCTGCGTGTGCCAACTGTGGCTTGTATGCCATAGGTTTGCCATCACGGGACTAGGAGATATGTACATTCCTTTCCAGACGTAGGTTTCTTGGAAAGAAGTCAGGATTAGCAGGACTCTAAGCCAAAGCCGTTGTTTTTGGGAAGTCACATGGACGATTGGATGTGTTGTCCTTTCTGGAACGCTGACAATGTGTACGAAAGGCAAATGAACAGAGAGGTTTGCAGATAGGTGGATCTGAGTTTTGCTTGGATAGAGATGGTCCTCGATGTACGACTGCAATTGAGCCTAAAATTCCTGTTGCTAAATAAATTTATTTATTTATTTTATTTTATTTTATTTTATTTTATTTTATTTTATTTATATAATAATAATAATAATAATAATAATAATTTATTAGATTTGTATGCCGCCCTCTCCGCAGACTTTATTTATTCATTCATTCATTCATTCATTCATTCATTCATTCATTCGACTTCTATGCCACCTAATCCCGAAGGACAAAGGGCGGCTTACAACAATATAAAATACAAGACAGTAAAAAGAAGTCAAATATAAAACTAAGTTATAAAACCATTAATTTAAAGCCCTAATAAAACATGATAAGCTAACCCAACGTGCATACTAAACATTCATACAATTTGGCCATTGTTGTTGTTGGTTCATGGCCCCAGGCCTGTTGGCAACGCCAGGTGTTCATAGCCTTGAGGAAGGCCAATAGGGTAGGAGCAGTACGGACATCGGGGGAATTGATTCCATAGAGCCGGGGCGGCCACAGAGAAGGCCCTCCCCTGCAGTCCCGCCAGCCTGAAAATGAAACATTTGTTAGCACTTAGACTTATGTGCCACTTTGTAGCATGCGACAAGCCTCTCTAAGCAGTTTACAGAGTCAGCCTATTGCTTCCAAACAATCTGGGTCCTCATTTTACCCAACTCGGAAGGATGGAAGGCTGAGTCTGAGCCTGCAATATTGTGTTCTAACCATTGTGCCACCATGGCTCTTTGCTATCTGATGGCTAAGAGAGTTTTACCTCTTTTTACAACATTTCTTGCCACAGTTGTTAAGCGAATCATTTAAATATGTTAAAGGATTAAATAAGGTTCAGGAGGGAAGTGTTTTTAATAGGAAAGTGAACACAAGAACAAGGGGACACAATCTGAAGTTAGTTGGGGGAAAGATCAAAAGCAACGTGAGAAAATATTATTTCACTGAAAGAGTAGTAGATCCTTGGAATAGATCCTTGCCCTAGATAAGGGCAGACTAGATGGACCATGAGGTCAGTCTTCTATGTTTCTATGTTTCTATGAATCACTGCAGCTGTTCAGTTGGCAACATGGTTGTTAAGTGAATCTGACTTCTACATTGACTTTGTTCATCAGGGTCACTACAATTGTCATAAATATAAGCCACGGCCAAATATCTGATTTTTGATCAGATGACCATGGTGATGCTTGCTCGAGCCGCCCGAGTCTATGGAGGGAGGCAGCATACAAATCTAATAAATAATAATAATAATGGTCAAAAGTATGAAACACTGTCATGGGTATTTTTTTTTCTAGAGCTGTTATTAGCATGTATCTAGATTTCTCGTTTTGAACCACAGGAGAAAAAGATAAACATATTTTGTTAATAATATAGAACAGGGGTGCTCAAATTTAGCAAACTTGGCAAGCAAACTTTAAGACTTGTGGACTTAAATTCTGGGAGTTGGAGTCCACAAGTCTTAAAGTTGCCAAATTTGAAGACCTGATGGTGCCATCTTATTTATTAGATTTATTTATTTATTAGATTTGCATGCCACCCCTCTCCGTAGACTTTTCTCCCCTCCTCAACTTTCAGGCCTGGATTTCCTTGAGGCACCCAAGTATATTACCATATTTTTCAGACTATAAGACACACCGATGTATAAGACGCACCAAGATTTCAAATAGATAAGCCTCCCAAACTTTCTGTGTGGCCCTTTTTTTTGCAAAAACAGGGATAGTATTCCCTTCCCCCAGTCCCCAGGAGCACCCTGCAAGCCTCCAAAACCCTCTGCGCACCTCACTTTTGCAGGAAAAAAAGGCCAATTTTCCGCAAAAACAGGATGCAGGGGGGAGGGCATTGGGAACTCAAAAATAGCTGTAATAGACACACTGAAATTTCCACCCTCTTTTTGGGGGTAGGGGGGGGAGGAGGTGTGCCTTATACTCTGAAAAATATGGTAATAGATCCATCCTGCTTACTTGTTACATCAGCTGTGTATGTGCCCCATAAGTTAAAAAGATGCAAAATAAATTGGCGCATAGTCGGAAGGTTAGAGTTATTTTGTGTTCCATGGTTTCCTATTTAGCATAATCAACAGAAATAAGACAATAGTGACAGATTTTAGAAGCTGGGAGGTTTTCCTGGGCTTATCAGGGCTGACTCTACCATTAGATATAATGAGGAAGCTGCTTTAAATAGCCAATTTCAGATGGTTGAGAAAAGGACTCGGTCCATTATAGTTTGGATTTGTTTGGGGACAGGATTTCCTGCTTCCTGGCTGTCAAAAAATCAAGGGCCTCCGGGTTGAATGGCTCAGTGTCGGCCAGGAAAAAGCCTGGGGCCACTGTCCATATTTACCATTTTCTCTCCAAACCATCATTCTTCCTTGTCTGGTAGGTAGCCTGCTTTAAATCCCCCTAATTTGGTCCTGCAAAGAGGGCACATAAATGTGTCAACTGAAGAAGCGAGGAGTAGAAATAGTAGCCAAGCTTCCTTTATGCTCCTTGGCGTGGAGGAGAAGGTTATTCAGCCAATAATTATGAATTTGGCTTTTCAGCTAATATGGTGTTTTGTTTGGGGCTGCCAAGAACAGGAGATGTTGTATGGAATTAAGCCAAACTTAAACTGACATACAAGTAACCCTCAATCTATCACCACAATTGAGCTGCATATTGCTAAATAATAAGGTTGTTAAGTGAATTTTGCCCTGTGCTAAGACCTTTCTTCTCACTGTTGTTAAGTAAATCCATCACAGTTATTTATTTATTTATTTATTCATTCATTCATTCATTCATTCATTCATTCATTCATTCATTCATTTGATTTTTATGCCGCCCTTCTCCTTAGATTCGGGGCGGCTTACAACATGTTAGCAATAGCACTTTTTAACAGAGCCAGCCTATTGCCCCCACAATCCGGGTCCTCATTTTACCCAGCTCGGAAGGATGGAAGGCTGAGTCAGCCTTGAGCCGGTGATGAGATCTGAACCGCTGACCTTCAGATCTACAGTCAGCTTCAGTGGCTTGCAGTATAGCACTCTACCTGCTGCGCCACCCCGGCTCTGTTAGTAGCAATAGTCTTCTACACTTAACAGGGCTTTTACAGGCCTGTCTAAGTGGTTTACAGAGTCAGCCTATTGCCCCCAACAATCCAGGTCCTCATTTTACCGACCTTGGAAGGATGGAAGGCTGAATCAACTTTGAGCCGGTGAGAATCGAGCTGTTGAACTGCAGTCAGCGAGGTTTGCTATCAGTGGTTTACAGCAAGGCAAGAGTTGGGGTTTTCTTGTTTTGTTTTTTAATGGCCGGAGACCTTGATATTTCGATAGTGATGAAAAACATAAGGCTGCTTTATAACATCTGGGCAGAGGTGATTTTAGAAACACGTTTTGGGGTTTAGCCCTCTTCCAAGTTAAGTGCACCAGCGTGCCTTCCGTCCCCTGTCCTAATGTTTCTTTTTTACTAGTATCATGCATATGAATATTATATCTTTGCATACCACCAATATGCACTTGAGAAAACAAACAATAAATAAATAAATTCCCACCACTTGGAATTCCTACTTCCAAAGGTCAGAGCTCTCAACTCTGAGCGTGTTGTGTTTAGGGGAGGGCTTCAAAAATTTTAGCAAGGGGTTCTCTTCCCAGTTGCTGGGTGGGTGTGGCCATGGTGGGTGTGGCCTAGTCAGCCTCCCTGGCTCCAGAGGCTTTCCTGGAATCCAAGAGGGTGAAAATAGCTTCCCCAGGCTCCGGAGGCCCTCTGGAAGCTGGAAATAAACTTTTGGTACGCCCATTTTTCACCCTCGCCGAACATCTGCGCACACCCTGCACTTACCTGCATCCAAAATAAATCACATGGGGACTCCTGGGAGGAGTCTCTGAACTGCCCAGAATCTTGGCTACAGATTATCCCGAACACCTGTGAAACCTCAGCAGCTCACCCCTGGTTAAGTTTAAGAGGGGCTTCAAGGACATAGAAACATAGAAGTCTGACGGCAGAAAAAGACCTCATGGTCCATCTAATCTGCCCTTATACTATTTTCTGTATTTTATCTTAGGATGGATATATGTTTATCCCAGGCATGTTTAAATTCAGTTACTGTGGATTTACCAACCACGTCTGCTGGAAGTTTGTTCCAAGCATCTACTACTCTTTCAGTAAAATAGTATTTTCTCATGCTGCTTTTGATCTTTCCCCCAACTAACTTCAGGTTGTGTCCCCTTGTTCTTTGTGTTCACTTTCCTATTAAAAACACTTCCCTCCTGAACCTTATTTAACCCTTTAACATATATAAATGTTTCGACCATGTCCCCCCTTTTCCTTCTGTCCTCCAGACTATACAGATTGAGTTCATGAAGTCTTTCCTGATACGTTTTATGCTTAAGACCTTCCACCATTCTTGTAGCCCGTCTTTGGACCCGTTCAATTTTGTCAATATCTTTTTGTAGGTGAGGTCTCCAGAACTGAACACAGTATTCCAAATGTGGTCTCACCAGCACTCTATATAAGGGGATCACAATCTCCCTCTTCCTGCTTGGTATACCTCTAGCTATGCAGCCAAGCATCCTACTTGCTTTCCCTACCACCTGACTGCACTGTTCACCCAAGGGTCATATGGAAATGTGTTGCAGGTTGCTCACCTCTAGATTATGGCATAGAATGTTAAGTCAATTTACTCAGTTGAATGCATTCAACAAATTGTGATTAACACATGGTCTGACGTGATAGCTGAACTTAATCCAAAAGTCTTCAGGACCATTTCTACTGGCCCACCTTGACTTAGGGAAGGAATGGTAAAGGTTCCTTCCCATGGAGACATCTTAGGAGCACCTTCTCAGCCGAATACCTGGCACCGAGATAGGTTCTCCAGCCAGAATTCTGGGAGTTGAAATCCATGTACAGTGATACTTCGCCTTACCCCTCATCATACAAACTTTTCGAGATACAAACCCGGGGTTTAAGATTTTTTTGCCTCTTCTTCCAAACTATTTTCACCTTACTAACCCAAGCCGCCGCCACTGGGATGCCCCGCCTCCGGACGTCTGTTGCCAGTGAAGCGCCCGTTTTTGCGCTGCTGGGATTCCCCTGAGGCTCCCCTCCATGGGAAACACCACCTCCAGACTTCCGTGGTTTTGCGATACTGCAGGGGAATCCCAGCAGTGCAAAAACGGGCGTTTCGCTGGCAATGGAAGTCCGGAGGTGGGGTTTCCCAGCAAGGGGAGCCTCAGCAAAATTGCAGCATCACAAAAACACGGAAGTGCGGAGGTGGGGTTTTGAGGACTTACGTGTTTTTGCGATGCTGCAATTTCGCTGAGGCTCCCCTCGCTGGGAAACCTCACCTCCGGACTTCTGTTGCCAGCGAAGCACCCGTTTTTGTGATGCTGGGATTCCCCTGCAGCATCAGAAAAACACGTAAGTCTGGAGGTGGGGTTTCCCTTGGAGGGGAACCTCATGGGAATCCCAGCAGCACAAAAACGGGCGCTTCGGCTGGCAAAAGGGGTGAGTTTTGGGCTTGCACACATTAATTGCTTTTTTATCGATTCCTATGGGAAACATTGTTTCGTCTTACAAACTTTTCACCCTACAAACCTCGTCCGGGAACCAATTAAGTTCATAAGACGAGGTATCACTGTACCTTAAAGTATCCCAGGTTGAGGAACACTGCCTTTAAAACATAGTTACATCTCAGAGCTTTTGACTGCTGCTGTTGCCAGTGTGCCTTAACAAGCTAGCAAATTGTCAGGTTTAATTGTTGCATGTTTATTGTCATTGCGGCCATGCTGTAAACCATCTTGAAGCCTCTGGGAAATGGGTGTTTTCAAAATGTGTACATAAATAAACACCTCTTAGATTATGGCTAGCAGATAGAATAGCTCAGCATGCTGAGCACTGCTACGTGTCCTTGCAGGACCAGTAACTCGTAGTGGTGGGAGTAAGCCAGAACACAGCGTGGCATCAGCTGTCACCTTACTGTCTGCCACACACGGTACGTTAGTGCAATTGTGTAATAACTTGGCAGAGGTACATTGATGAGGCATTTCTGGAATAGGTGTGAGCTGCATGCTGTGTGAAACTTGGGGTTGCTTAGATGGACTGGCAAAAAAAAGCACAACGGCCTTGAGTTTGACTCTCTAGCGCAGGGGTCTCCAAACTTGGCAATTTTAAGACTCATGGACTTCAACTCCCAGAATCCTCCAGCTAGTTATGCTGGCTGGAGAATTCTGGGAGTTGAAGTCCACAAGTCTTAAAGGTGCTAAGTTTGAAGACCTCTGCTCTAGCGAATGCTGGCTGGGGAATTCTGGGAGTTGAAGTCCAGATATCTTCAAGTTGCCAAGTTTGGGAAACACTGCTCTAGAAGAAGCAAAAAAGAAAGTAAACAAAAAGGCAAACAAGGAACAAGCTACTCAGAAGGTATTTAAAGTAGGCGATGGAGGTACATTTGTCCACAAAATATTTGCTTCTGGTGGCATTGCCTTCAAGATTCAGAATGCATTTTATCCTTTGTGCCTTGGACAAAGCCAGGGAAGCAATTTCTAGTTATCCTTTTGGCATTGCTCATAGACAATTCATCCTCAGCCTCACAGGCTTCCAGTTGGGTGGACCTCTGCTCCCAACAAGTAAAAATGTTTAAAAAAAAAAAAAAAAGTACTGCACATGTGCAGAGGATCATTTCTGGGAAGTGATGCATGCTCATGACATGAACTTCTGTCGTGATGCAAACTGATGGGGAAGATACCCTGTTTTTCCCAAAATAAGACGTCCCCTGATAATAAGCCCAATTGGGCTTTTGAATGCATGACAGTAATGCTAAGCAGTTATTTCTGGGTTCAAAAAAAACATAATGCAGGGTCTTGTTTTTGGGGAAACGCAGTAAGTAGAATCCAATGAACCAAACGTCCTTAAATGTTTAAATATAGTTTTTTGTACAGTCTGTTGAATTCTTGCATTCAGGGCAATATTAGAGATTGAGACGTATTTCCCTGCCCCCCTCTGCTTGGATCCATTTCCTTGAGTATAATCTCCTTCAATGACTACATACTGGAAATTGATGGCGGTGGAGCTAATCAAGATTACCTGGCTAGAGGCCTGAAGTGATTGCTTTGAAATTAGGTTAAGGGACTTTTATCTTACCCTATTAGCATACTTTAGGAAAGGTAATCAGGGTCAGGCATCAAGAAATAAGAGGTCTCTGTCAATTTATGTATAACAATCCCTTCATATGATTTCCACATAGTTTGGACGTGGAGTTAGTAGCCCAGTGAGATGGGCTTAACCATTGTTCTCTTAGCCCGGGGATGTCTAACTCAAGACCCATGGACCAGATCAGGCCTGTGGGGTGCTTAAATCTGTCTGCAAGATCGCCCTGGAAATAGCGAAAGACTGGCCTGCGGTGCCTCTGCTAGCTTTGGTAACCCATTTTTGCTGGCAGAGTGTTTGGACCACTACAGGTACCATTGAGTGACATCGACCTAGCCACGCCCACCCCAGCCACACCCACCCTGGCCTGCCATATTGGCCCGTACCAGCTGCAACCCGCTACTGGTTCTAAATAGACAATTACCTTTATAACAGTGATGGAGAACCAGTGATGGCAGCATGCCAGGTGGAAGAGAAAGGTGGGGAGGGGAGGACATTGAGAAGTCATTCGCCCCCCCCCCGGTGGAATACAGGTGGTCCTCGACTTTCAACAGTTCGTTTAGTGACCGTTAAAACTTATAACGGCGCTGGAAAATGTGTCTTATGGCTGTTTTTCACCGGGTAGAATTCCCATAATCGTGTGCTTAAAAATTTGAGATGCTTGGCGACTGGTTCATACTTACAACGGTTGCTGTGTCCTTGGTTCATGGGAATCCCCTTTTGAGACCACCTGGCAAGCAAAGTCAGTGGAGAAGCGAGACTCGCTTAATAACCGGATGACCAAGTTCATCAATTGCAGTGATTCATTTAACAACTGAGGCAAGAAACTTCGTAAAATGGTGGAGGAGGGAGGGCGAAACTCACTTAAGGAATGGTTTCCTCGACCAGAGATTTTGGGCTCTGTTGGGGTCGTAAGTCGAAGACTGCCTGTAGAAACAAAAAAGTTGTAAGTCACTTTTTTTCAGTGTTCTTGTACCTTTGAACGGTCACTAAATAAACTGTTGTACCATTATGCTCCAGCACGTCTAGCCCAAATCCATCCAAACGTAAGTAATAAGTGCTGGAAATGCAAATCTGCCATAGGTACGTACTATCACATTTGGTGGTTATGTCCGGAAGCAGAAAGATTTTGGTCCAGGATTCAAAATTGGTTGAAAGAGATGTTTAAATTATCAATTGGAAATGAAACCGGAAATGTATCTTTTGGGAATAATTAGAGGACAGCATAGCAAGGAAGATTTACTACTTGATAACACATATATTAACATCAGCAAGGTTGGTGTTTGCACAAGCTTGGAAAAAAGAAAATATATCAAATGAAGAAATGGTGATTAGGAAAATGCTAGACTGTGCTAAATTAAGTAAATTAACATATGGATTACAGAATAAACAAAATAAGGGCTACTATACAGTTTGCGAGAAATTATAGTTGGATAGAAAAGAAAAAAGAATCGAACTAATGTTTAAGGGGAAAAAATGAATTAATAGAAACAGAATTGTAAAGTATAAAGTATTAAGCAAATTCATTTTGTATATCTATAATTAATAAATAAATAAATAAATAAACAAACTGTTGTAAATTGAGGACTACCAATATCCCTCTTTGAGTACAAGTGCACTAGAGTGCCTTCCATCCCCTGTCCTATTGCTCTCCTATATCTCTTATACCTTTCTTCTATTCCTATATCTCTTCTTCTATTCTCTCATTGATATGCTCTATTACTATATCTTCTCTTCTATTCTTTCTTAGATATAGAAACATAGAAACATAGAAGACTGACGGCAGAAAAAGACCTCATGGTCCATCTAGTCTTCCCTTATACTATTTCCTGTATTTTATCTTAGGATGGATATATGTTTATCCCAGGCACGTTTAAATTCAGTTACTGTGGCTTTACCAACCACGTCTGCTGGAAGTTTGTTCCAAGGATCTACTACTCTTTCAGTGAAATAATATTTCCTCACGTTGCTTTTGATCTTTCCCCCAACTAACTTCAGATTGTGTCCCCTTGTTCTTGTATTTTACTATGAGTATCTCCTCTATAACCTTCATCATGTATTTTACTATGTGTATATAGATATATACCCACTAAAACCCTCATTGTGTATTGGACAAAATAAATAAATAAATAAACAAATAAATAAACCCGGCTAACCTTCAGGTCTATTTCAGGCCTAATTACGCAAAGCTTCCTCAAAAAGTTTTTTTTTTCAGGCCTGCATAGTCAGCCCCCTCTCTCTTTTTTTACCTCAGCAAAGAATGGCCTTTAAAAAACAGCAGAGAAGGGTAGATTCTGAATTGAATGCATTTTGTGGAAAGGCACATTCCCAACAGATGACATCCCTGTGCCACAAAAAAATAATAATTAGTGAGCCCGTTGCATTTTGTGAAATACTCGGCGTGGGGATTGACAGTCTTTTGGAGGCTGATCAATCTTCGTGAGGTGAAGCGTCCTCGGAGGCGTGGATCCTCCTCACCCTCATACTTTTCAGAACATACACGTAGTCTCACTTCATTTTGTGATGATTTTAAAGTTACAGAGGCATGGGAACAAGTTACCATTTTTCACACTTAATGATCGTTACGGCGTCCTGAAGGTCACGCCCTCAAATTTGCATCCAGGTCATATTTCTGACAGTTTATTTATTTTATTTATTTATTGGATTTGTATGCCGCCCCTCTCCGTAGACTCGGGGCGGCTAACAACAACAATAAAAAACAGCATGTAAATCCAATACTAAAACAACTAAAAAACCCTTATTGTAAAACTAATCATACATGCAAGCAAACATATCATGCATAATTTGTAAAGGCCTAGGGGGAAAGAGTATCTCAATTCCCCCATGCCTGATGGCAGAGGTGGGTTTTAAGGAGCTTACGAAAGGCGAGGAGGGTGGGGGCAATTCTAATCTCTGGGGGGAGTTGGTTCCAGAGGGCCGGGGCCACCACAGAGAAGGCTCTTCCCCTGGGCCACGCCAAACGACATTGTTTAGTTGTCGGGACCTGGAGAAGGCCCACTCTGTGGGACCTAACTGGTCGTTGGGATTCGTGCAGCAGTTGCAATGTCTGGGGGGGGAGGGTTTCATGTGATCACCTTTTGTGACCTTCTGATGAGCAAAGGTCAGCTGGGGAAGTCAGGTACCACTTCATAACCGTGTGTCTTTAACTCTGGGGTGTCAAACCCAATTTCATTGAGGGCCACGTCAGGGTTGTGTTTGACTTTGTGGGGGGGGAGGTGTTGTGTGGACGTGCACAGTTCGATATCACTCGTGTCGGAGTCACTTGTGATAGCCAAGTGTTAAGACAGGACTTTCCCAGACCCTGGTTCTCTCATAATCTTCTTTCCTTCCTTCCTACCTTCTTTCCTTCCTTCCTTCCTTCCTTTCCTCTCTCTGTCACTCCCTCCCTCCTTCCTTCCTTTGTTCCTTCCTACCTTCCTTCCTTCCTTCCTTCCTTTCCTCTCTCTGTCACTCCCTACCTTCCTCCTTCCTTCCTTCCTTCCTTTTCTTCTTTTTCCTTCTCTATTCCTTCTTTCTTTTTCTTTTTCTTTCCCCTTTCCTTCTTTTTCCTTCCCATCATTCCTTTCCCCCTCTTTCTCTTTTCTTTTCTCCTTTACTACCCCTTCTCCAGTGGTGGGTTGCTCCCCGTTTAGCCCGGTTCTGCAAACTAGTAGTGCCAGCGGCAGCAAGCTCCACCCACCCACCCGGGAGGCTTTTGCGCATATGCAGAAGAGCTGTGCACGCCTGCCTGCGAACCAGTAGCGACGGCATTTAAAACCCATTACTGCCCTTCTTGTATGCTCAAAGGCAAAAAGGAAAGCCTTTCTCCTTTTGTATTGTTTTTAGTTTGTTTTGATAGCAGCTTGCCATTGAAAACAAAGCCCATGAGGCCCTTCCGTGCTCATTTTCACTGGCAGAAGCACCACGGGCTGATCCTTTACTGTTTCTAGGGCGGCCTCGTGGGTCGATGTAAGCACCCACAGCCCGGAGCTTGACACCCGTGGTCTAACTTTACCCCTGCAAGGATTGACTTGAACTGGGGGGGAATCTACTTCCTCATTGCTTATATGTTTACTGTGACAATCATTAAATGTTGTACCTTATGATTCTTGACAAATGTATATTTTTCCTTTATGTACACTGAGAGCATATGCACCAAATTCCTTGTGTGTAGCATCACTCTTGGCCAATAAAGAATTATTCTATTCTTTTCTCCACTGTAATTTTTCCCTTTGCCACAGAAATTTTGGGTTCTATGGTGGTCGCAAGTCAAACGCTACCTGTGCCTTCTAGTTTTACCCACTTAGCTGTTAAACTGTTGATTTCAGGCTGTTGTGCCTTCTTGTGTGACGTCTCTTCCCTCCTATCCACCCAGGGTTCCCCTCCCCTCAAAAAAAGTCTCTTTCTCTGCCTCTCTTTTAGTTATGAATAGAATACAATAAAATAATAATAGGATATAATAAAAGGATAGGAGAGGATAGGGGAGGAGAGGAGAGATAGGAGAAGAGAGGAGCAGAAGAAAAAAGAAAAGAAAAGAGAGAAGAGAATTATACCCTGTTTTCCCCAAAATAAGACATCCCCTGATAATAAGCCCAGTTTGCCTTTTGTGTGCATGGCAGTAAGGCCAAGCGCTTATTTCAGGGTTCAAAAACATGTAAGACAGGGTGTTATTTTCAGGAAACAAGGCAGAAGAGAAGAGAATAATAGAAAAGAATAGAAGGGGAAGAGAAGAGAATAATAAGAGAGAACAGAATAATAGAATAGAACAAAAGAATAGAATAGAAGAATAGAATAGAAGAATAGAATGGAATGAAATGGAAGAATAGAATAGAATAATTGAATAGAATAGAATAGAACAGAACAGAATTTTTATTGGCAAAGCATGATTGGATACACAAAGAATTTATCTTAGGTGTATGGATTATAAAGAACCATCCAAAGAATCTATAGAAGGGTCTTTCTTTTACTTAAACATTTCCTGTGATTAGAAATCTCTCCATGGATCATGGTGTTCTTGTGTATACGTGTGTGTGTGTGTGCGCACGTTTTGTTCCTCCTACAATCCCCCACCTCACCCGCAACCCTGCCACTCAACTCAGGGCTGATGGGCAGGTGAGAGTCAAGTGTGATTAATTCTGGTGGCCGTAAGAGGCTTTCTCTCAAATCCTCACCATGGTTCAGGGGGCCTAGGAAGCTTAGCGGTGCTTTGCTTTTAATAAGAGCTAGAAAAGAGAAAATATAGCATTTTGAACAAGGAAGGGGTTTAACAACTGAATAGAGAGGAGGGACATCTTATTTTAGCGGTGTAAATATTACTACCATTCTACTCCTGGGCACCCCCTGAGTATATACCATGTTTCCCTGAAAATATGACCCTGTCTTATATTTTTTGAACCCGGAAATAAGCACTTGGCCTTATTTTCTGGGCGGTTTTATTATTTTGGACATTCATTGCCTCAGATGGGACTAGAATTCATAGTTTCCTAGTGAAAAACCCAAAGTCACCCAGCCAATTTTCATGCCTGAGGCAGGACTAGAATTCAAAGTCTCCTGGTGATTGGCCCAAGTTACATAGCTGACTTTCATTGCCTTAGATGGGACTAGAATTCTCTGTCTCCTGGTGATTGGCCCAAGTTATTCAGCTGACTTTCATTGCCTCAGATAGGACTAGAATTCTCTGTCTCCTGGTGATTGGCCCAAGTTACTTAGCTGACTTTCATTGCCTTAGATGGGACTAGAATTCACAGTCTCCTGGTGATAAGCCCAAAGTCACCCAGCCAATTTTCATGCCTAAGTCGGGACTAGAACTCACAGTCTTCCAGTTTCTCACCTGGTGCCTTAAACTGGCACGATCTCAAGAGAGACTGCTTGTTTCCTAAGAGATGTCTATTTTTTAGATTGCCTTGTAGATTTGTTTTCTTCTGGTCATGAGGACTAGGATCCCAACAGCCTAATACTTTCCTCCAGGCTTCTCGGTGAATTCCTGAAGGTCCAAGAAGCCTCAAGGCAGCAGATGTCATAGAACAAAAATAAGTCATTGGGGAAGGATAGACAACACACTCCCTTAATCTTTAAATACGCCTTCCATTATTATTCTGATTACCTGTGTAGAACATTTTGGGTCTGGGGGCTTCTTGCACTGGATGGGGACATTTTTCATCCTAAAACGAAGGCATTAAATTCTCCTGGCAGGACCAAAGCTGCTGTCACGCTGAAGCGCCACAGGTAGCCTTCTTTCGGACGGACCTTTCCGGCATTTGACCATTTTGCAGGTAAGCCAAAGAGAGAAGGTAAACCCAATATAAATCAGTGAATGTGATCTCTGCAACTGGATTGTAAAAACAAAGCATTGGGCAAGGCAAAAGAACCTGTTGAAAGTTGGGATGGATATACCCATGCTGATTGTTTAGCAGAGCTGAGCTGGCATCTTGTGAGTAAATGCCAGCCATGGTCAGGGTTAAATTACGCCAAGGCCAACTATGATTCTCCCTCCCTCCCTCCCTCCCTCCCTCCCTTTCTTCCTTCTTCCCTTTCCTCTTCCTCCTTCCTTCCCTTTTCCCTCTTCATCCTCGTCCCTTCCTTCCTTCATTTCTTCTTTCCCTCCATTCTTTCCCTCTCTCCCTCCTATTCTTTCTTTCTTTCTTTCTTCTTCACCTTTCTCTTCTTCCTTCCCTCCTTTTCTTTCTCCATCCTCCTCTCTGCCTTCCTCCCTTCATTTCTTCCTCCCTCCTTCCCCTCCCTTCTTTCTTTCTTTCTTTCTTTCTTCTTCCCTTTCCTCTTCCTCATCCCTCATTCCTTTCCCTTCTCCATCCTCCTCCCTCCCTTCATTTCTTCCTCTCTTTCTTTCTCCCTCCCTTCCTCCTCCCCTTCCTCCCTCCCTTCCTCCTCCCCTTTCTTCTTCCACCTCCCTCCCTTCCCTTCCTCCTCCTCCTCCCCCCTTCCTTCATTTATTTCTCCCTTTCTTTCCTTCTTCTGTTCTTTCTCCCTTTTTTGTGTTCTTCCTTTCTTCCTCTCCTCTTCCTCCTCCTTCTCCCTTCCCTCCTTTGTTCCTCTTTCCTTCTCTTTCTCTCTCTCACTCTCTCTTTCTTTTTCTCATTCCCTCCCTTTTTTCTCCTCCCGCCTCCCTCCCTCCCTTTTCTCTCTCTCTCTTTCTCTCTTTCTTTCGCTCTCTCTCTCTCCATCCTCCCAGTGGAATATCGGAAACGCGCAAATCTGGGTTTGAAACCATGAGTTCGGTCGCCGTACTAACCCCCGAGAGCTTTGCTGAGCACCGCAGCGGCCTGAGGGACGAAGAATCACGAGGTGAGGGGGCCTTGCCGAGGGGAGGATGCCAGATCATGAAGAACAGCGAGAAGCAAAATTGGTGACAAGTCACTTTTTTTTGGTGCCGCTGTAACTTTGAACAGACACTTAGTGACTGGTTATATAGTTGAGGACTACCTGTTGTTGGTCACTGAACTTCACTCAAAGGAGCCGCTGTCTCTATACATCTCTCTCTTTCTGTCCTTTTGACATTGGTTTCCTTGTGGTCTCCCCTCCAAACAGGTGGTGTCCCAGAAGATGAGGCCTACATCCCCACTTATTTGGAAGCTTTCCCACCGCTCCCGGAAAAGGGCGCTCCGGGCGAAAGATCCAGTGAGTTCACAGGAGTATGGAACAAAATTCGGCCTATCAAATCTTCGGTCATCACCCAGGTGTGTGCGGCACACAGTGTGTGTAGGTGGGGTGTGTCTCTCCCAGAAAAGGAATGTGTGGGTTGTGGAAGCAACCTTTGCGAATCTGGTTTCCTCCCAAGTGCCTGGACTTCCATACCAAGAATTCATAGAAACATAGAAGTCTGACGGCAGAAAAAGACCTCCCGGTCCATCTAGTCTGCCCTTATACTATTTTCTGTATTTTATCTTAGGGTGGATATATGTTTCTCCCAGGCATGTTTAAATTCAGTTACTGTGGATTTACCAACCATGTCTGTTGAAAGTTTGCTCCAAGGATCTACTACTCTTTCAGTAAAATAATATTTTCTCACGTTGCTTTTGATCTTTCCCCCAACTAACTTCAGATTATGTCCCCTTGTTCTTTGTGTTCACTTTCCTATTAAAAACACTTCCCTCCTGAACCTTATTTAACCCTCTAATATATTTAAATGTTTCGATCATGTACTCCCTTTTCCTTCTGTCCTCCAGACTATGCAGATTGAGTTCATGAAGTCTTTCCTGATACGTTTTATGCTTAAGACCTTCCACCATTCTTGTAGCCCGTCTTTGGACCCGTTCAATTTTGTCAATATCTTTTTGTAGGTGAGGTCTCCAGAACTGAACACAGTATTCCAAATGTGGTCTCACCAGCATTCTATATAGCGGGATCATAATCTCCCTCTTCCTGCTTGTTATACCTCTAGCTATGCAGCCAAGCATCCTACTTGCTTTCCCTACCGCCTGACTGCACTGTTCACCCATTTTGAGACTGTCAGAAATCACTACCCCTAAATCCTTTTCTTTTGAAGTATTTGCTAACACAGAACTGCCAATACAATACTCAGATTGAGGATTCCTTTTCCCCAAGTGCATTATTTTACATTTGGAAACATTAAACTGCAGTTTCCATTGCTTTGACCATTTATCTAGTAAAGCTAAATCATTTACCATATTACAGACGCCTCCAGGAATATCAACCCTATTGCACACTTTAGAGTCATCGGCAAATAGGCAAACCTTTCCTACCAAACCTTCCCCTATGTCACTCACAAACATATTAAAAAGAATAGGACCCAGAACAGACCCTTGTGGCACACCGCTTGTAACCTGACTCTGCTCAACTATGGCTGAGAATTCTCCGACATCCAAGCCTGGGCAAGGTTGGTCCAGAGCAGTGGGGAGTCAGTGGGACATATCCTGAAGTTAATGAAGCCATTTGCAAATGGCTTTTGTTGATAATTGAGGATACAATTTGCATCCGAAGGCTGCTGGGATACTAGTATAGACATAGAAACATAGAAGATTGACGGCAGAAAAAGACCTCATGGTCCATCTAGTCTGCCCTTATACTATTTCATGTATTTTATCTTAGGATGGATATATGTTTATCCCAGGCATGTTTAAATTCAGTTCCTGTGGATTTACCAACCACGTCTGCTGGAAGTTTGTTCCAAGCATCTACTACTCTTTCAGTAAAATAATATTTTCTCACGTTACTTATAATCTTTCCCCCAGCTAGTAAATACAACAGATTCCGTTTTTACCAATAAAAAAATATTTGTAGCTCATATTTGAAATAAGGATTTTTTTTCAAAAGTTTTATTTATTTTTCTCCACCTTCGCAAATACAGATTCAACATGTATATGCCTTCCAGTATTACATCATAAAAGGTTCATAATTGTATATTTTTGCCCTTTATTCATAGACCCCTATTCATTTTTTTTAATATTAAACAACAGCCTGCCCCTTTAATTACCCTTTCTTGCACCCCCCCTTCCTCCTTCCTTCTTTCCTCCACCTACTTCCTTTCCCTTCACTCCTCCTAAGCCTCTCTCTCCCTCTTTCTTCTTTGTCTCTCTCTCTTTCTCTCTCTCCACCTCTCACTCCTTCTCTCCCTTCCTTTCTACTTCCTCTTCACCCCTCTAGTACCTTTCCTGGGTGTCCCAACCTGTTACTTATATTAGCAGACCGTTGCTGTAAAATTCACTTTAAAGACAGTACCAATCACATTTTTTTTTAATTCGTTGCTTATAATTTGTTGCTTTTGTTTTAGGTATATAACACCAAATTCCTGTTCCAAAATGAGGAATTCTTGATGCCGACTGGGCTTGTTTTCTTGCATGAACTCAATCTGTATAGTCTGGAGGACAGAAGGAAAAGGGGGGACATGATCGAAACATTTAAATATATTAAAGGGTTAAATAAGGTTCAGGAGGGAAGTGTTTTTAATAGGAAAGTGAACACAAGAACAAGGGGACACAATCTGAAGTTAGTTGGGGGAAAGATCAAAAGCAACATGAGAAAATATTATTTTACTGAAAGAGTAGTAGATCCTTGGAACAAACTTCCAGCAGACGTGGTAGATAAATCCACAGTAACTGAATTTAAACATGCCTGGGATAAACATATATCCATCCTAAGATAAAATACAGAAAATAGTATAAGGGCAGACTACATGGACCATGAGGTCTTTTTCTGCCGTCAGACTTCTATGTTTCTATGTTTCTATGTTGTTTTCTTGCAGATGTTTCATGACCAAAACTAGATAACCGGTCACTGCTAATGCAGTGCAGTATTAGTGTGTAGCACTGATGATGTTACCTAGTCAGGAAATGTCTGCAAAACAACCAATAAGCCAAAGTCCTCTCCTCCCCACTCCACAAACCCTTTTCCAGTGATTGCTAACCTTTTTATTATCCTGTGCCGAAAGCACGTACCTGCCGGCACCTATAATGCAATGTGTGCACCCCCCCATGTGCATGTGTACATGATCCCCCATGCTCCCACACCACTTGCGCATGTGCATGTGCCACTCATTTTTGGCATAGTAGGCCACCTGCAGCCTCCTGGGACCAAAAAGGGCCTGGGGGGCACCGTACCTCCCATGCCCTGTTTTGGACCTAGTATTTATTAATTTATTAATTTATTAACTATTTATTTATTATTTATTATTCATAATTAATTAATTAATTAATTAATTAAATTTGTATGCTGCCCCTCTCCGCAGACTCGGGGCGGCTCACAGCAATAGTAAAAAACAATGTAAAATACAAATCTAATATTTAAAAAACGAAAAACCCATAATTTAAAAAACATACACGCAACATACCATACATAGACTATATAAGCCTGGGGAAGATGTCTCAATTCCCCCATGCCTGACGGCAGAGATGGGTCTTAAGAAGTTTACGAAAGGCAAGGAGGGTGGGGGCAACTCTGATATCTGGGGGGAGCTGGTTCCAGAGGGTCGGGGCCGCCACAGAGAAGGCTCTTCCCCTGGGTCACGCCAGACAACATTGTTTAGTCGACGGGACCTGAGGAAGGCCAACTCTGTGGGACCTAACTGGTCGCTGGGATTCGTGCGGCAGAAGGCATTCCCGGTAGTAGGGCTCCCTGCAGCCTCCTGGGACCAAAAATATGACGGGGGGGCACCCTAACCCCACACCACGTTTTGGGCCTAGTAGGCCTCCCTGCAGCCTCCTGGGACGAAAAAGGGGCATTGGGGAGATGCCTCACCCTTCTATGCCACATTTTGGGCCTAGTGGGCCTCCCTGCAGCCTCCTGGGACCAAAAACAGGCTACGCCTCCACACTGGCCCAGCGGTGACCCCAGCGCATGCGTGCGCAATTCCCCATATGCCCCACGCACCCCAAAAACCACTCGCTAGTGGGAGGCAGGCATGTGCAGTAGATCTGAGCTGGGCCACGATTCACGTGCCTGCACAGAGGGCTACGCGTGCCATAGGTTCACCATTGTGTGTCCTCTTCTTATCACTGAAGATGTTACCTAGCTTAGGTCATGAAACGTCTGAAATAATACAACAACCCAGTTCAAAGAACACCCTGGATTCCCCCCAGAGTCTTGTTTTTTTATGTGGGGATGTGTGTGGCTTAATGGCATATAAGTCCAATAAATAAATAAATGAATTACTGGGAGACTGGGAAGAAAAGTAAATTGGGTCAAACCATTTTGAGAGCCGCTGGTCTGGAAAAGTAATCATAAGACAGGGAAATGAAAAGGCAGAATTCCAATATCCCCCCCCCCCTCTGCTCCCCCCCCAGCCCAACCTTCTTTAAAATCTCTAGATTGAATTCTGCTTAGAAAGAGAGACAGGAATTAGGGGTGGGGGGCGTAGCAAGGGCTTTTGACCTCCTGCTTTGATAACCAGGGGATTAGTCTGGAGAACCCTTTCCCAGCCTCTGCAATTTTAAGATGACTGGGACTCCAACTCTCGTGACTGTGCGTGTACGCACACAACATACACACCCAAACACACCCAGAGGTGATGTTCTGGGTCAATTCTTTTGGCATGATTCCATTAACAGAGTAGGAAGGGATCTAAGAGGACTTCTAGTCCAACCCCCTGCTCAAATGGGAGACGCTGTACCATTTCAGATAAGTGGCCGTCCAATCTCTTTTTAAAAAGCATCCAGTGTTTGGACAAAAAACCCTCTCTTCCTCCTTTTCGCTCTATTTCTCTATACCTCCCTCTTTCTCTCTCTTAATTCCTTCCTCTTTCTCTCTCTCTCTCTTTCTCTGTCTCTCTCTCTTTCTCTCTTGCTATCTCTCTCTTTCTTTTTCTCTCTCTGTCTCTATTTCTGTCTCTCTTGCTATCTCTCTTTCTCTCTCCCCCTTTCTCTTTCTCTGTCTCTCTTGCTATCTCTCTTTCTTTGTCTCTCTCTTTCTCTGTCTCGCTTTCTCTCTTTCTTTCTTTCTCTTTCTCTGTCTCTTGCTATCTCTCTCTTTCTCTCTCGTTACACCATGCATCGGGCAGTAGCCAGGGGTGGCGGCAGAGCGGTTGACTGTGAGCAGGAGCCCTGACGGTGGTGGCTGGACGTGCTGCTGGACGCTGTACATGCTGGCGCTGCGCTGGGTACAGGGCTGGCACCTCCGGCCCAGCCAGCGGGCCAGTGCCAGCCCCAGAGCACCAGCATGTACAGCGTCCAGCTCAAGCAGGAATCCTACACCTGTCAGTCAGATGGCAGTCCAATATCCTCTTGAATATATCGAGTGTTAGGGGGTTCACAATCTCTGGTAGAAGGCCATTCCATTGGTTGATCAACCTCACTTTCAGTTCTTCCTTATTTTCAGGTTGAATCTCTGCTTGGTCAGTTTCCATCCATTATTCCTAGTCTGGCCCACTGGTGCTCTGGAAAATAGTGTGCCTCCCTCCTCTCTGTGGCAACCCCCTCAAGTCCCTGCATACTGCTATCATGTCCCCCCGGCCCAGTTCCTGCAACCTCTCTTCGTATTTCTTGATTTCTAGTCCCTTTATCATTTTGGTTGCTGTCTTCTGTACCTTTTCCAGCGTTTCTATATCCCTTTTGAAGTGAGGTGACCAGAATTGAATGCAGTACTCCAGCTGTGGTCTGACTAGGGCAGTGATGGCAAACCTATGGCGCGGGTGCCACAGGTAGTGCGTGGAGCCATATCTACTGGAACCCAAGCTGTTGCCCTAGCTCGGCTCCAATGTGCATGTGTGTGCTGGCCAGCTGATTTTTGGCTCACAGAAGGGCTGGGAGGGTGTTTTTGGCTTCCAGAGAGCCTCCAGGGGGCTGGGGGAGAACATTTTTACCCCCCCCCTCAGTTCCAGGGAAGCCTTTGGAAACTGAGAAGAGAGAAACACTAGCCTACTGGGCCCATCAGAAATTATTCTGGGGAACAGGCCATTTCTAGCCTCCAGAGAGTTTCCAGCGGGAGGGGAAGCTGTTTTTGCCTTCCCCAGAAATTGAATTATGGCTGTGGGCTCTCGCACATGCGCAATAGTGCTCATCCACGCTCTTTTGGCACACAAGGAAAAAATGGTTTGCCATCACTGGGCATTATATAGTGGTATTAGTACTTCCTTAGTCTTGGAGTGTATCTCTCTGTTGATGCAGCTTAAGATGGCATCGGACCAGAATATCTCCGGGACCGCCTTCTGCCGCACGAATCCCAGCGACCAGTTAGGTCCCACAGAGTTGGCCTTCTCCGGGTCCTGTCGACTAAGCAATGTCGTTTGGCGGGACCCAGGAGAAGAGCCTTCTCTGTGGTGGCCCCGACCCTCTGGAACCAGCTCCCCCCAGATATCAGAGTTGCCCCCACCCTCCTTGCCTTTCGCAAGCTCCTTAAAACCCACCTCTGTCATCAGGCATGGAGGAATTGAAATTTTCCCTTCCCCCTAGGCTTATAGAATTTATACATGGTATGCTTGTATGTATGAGTGGTTCTTTAAATTGGGGTTTTTAAGATTATTTTTAATATTAGATTTGTTCACATTGTTTTTTTTATTGTTGTTAGCCACCCCGAGTCTTCGGAGAGGGGCCGCATACAAATCTAATAAATACAAATACAAGATTGTGTTGGTCTTTTTAGCTGCCGCTAAATGAGTTCCATATCACGTCTACTATGGCCACTCCCAGACATGCTCCTCCCGGATCTCCATGGTCAAACAAAACCCCAATGTGGCCCTCAATGAAATGAGAGTTTTCCACCCATGTGGTAGCATTTCGCTAACAGTGCCTGGTTCTTCTTGACAGGTGTTTCACGTCCCTCTGGAAGAGCGACGCTACAAGGACAACAGCCAGTTTGGAGAAGGCGATGAGGCCAAAGTCTGCGTGGACATCATGCAAAAGACCGGGGCTCATATTGAGCTTTCCTTGGCCAAGGACCAGGGCCTGTCCATCATGGTGACTGGCAAACTGGACTCTGTGATGAAAGCACGGAAGGAAATTGTCGCTCGGCTTCAGACCCAGGTGACCCATCAAGCTAGCCTCCCTTGCTCCACAGGGTCATTGCGGTGATGGTTCGCCATCACCTGATCCCAATTCAGCACTTAAAACATTGCAATTAACATTATTTCAGAGTGACACGCTGCATCCTTCAAAAACTGGCGGCAAGTCGGATCTTTTGTAGAAGGCTGCCTTCAATAGAATCTTGCCATTGGTCTATTGGCTCAGTTCTGCTGGAACACCTTTGGACAGTCTGGGTCTTACAGATGTTGACATCTGTTTCTCCTCAGGGTAGACAGCATTCTGTAGTCTTACAACATCTGGAAATGCTGTTGTGGCCTGTCGGCTGCTGGCCCCTCCAGCAACCAAATCAAATGAGGCAGCAGTGTGGAAGTCAGGGTCAGCATCAAGGCCGCCTGAGAGCTCCGAGGTTGAAGAGAGAGTAGAGTAGACAGGGGCACTGCCTGGGCCATCTATCAGCCCTCAACGGTCCCCAGATCTTGACACATGGATGTGCAGGAGGCACAGGAGAGGAGAGCAGTAGAAATCTATGGCCCAGTCCTTGGGATGGAAGGGCCACCACTGCTAGCGAAGTCTCATTTTAGCTCTGGGGATAAAAGGCCAGGGGGTGGAAATGAATAGATGGGGCAGGCAACCCAGGAAATAGAGGGTGGGAGAGCAACACTACTGAGGTTGTAAGTCTAGGACTTCACTTGAATGATGATGATCGTTCAAGCTATTCCCACCTGGTCAAATGGACGGCAAGCCACTCCTCCCCAGTCACATGACCATCAAGCCACACCCACAAAAATAAACCACAGCCACAGTGGGGCAGTAAAAATTTTGGCTGCCCATTACTGGTGGCAACTGTGAAGTAGCAGAAGATAGCTCCAGCCAGGTTCTCTTCCGAGTTGACAGCTTGACCTGGTGTAAATTCCTGCTCTTCCTCTGTTTTTCTAGTGAGTCTGCCCGCTCAGATCCTTCAAACCTCTCCATAAATTCCCTCTTTTCCCCAGGCTTCAGCTACTGTCACAATCCCCAAAGAACACCATCGCTTTGTGATCGGCAAGAACGGCGAGAAACTGCAGGAGCTCGAGCTAAAGACGGCCACCAAGATCAACATCCCACGGCCTGAGGACCCCAGCAGCCAGATCAAGATCACGGGCACCAAAGAAGGCATCGAGAAAGCACGTCATGAGATCTTGCTCATCTCAGCAGAGCAGGTGAGCTGGCTGGGTGCCTCTCCTCTCCGAAAGCATCAGGGTGGAGGCGTGGAAATTTTTCAGGAGATTGTTTTGAACGTCTTCTGCAGTTGATGTGGCAATGTCTTGATTCTAGAATGACAATAATAATAATAATAATAATAATAATAATAATAATAATAATAACAACAACAAGAACAACAACAACAGCAACAAGAACAACAACAACAAGAACAACAACAACAATCAGGTTGAAGCTTCTCCGTGATTTTCCCCTTAGGACAAACGAGCAGTGGAGCGCTTGAGCTTGGAGAAGGTCTTCCACCCATTCATTGCTGGGGCTTTCAACAAAACAGTCCAGGAAATCATGCAGGAGACAGGGGCACGCATCAACATACCCCCACCCAGCGTCGGCAAAGATGAGATCATCATTACTGGGGAGAAGGAACCTGTCTCCCAGGCTCTTCTGCGTATCCGCAAGATCTACGAGGACAAGGTAGTGCTTGAGAGAGATCTCAGGGATTGGTGGGTGGGTGGGTCTACACTATTGGGGTATCTGTCATCGTGTTTCTTATTCCGCTCTGGCAGCAGTTTTCTTCCCTATCTCCAGTGGTGAGTTGCTGCCAGTTCGGACTGGTTCACGCAAACCGGTGGCGGAAATTTGCCCCTGCTCACCATACCAGCAGTGATGGCCAGCTGGCCATGGCCCCAAACTGGTCCTCTGGTTGCCACAGCTGGCAAAGAGCCTCTGTGCATGCACAAAGGCCGCACATGCCCAGAGGGTCATTTACGCAACACGGCTTAGTCAAAACACACACTTCTTGATGGTCTTAAGCATAAAACGTATCAGGAAAGACTTAATGAACTCAATCTGTATAGTCTGGAGGACAGAAGGAAAAGGGGGGACAGGATCGAAACATTTAAATATGTTAAAGGGTTAAATAGGGTTCAGGAGGGAAGTGTTTTTAATAGGGAAGTGAATACAAGAACAAGGGGGAACAATCTGAAGTTAGTTGGGGGAAAGATCAGAAGCAACATGAGAAAATATTATTTTACTGGAAGAGTAGTAGATGCTTGGAAGAAACTTCCAGGAGACGTGGTTGGTAAATCCACAGTAACTGAATTTAAACATGCCTGGGATAAACATATATCCATCCTAAGATAAAATACAGAAAATAGTATAAGGTCAGACTAGATGGACCATGAGGTCTTTTTTCTGCCACCAATCTTCTATGTTCTTCAATCTTCTATTCACTTAACAGCCGCACTGATTTGCTTAGTAATTGTGGCCAAAAAAAAAGTTTATAAAATTGGGTGTAACTCATAGAAACATAGAAGATTGACGGCAGAAAAAGACCTCATGGTCCATCTCATCTGCCCTTATACTCACGTACGCATACCTTTTCGGCACCCAAGGAACAAAAAGTTTGCCATCACTGGTTTAAACTCTGTAGTCCTAATGTTAAGAAATTCTGTTTATATATACAGTATATATATATATATATATATATATATATATATAG
Source organism: Erythrolamprus reginae (assembly GCF_031021105.1). Classification (NCBI taxonomy): domain Eukaryota; kingdom Metazoa; phylum Chordata; class Lepidosauria; order Squamata; family Dipsadidae; genus Erythrolamprus; species Erythrolamprus reginae. Next base: position 143,102,905 of record NC_091963.1, read on the forward strand.
CACCAGAGGACAAACCAAGAATTCAGTCACCATGTGCTTTACTTCTCAACTGCTCAAGGATAATCGCTCTTTCCAGTAGGATTTTTGGAAGGCTAAGATTAAGGTTGGCTTTGCATCCTTTTCTGGGTTTGAGGAAGCCTCTGAATGTCTTTCAGAAGCGCAAGACCACCACCATCTCTGTAGAGGTAAAGAAGTCCCAGCACAAGTACATCATCGGCCCGAAAGGAAACACCTTGCAAGAAATCCTGGATACCACGGGAGTCTCAGTGGAGATGCCACCCCTTGAAAGCAGCTCGGAGACCATCATTCTGCGTGGAGAGCCGGACAAACTGGGACCAGCCCTAACTCAGGTCTATGCCAAGGTAACCATCTGCCACGATTCCACAAACGCCTAGTCACCTGGGACATTTGACTTGGAATCAGTATACTGTAGTTTGATTTGCCAAAGTCATCGAAAGAAATCTGGCCTTCCCCCTAAAACTTGTGTAAGATAACTGAAAACAAAAAAACCCAAAACTTTAAAGACTAGCTAGTTTAAAAAAAGTAGGACCTGTGCAGAAGTTTATTTTTCTCTCTGTGCATATGTTTTTCCTCTCATTTTTCCTTTGGTTTGGTACCTGCTGTTTTGTTTAAAATAAACTGGTGCTATTCAGGCAGGCTCCATTTGGTTTGGTGAAGGTGAGGCAGGTGTTGGGGCATGGGCGGCCTGTCTGTGCTCCACCCCTTCCCCAAGTAAGCACACGAGTATGTGAATGTCAGAAACTGAAGATTTAACCACTCTGGCTCAGTGTAATTGGACAATCTGCATATCTAACTTAGAAAAAAAAATGAACATGAGTGAGAATGCTGCAACGATGCCGTAATGAAAGCACTCGCTGACATAAAGACACCAGCTGTGGTGTCTTCACTCGAATGGAGACCTGTCTGCAGCCAGGTTTTCGGAGTCACTCTTGTGAACGAAGCTGGTAAACTCTTCTTTCCAACCTGTCCCTTTTCCCTAGGCGAAGAGTGTGATGGTAGCTGAAGTAATGGCCCCAGCCTGGTTACATCGTTTTATAATTGGGAAGAAAGGACAGAATATTGGCAGAATTACCCAGCAATTCCCTAAGGCAAGTATTCCTAAAATAACAAGGCTATAAATAAAAGAGCGAGAATAAAATCTCTGGTTTAACGCATGAAATATTGTTTAAAAATAAAAACATGCATCTCCCTTGTGGATGCAGCAAAAGCACAAATTAAATTTGAACAGTCCATTGGGCTTCTTGCCCCTTTCTTAATAGAACCTAGAACAAGGGTGTCAAACTCAAGGTGCTTAAATCTGGTCCAGGGGTCTGGACTGGAAACATCAAAGGACCAGTTGATGGTGCCTCTGCACCCCAATTTCCCATGGACCATTTTTGTCCTCCTGCAGCACTCTGCCGGCCAAAACAAGCAAACAAACAAATCAATAAATGAAATAAATACAAAAAAATGCATATACCCATATGTGTTATATGACATAAAGAAACAATACAGTCTAGTTCAGATTATATACATGGTGAAAGAAACTAATCTTGTGCGTTTCCTTGATGGATGGCATAGGGAACAAAGCAGATATGGAATAGCAATAGCTCTTAGACTTAGGTACCACTTTATAGTGCTTTACAGCCCTCAGTGGTTTACAGAGTCAGCCGGTACCCCCCAACAATTTTGGGTCCTCATTTTACCCACCTTGGAAGGATGGGAAGCTGAGTCAACCTTGAGTCTGGTGAGATTTGAACTGCAAAATTTCAGTTAGTCAGCAGAAGTAGTCTGCAGTACTGTACTCTAACCATTGCGCCACCATGGCTTTTCAGGTAGCTCTACTAGAAATACTTTAAAACCTCCTCCCACAGAGGAGCAACAAGAACAGACGTTGAAATTGGGTGTGTGTGTGGGTCTCTAACAATGCTTTGAGCTCTAAGTCTATAGCGCTTATTAGCTGTATCCTGAATAACAGAAAGAGAGCTTCCTATAATCTTCTCGTTTGTCCTTACCACTCTCTGTAAGGGCTTTCTGTCTGATGTCCTGCTGCCACCAAATCAAACAGAAATGCGGCTCTCAGTTGTTCCTCTGTAAAAAGTGGCCAGGATAGAAGGAGAAAGACATGCAATCTTAGTGATGGACAAATATGGCTTGTCTTCTTTTAGGTTCACATTGAATTCACGGATGGCGATGAAAAGATCACTCTGGAAGGACCCACCGAGGAGGTGGAATTGGCCCAAAGCCAGATTCAGGAAATCATTCGGGACCTGGTGAGTTCTCTTGTGAATTTTATATGTACTCTTTCTCTCTGTCAGACTCATCGCTCTAGCAGGAAGAGCAAACCCTGTTAGATCCAGATCGGCAATTTATCTGTTTCCCCCTTGGCAGCAGGGTGAAGTGTGGCCAGTGATATTATGAGTGCTGCATGCTGGAGAGATGATGCAGAACTATTTGCATAAGGTGGTGCTTAAAACACCCATAATTGTTCTTTTGGAAGTGTATCTTAAAACTTACTCAAGAAACTAATCCAGAAATTGGAGCCGTGCCTATTCAAATGGGCAGAAGTCCAATGAGAAAACTGCAGACCTGTGGGTTATCTCCCCTCCCCAAACACATACAGTTTGATACCAGCTTTTGCCATGTTGAGAGTGGGGTGATGGCTCAGAGGTTAAAGAGGCTGGGCTTGTTGGCTGGAAAGGTGACAGCCCAGCTTCGAGACCCAGCACAGCGCAACAGTGTGAGCTCCTGGTTCCTTGCTCCAGTTCCTGCCTAACTTGCAGTTTGAAAGCATGCAAATGGGAGTAGCTAAATAGTACCACTTTGGTGGGAAGGTAACAGCGTATAGCAATGATGGTGAACCTTTTTTTTTGGTTCATGTGCCAAAAATTGTGGGTGCGAGGGGGGTGCCACTGTCTGTGTCCATACCCATAATTCCGCATATGCGTGCTTGACCCCTGGCATGCCCGTTTTCCCCTCTCCCCAGGCTTTAAAGCCTTTCTAGGAGCCTGGGGAGGGCGATAACAGCCTTCTTTCTTAAAGAAAATGGCCCATTTACCAGGTTCTGATTGAACCAAAAGGCTCGGGTTTTTGGCTGTCCCCAAGCTCCAGAGCCTTTCTATGAGCCTGGGAAGTGCAAAAATTGCCTCTCCCCCACTCAAGGTCCTCCATAGACTGGAATTGTTCCATTTGCTAACTTCCAGTTGGACCGGAAGTTTTATTTTTATTTTTTGCTTTCCCCAGTCTTCAGAGTCTTTCTAGGAGCGTTAATGGACCATTTCCAGCCTCCGGAGGACCATTTCCCTCGGGTCCCATTTGTTGGGGGTCAAGGGAAAGGGAGGGTTTTGCCTTCTCTTTCTACTCAAGATCCCCATGGACAATTGGTGGGCCACTTTGTGACACAGCATGCTGGACGATAGACTTTGGCCTGATTCAGCATGGCTCTTCTTATGTTCTCTGGGGGAGGTGAGGAAGGCTGTTTTCTCCCTCCCCACGCTCCCAGAAAGGCTCTGGAGCTTGGGGAGAGTAAAAAATGGACCCTCCCCACCCCCTCTGAGCCGAAAACAGGCTGTTACCTGAGCTTGTGTGCCCATCAATATGGCTCTGCATGCTATAAGTTCGTCATCAAGGGCATATAACCACGTGGCCACATGACCACAGAAGTATCTTTCGACAATGCTAGCTCCGTGCGTTAAGAAATAGGTTAGGTTAGGTTTATTGGATTTATATGCCGCCCCTCTCCGCAAACTCGGGGCGGCTCACAACAATAATAAAAAACAGTACAGTACATAATACCAAATCCAATGCCCACCCATCTAGTTACAATTTAAAATTAATAATCTCATAAAAACAGTATATATAAAAAACAGGCACACAAATAGAATTGAGCACTGCCCCTTAAGAGTCACGCATGACTCGACAAAGGAAAATTTTACTTCTAGTTTATTTGTTTTTTTGCCATGTTGCCAAAAAAACTCTGGATTTTACACACACACAGAAAAAAACCCCAAACCCAAGGATCTCTTGGAAAATCTTAGCAAAACTTTATTAAAGTAAGAGCAAATAAATTCCAGTTCAGGGATTCATGCTGAAATCCGTGAACACTGAAAATCCACCAAGAAGCAGTTATGTGTGTGTGTTTGTGTGTTTAAAGATTCTCAGAAAAACTTTGTTGTTGCTAGGACAAGCGAATCAAAGGGCTGGAAGGGACCTTAGAGGTAGAGGGATGTGAGAGCATACCAGACCTTTTTTACATTAGCTCAGGAGTCTCCAAACCTGGCAATTTGAGGACTTGCGGACTTCAACTTCTGTGGCTGGTTCGGGAATTCTGGGAGTTGAAGTCCACAAGTCTTCTGTGCGATTACTGATGCCCGAGAATGAATCCTGTTTGTCTGAGGCTCCGTGTTTTGTCTTGCAATTCTTGTGTCTCACCATCCCGTCCTCTTCTGCAGCTCAGACGGATGGACTACACCGAAGTGCTTATTGACCAGAGATTTCATCGTCATCTGATTGGGAAAAACGGAGCCAACAGTGAGTCTAGAGAGAAATAAAAGAACCCTGAAGGATTTGAGGTGGCTAGGGTGGCATTCATTTTCCTGCCAATTATACGCAACCACTGAATAGCAACTAAATCTTTTCTGTTAACATTTCCCAGCGTGTCCATGAAGTGTCTCAGTCATTCAGGTCACGGTTGCCCCAAAGGTTCTTTTTCAAAAGCTCAACTCTGTTTTACCTTGAAGATGTTTCGCGTCTCACCCAGGAAACCTCTTGCAATTCAGTTCAGAAAGCACCTTTGGGATTTCCCAGACTGACTAGTACACTGATGGTGAATCTTTTTTGGTTCAGGCAGTGTCCCGAGGTCCTGGGATCACCTTTTGTGACCTTCTGATAAGTAAAGCCAGTAGAGAAGCCAGATTAACTTAATATCCATGTTACTAACTGCAGTGATTTACCTGACAGCAAGGAAGGTCATAAAATGGAACAAAACTGATTTAGTAGCTGTCTTGTTTAGCAACAGAAATATTTGGGCTCTATTGTGGTCGTAAGCCGAGGACTGCCTGTATAATAAAACAATTAGCCTTTAAGGAGCCCTAGACCGTATGTTGTTTTTCATTAGGTGTGCAACTTGGGAGCGGAAAGAACAAAGATTTATGGAGAAAACGAATGACACCCTTGCCTTGTGTATTTCTAAAATCTAGCTGTCTTGCTTAGCAACACAAAATTTGGGCTCAGTCACAGTCATATGTTGAGGTGTACCTGTACTTATTTCTTCCTCAACTCTAATCGTAAAGAATTTGTTGGGTTTTATTCGTGAGGAGAGCAGGGAGGCACACCCAATTCATTTTTTAGTTTTAGGGGATCACAACCAACTTCCTCATTATTAACGATCCCGAGGGAGTGTCGTCAAAAACGTGGCCTGCTAGCAAAACAAAAATGCTGATTCCTAATTAATGTTACCCATTCCAAGAAAGGCAGGGATAAAACTCATTTTAACTGTGCAGGGTTGCAGTGGGAAATGGGAAGAGTTGGTTTTACTTTCTTCTGTGCCAAAAAAAAGTTTTTGCTTTTGGGTTTTTTTTAAGTTCTTAAAGTTGCCTGCTTTTGTTAGGTCTGTTAGTCAGATGGTGGCCATTGAATCTGAAACCTGTAATTCCCCCAGTCTTTGGATTTTCCATCACACTTTGCTGGAGGGAAGGGGAGATAGCTGCCCTTTCCAGGGAGAAAAGGACTTCCCTCTAATGCAGGGGTGTAAATTTGATTTCATTGAGGGCTGCACCAGGGTTGTGTTTTATTTCAATGTTTATGGAATTCGCTTCCAGAAGAGGTCGTGACAGCTGCCAGCCTTGATAGCTTCAAGGCAGGATTAGACAGATTCATGGATGCCAAGTGTATCGGTGGTTATTGAAACGGAGGTCCATGTGCCGCCACTATGTTGGTTGAGGCAGGCAGGATTCCCTTGGGTCCCATTTGTTGGGGGTCAAGGGAAAGGGAAGGTCTTGCCTCCTCCTTCTGCTCAAGATCCCCATGGACAATTGGTGGGCCACTGTGTGACACAGAATGCTGGACTCAATGGGCTTTGGCCTGATTCAGCATGGCTCTTCTTATGTTCTTATGTTCTTATGGCACGTGGGCCAGAGATGACATAAAGAGCCCTGTTCTGTAAGGAAGCTGGCTCCTCTGACTGTTTTCAAGCCATTTTTCATAAGACTCAATGGGCTTTGACCTGATTCAGCATGGCTCTTCTTATGTTCAGGGGGTCAGAGTGGGTGTGGCCAGAGTGGGCGGGGTCTGCTCGATATCACTGTCCGGGGAGTGCCTGTGGCGACCTGAGCACTGTGGCAGAGAAAATGGGTTCCCAAGCTCCGTTTCCTGCTCTGATAGACTCCTGCAACCCTCTGCCAGCTCCTTTTTCACTGGCAGAGTCTTTCAGGAGGCTGTTGTAGCTGGAAATGGAGCTTGGGACGGTCCCTCACTGTTTTTAGGATGGCCCTGTGGGCCAGATCTAAGCACCCTGCGGGCCGGATCTGACACATACACACACACACCAGGCCTTGAGCTTGACACCTCTGCTCTAATTACTCTTTTTTCTGTATTCTCTCCCCCTCCCCTCCAGTCAACCGCATCAAGGAACAGCACAAAGTCTCAGTCCGCATTCCTCCCGACAGCGAGAAGAGCAATCTGATCCGGATCGAGGGAGACCCTCAAGGGGTTCAGCTGGCTTGTAAGGAGTTACTGGAAATGGCAGCCCGGATGGTAAGGAGAAGGAGGCACCCAGGCCTGCCTCAAGGATCTCTCTGGCTATTGCCTGGAAACCGTCCTCGGGAAAGGAGGTTTGGGTGCGGGCTGGAACACCTTTCTTGAATGATGGCTTCTCCTAGGAAAATGAACGCACCAAAGACCTGATCATCGAGCAGCGCTTTCACCGGACAATCATTGGGCAGAAGGGCGAGAAAATCAAGGAGATTCGGGACAAGTTTCCAGAAGTAAGGGATTCCCTAGCACAGTGATCGCGAACCTTTTTCCCCTCGGGTGCCAAAAGAGCATGCACGTGCACTATCGCACATTCCTGAGTGCCCACACCCATAATTCAATGCCTGGAGAAAGCAAAAACAGCTTCCCCCAATCCCCGGAGGCCCTCTGGAGGCCGCAAACAGCCTGTTTCCCAACTTCTGGTGGGCCCAGTAGGCTCATGTTTCACTTTCCCCAGGCTCCAAAGGCTTCCCTGAAGCTGGGGGAAGGTAAAAACACCCTCCCCCATCTCCCCCGGAGGCTCTCTGGAAGCTAAAACGCCCTCCCTCAGCCTCTGTGAGAGCCAAAAATCAGCTGGCCAGCACAAACGTGTATGTTGTAGGTGAGCTAGGGCAATGGCTCATGTGCCAGCCGATATGGCTTTGCATGTCACCTGTGGCACCCGTGCCATAGGTTTGACATCACTGCCTTAGAAGCATGTGCATGTTCTTTTGCAAAAAGGAAGGAAGGAAGGAAGAAGAAAGAAAGAAAGAAAAAGAAAGAAAGAAAGAAAGAATTTTCAGATTTCTGGCAAAATTGCAACCTTTCATTTTGATGTTCTAAGTAGGCTTAGTGCTTTATTTTATCTTATATGAAATGTATTTTAGTTTTTATTTCAATTTGTTGCTTTTGTAGCTCAGAGGCTAGAGAATTGCCAGGTGGAAACAATCAAAGTCACTCATGAAAAGCTTAAATCATCAAGTCTATACTAGTATTTATTATTTATTTTTTATTTTTATTTATTACTTGGATTTGTATGCCGCCCCTCTCCGAAGACTCGGGGCGGCTCACAACATGTAAAAGACAAATCATAAGTAATCAACAATTTAAAATTTTAAAGATTTAAAAAACCCCACAAACTAACAGACTCACACACAAGCATACCATATATAAATTCAACGTGCCCAGGGGGGGGGATGTTTCAATTCCCCCATGCCTGACGGCAAAGGTGGGTTTTAAGAAGTTTGCGGAAGGCAGGAAGAGTAGGGGCAGTTCTAATCTCCGGGGGGAGTTGGTTCCAGAGGGCCGGTGCCGCCACAGAGAAGTCTCTTCCCCTGGGGCCCGCCAACCGACATTGCTTAGTTGACGGGACCCGGAGAAGGCCCACTCTGTGGGACCTAATTGGTCGCTGGGATTCGTGCGGCAGGAGGCGGTCTCGGAGATATTCTGGTCCAGTGCCATGAAGGGCTTTAAAGGTCATAACCAACACTTTGAATTGTGACCGGAAACTGATCGGCAGCCAGTGCAGATTGCGGAGTGATGGTGAAACATGGGCATACCTGGGTAAGCCCATGACTGCTCTCGCAGCTGCATTCTGCACGATCTGGAGTTTCCGAACACTTTTCAAAGGTAGCCCCATGTAGAGAGCATTACAGTAGTCGAACCTCGAGGTGATGAGGGCATGAGTGACTGTGAGCAGTGAGTCCCGGTCCAGATAGGGCCGCAACTGGTGCACCAGGCGAACCTGGGCAAACATCCCCCTCGCCACAGCTGCGAGATGTTGTTCTAATGTGAGCTGTGGATCAAGGAGGACGCCCAAGTTGCGGACCCTCTCTGAGGGGGTCAATAATTCCCCCCCCCCCAGGGTAATGGACGGACAGATGGAGTTGTCCTTGGGAGGCAAAACCCACAGCCACTCCGTCTTATCCGGGTTGAGTTTGAGTCTGTTGACACCCATCCAGGCCCCAACAGCCTCCAGGCACCGGCACATCACTTCCACCGCTTCATTGACTGGGCATGGGGTGGAGATGTAAAGCTGGGTATCATCGGCATATTGATGATACCTCACCCCATGTCCTTGGATGATCTCACCCAGCGGTTTCATGTAGATGTTAAATAGCAGGGGGGAGAGGACCGACCCCTGAGGCACCTCACAAGGGAGAGACCTAGGAGTCGACCTCTGTCCCCCCACTAACACCGACTGCAACCGGCCAGAGAGGTAGGAGGAGAACCACTGAAGAACAGTGCCTCCCACTCCCAACCCCTCCAGCCGGCGCAGAAGGATACCATGGTCGATGGTATCGAAAGCCGCTGAGAGGTCAAGGAGCACCAGGACAGAGGATAAACCCCTGTCCCGGGCCCGCCAGAGATCATCCATCAACGCGACCAAAGCGGTTTCCGTGCTGTAACCGGGCCTGAAACCCGACTGCTGGGGACCTAGATAATCGGCTTCTTCCAAGGACCGCTGGAGCTGGAGTGCCACCACCTTCTCAACAACCTTCCCCATAAAGGGAAGGTTGGAGACTGGACGGTAGTTATTAAGCACAGCTGGGTCCAGGGAGGGCTTCTTGAGGAGGGGGCGCACAAGCGCTTCTTTATAGAGTGATGGAAAAACTCCCCTCCCCAAGGAAGCGTTGGTAATCTCCTGGGCCCAGCTCCGTGTCACCTCCCTGCTGGCCGAGACCAACCAGGAGGGACACGGATCCAGTAAACAGGTGGCGGAACTCACAGCTCCAATGGCCTTGTCCACTTCATCAGGTGTCACCAGATCAAACTCTTCCCAGACAGGTGGACAAGTACGTGCCCCAGTCACCTCGACTGACTCGTTGTCAGTCGACTCTGCTATACAATTGGAGTCGAGGTCGGCCCGAATCCGAGCGACTTTATCAGCGAAAAACGAGTTAAAGTCCTCGGCACTACTCTGCAAGGGCTCCCCAACTCCCCCCTGATTAAGAAGGGAGCGGGTCACCCTAAACAGAGCGGCCGGGCGGGATTCCGCTGATGCAATCAAGGCGGCATGGTACGCGCATCTTGCCGCCTTGAGCGCCACTTTGTAAGTCTTAATATAGTATATATTTCAAGAATATCTCGAGGCTGCTTGCTTCTCTGGGAACACCCCAGTAAGGTTTCATGGATCTTGGGATGTGGGGCAGTCTTATGTTTTTTTGCAACAACCCAGGGAATCAAGGCTAGTTCCTTGCTTGACCCCTTCTTCCAGCCTGGCTTCCTAACAAAAAGGCATGCATGCAAGTCTTTCCTCATTTTCCCCCCATGGCAATAGCCCTCTGAGATTTTTATAGACAGTCCTCTATAACTGCAAAGAGCCATAGATTTACTTAAATACTCAGATTAAATTTCTCTGTTTAGCATTGAGCACCATTTACACTCAAAATACTAGACTGAAATGAACAGCTTTGTCTTCTTTACAGCTTTTATTGCATACTTTTATTTGAAAATGTGGTTAGACAAAGATCGGTATGTAAGTTCCAGGGAAAAAAAGCCTGAAAGCCGATAATAGGCAGAAAAATTATTAGTGCTTCATTAGGACTTTAAAAAAAACGCTTCAAAAAAGCTACATTTGGAGCACAAGACACACCCAAATTTCCAGCCTCTTTCGGGGGGCAAAGGTGTGTCTTATACTTCACCTCTCTATCACTTCACCTTACAGGTAATCATCAATTTCCCTGATCCATCACAGAAGAGCGACATTGTACAGTTGCGTGGGCCCAAAAATGAGGTGGAGAAATGTGCAAAGTACCTGCAAAAAATGATTGCGGAGATGGTGAGTCTAGTTGGCTGAACTTCCAGAAAATCCTTTTAGAGTTATTTATGCCATTGGGGTTCTTTTAAAAAAGGCTTCCTGTCTATTTCAGTCATTGGGGCATAGAGAGGAGATACCATCTGATCTCTTTTAGATCGCACCCGCTCTCACAATTCTGCTCGGTGTGGTGAACTACCATGGCACACATTCCTTGCGATGGTTAGGCTAGTAGTGAGGAATGGCAATCTGTATCAGGTGGTCTGTATCAGGTGGTCAAGAAGCAAGTCCACACTTGAAGGTCCAGTTCAACTGATTTGTTGCTAAAAAGCCCACGCCTAGCAATCTTCTCAACTAATGGACAATATCTGCTTGGAGTTAGATGCGGATCAACAGAATCCAAGGGCAGTTGACTCAGTCCACTTGTGGCGATATAGGGATTCTAGGCTGATTCAACTTTTGAATCTGCCCCCAGGTTCTGCCACTCCTACAATATTAGGAGACAAGTAGTGCTGAAGCTCTCTTTCTGTGATGTTAGGTGGTTAACATGCTTCTATGCCAGAGGGGTCAAACTCAAGAACCTATGCACCAAATCAAACCTGTGGGCTATTTAAATCTGGCCAGCCTGGAAATGTCAAAGCACAGCCTGAGTTGCCTCTGCCGGCCAAAACAAGCTGCATGCAGCCATCTCGTTTTCAGCTGCTTGCGCTCTGCCGGCCAAAAACAGGCCATGCGAGAGCCTCCCACAATGCCTGTTTTTGGCCAGTAGAATGCTGCTGAGGCTTGGGAGCAGGGGGGGGGGGGGGGTTTCTGGCTTACCTCACTGCTAGTTCAATTCCTGACTCGCCACAGACGCCCAGTGCTAAAAAGCCAACTTCTGCGCATTTGCAAAAGCAAAAAACAGCTGCACGTGTGCAGAGGCAAAAATCAAAATGTTGCCTCCTATGTTGCCACCAAGAGAAAAGATTTGACGCCGTGTCCAGCTGACCATCACTGCCAGTTTGGTGAGCGGGGGGAAATTCCCGCAACTGGTTCTATAGAACCAGCCCAAACTGGCAGGAATCCACCTCTACCTAGGAGGCTAAAAAGAGGCTGCATGGAGCCTCCCTGCAGTTTTTTTTTTCTGGCCAGCAGAGTCCTGCAGGAGGCCATGGGGGGAGAAAATGAGATGCAGGGAGGCTGCACTCAATCCGCCCTCCACACCTCGTGCCCTACTTTGGCTGGTTAAGTGCTGCAGGAAGCCATTCAGGCTGAAAACGCTTCCACTCCCTGGGCCCCATTTTGACTGGCAGAGTGCTGCAGAAGGCACCTTTCTCTCTCTCTCCCCCCCCCCCCCCCCCTACTGCCCTGCGAAATAGAGCTACAGTGCTGATCTGGCCTTCGGAAGAAATCGCTGTTCTGTACCATAGAGTCAGAACAAGTTCAAAGCTGGGCTACAAGACCAGATACATTAATAGTGGTGAGTAGAGGAGGAAGTAGTATCTCTCTGGCTTAACTCCTTTCCTTTCCTGTTCCTTAGATTGAAAACAGTTTTTCCATCCCGGTTCCCATTTTCAAGCAGTTCCACAAGAACATCATTGGGAAAGGAGGCGCCAATATCAAAAAGGTAAAAGGGGCAGGGTCCCCCCACGTCATCTCTTCTGTGTGCACATACATGCACATGTTGGTAATGGTACCTGGCCCTCTTTATGGAAAGGGTCAGTGGGTCAAGGATTTAAGCCTAGGTATTTAAATCTGAAGCATGGCACTGCAGTTTTATATAAATTAGAGCAAGGGGCTTCAACCTTGGCAACTTTTTTAAACTTGTGGACTTCAAATCCCAGAAGTCCTCAGCCAGTAAAGCTGGCTGAGGACTTCTGGGACTTGAAGCCCACAAGTCTAAAAAGTTGCCGAGTTTGAAGACCCCTGAATTAGAGTACTCACAAGTCACACTGGGTTCCAAAACAGTTGTGATTCTCACGTAGATGGGCCCTCGGCTCTTGGATTTGGAAATTTGGAGATTCTCCCCATATTTGGGACTCTAATCAGGCAAGGCCAATGCCCATTGAGAGTATGTGGTCCGTGTAGGTTCCTATCACCTTGGAGGAGCCCTTTTCACACAACCTCTTGGAGGGCAGCTCATTGCAGAGCTCATGAGAATAGTCTAGCCTTGAGGCTCTGGGGTTTGATGTTGTCTCTTCACAATAGATTCGAGAGGAAACCAATACCAAGATTGACCTCCCTACAGAAAACAGCAATTCCGAGGTGATCCTGATAACTGGGAAGAAGGCCAATTGTGAGGATGCTCGGGATCGTATCTTGGCTATCCAGAGAGAGATGGTGGGTGTGTGAACCATTTTCCTCCTCCTCCTCCTCCACACTCTGAATGTGCTGCCCCCACTCACCCACACATCAGGGCTTGTGTAGACAGATTTATTCTGTCTGTACCCCCAACAGTTCTATTTCAGATTTCCAGTTAAGCCCCAGCTGCAAGCTTAGCACAGTAATTGATCGCGACCAAGTAGATAACCCAAAGCAAAACTGTTGTGGCCCACCAGCAGTCTGTGCAGCTGATAGTGGATCCTGTTTGAGAAGAGACCACCATGGTGATGCGCCAGTAACCTGTGAGGAGGCTGGCGAGGACTCGGTGTCAGAGCCCAAGGTTCAGTCAGGGTCTTTGGAACCTCCAGCATCTTTTGGCAGTGATGAGGAAGGCTTCTTCTCCTCTTCTTAATGCAAGAACCCGCAGAGCTTCCAAGAGGCAGGAGTGGTTACTCCAGAGGAGGTCTCCTCAGGAGTAAGACTTGGGGCTAATTGGCCACTCCCCTAGTCTACTCTTCACCACTGAATTAAATCCACGAGCTGCGGAAACACAAGCAACCATCTGGCCACAACCCACACATGTTGCTTCCATAAAACCTCTGTTGCCTGGCAACACCAGGATGGTGAATTAAAGTAGTGGTGAAATCCAATATTTTTACTACCGGTTCTGTGGGCGTGGTGTGGCTTGGTGGGCGTGGCAGGGGAAGGATACTGCAAAATCTCCATTCCCACCCACTCCAATAGAATAGTATAACAGTTGGAAAGGATCCTGGAGGTCTTCTAGTCCAACCCCCTGCTTAGGCAGGAAACCCTAAACCATTTCAGACAAATGGTTATCCAATCTCCTTTTGAAAAGTCCAGCGTTGGAGCATTTACAACTTCTGGAGGCAAGCTGTTCCACTGATTAATTGTCCTGTCAGGAAAAAAAAATTAGTTCTATGTTGCTTCTTTCCTTGATTAGTTTCTATCCATTCCTTCTCATCCTGCCTTCAGGTGCTTTGGAGAATAGTTTAACTCCCTCTTTTTGTGGCAGCCCCTGAGATATCAGAATCCACTGCTATCATGTAACCCAGTGGTCCCCAAACTATGGCCCGCGGGCTGCATGCGGCCCACTGAGGCCATTTATCCGGCCCGCGGGTGAGTGACACAACACAGTGTTCCATCTAATTTTCTATGAATAAAATGCAGTATTTTGTTAGTAACTAATATCAATCATCAAAAAAGTTGCAAAAGTTTTTTTTCTAATTTTGTCATCCAGTTACATTCATTTTCTTTTAATTAAATCTCCTCTTTAATGTTCTTTCAAAAAGTACACCAATTATATTTCTAACTTATTAACCATTATGCCAAAGTGTTTCCTTCTTTCTTTATACATTTTTCTATAAACCAAGAAAACCTACAATCAGATGTTAACAAAAAAAATTAAAAACAAAACATAAACATATATGAATTTCAGACTTCTTCCCCCCCTGAAAATAGTACATTCCCATTTTGTTTTTTACTTTAAAATAAGGTGTGTGCAATGTGCATAAGGATTTGTTCATAGTTTTTTTTAATAGTCCGGCCCTCCAACAGTCCGAGGGACAGTGAACTGGCCCCCGGTGTAATAAGTTTGGGGACCCCTGATGTAACCCCGTCCTTCTTTTTGTCATACCCAATTCCAGCAACCAGTCTTTAGATGTTTTAGCCTCCAGTCTCCTTATTTTCTTTGTTGCTCTTCTCGGCAATCTTCCTAGAATTGCAAATATCTTTTTTACATCATGGCGATGTAATACTGGATGCAATATTCCAAGTGTGTCCTTACCAAGGCATTACAAAGTGGTATTAACATCTCACATAACTTGAGTCTATCTCTCTGTTTAAGCAGCCTAGAATCTCTTGGGCTTTTTTGGCAGCTGCAGCACACATCAGGCTCATATTTAAACGATTGTCCACTAGGACTCGATATCTTTCACGATTACTATTATTGAGCGATGTACCACATATACTGTACTTGTGCATTTTGTTTTTCTTGCCTAAATGTAGAACCTCACTTTTTTCACCTTTACTGCTGTGTCTCATCAAAGGGTATCTATCACCTGTTGGAATAAGGATCACAAATCTGTGGGGTCCTTGACGCTCTCTTGAGCTTGATGGTTTTCTTGCACATGTTTGATTAGTGAAACTAGGTAACGTCACCACAACACTGATAACGTTACCTAGCTTGGTAACGAAACTTATCTAAGCAAGCCTCCAACCTCAAGAGAAGCACCAAAGATCTCACAGTTCAGCCCCAAGCTACAAATATTCTCTCCTTTCAGAAGAGAAATTGGACATGGTGAATAGTGCCCAGCCAGATTATTTATTTGTTTGTTTGTTTGTTTTGAACTTGAATTCTGTAGCCTTTTCTCTTCTTGCCCTCAGGCTAACATTAGGGAAGTGGATATCTCCATCCCAGCCAAACTGCACAATTCGCTGATCGGAGCCAAGGGGCGGCTGGTGCGTTCAATCATGGAGGAATGCGGCGGGGTGCACATTCATTTCCCTTCCGAAGGCTCGGGCAGCGAGAAAGTGATCATCCGAGGGCCCGGTGAAGAGGTGGAAAGAGCAAAGCGCCAGTTGCTGCATCTCGCTGAGGAAAAGGTAGGCGGTTGGTAGACGTCCAGTTTAATGGTGTGCAAAACAGATCATCTATTTCAACACCTCCCACTCACCTACCCAAGAAAGAGACCCTACATCAGTGATGGCTAACCTTTTCCGGACTGTGCAATCGCATAGAGCCGAGGTGGCGCAGCAGGTAGAGTGCTGTACTGCAGGCCACTGAAGCTGACTGCTAGATCTGCAGGTCAGCGGTTCAAATCTCATTACCGGCTCAAGGTTGACTCAGCCTTCCATCCTTCCGAAATGGTTAAAATGAGGACTCGGATTGTGGGGGCAATATGCTGGTTCTGTTAAAAAGTGCTATTGCTAACATGTTGGAAGCTGCCCTGAGTCTAAGGAGAAGGGCGGCATACAAATTGAATAAATAAATAAATACCCGAATCTGCAAACTGCAATGCATACACCATGCCCCCTGAAGACCAGAGACCTGAAGACCAGCTGACCGGCGGGAGGCACCCAGGCATGTGTGGCAGAGCTAAGCTGGGACAGTGGCTCATGTGTCCACAGAGAGGGCCCTGTATGCCAACTTCAGCACATAGGTTCATCATCACAGCCTACATCATTTCTGACAAATGGCAGCCCAATCTCTTCTTGAAAGCTTCCAGTGATGAAGCTCCCACAATTCCTGAAGGCAAGCTGTTCCATTGGTTGATTGTTCTCAGTTAGTTTCTTGAAGAACAGCTGATCTCAAGAGCCTCTAGGGAGCCTTAAAGGAACAGTCAGGATGTGGACTAACTTTGCATTAATCATTAACCAATAATGGTTGAGCAAAATAATCAAGTATTTAGGGTATCAAAGAAAGGAAACACACCATAGAGCAGGGGTAGAGAACTATGGCAACTTTATGGCCTGAGGAGTGTTTCTGAGGGCTGGAAGGCAAAAATATTCCAATTTTTGGGGAACAACAGGACATTTTTGGCTCCCCCCTGCACTGAGGAGCACTCCACAGGCCTCCCAAATTCCCTGTGCACCCCATTTTTGAAAAAAATGGGTGAAAAATGGACCATTTTTTAAAAAAAGTGGTGTGTTTTTGCCTTTCCCCAGCCCTGAGGAGCACTCTGCAGGTGTCCCAAATTTCCTGTGCATCCCCCCCCCTTTTTTGTGTGTGCAAAAAATGGCCTGTTTTTCACAAAGAGTGTGTTTTTGCCTTCTCCCAGCCCGGTGTTCCCCCCACTCTGCACGGGAACCCCGAGTCACTGTCAAGGATTCTGGTTCAACTGGAACTGCCCTGGACGGATAGTGAAGAAGAGAGATGCTGTCAGGAATCGGCATATCCCACAGACAACCAACTTATGGCATTCATACAGTGTGGATTTGTCAGTTGTTAGTTTATGACCCCCGCCAGGCCTCCCGGCAAAGCCAGGTCTTCGTGGCCTTACAGAAGGCCAGTAGGGCGGGAGCAGTATGGGTATTGGGGGGTAGTTGGTTTCATAGAGCCGGGGCGGTCACAGAGAAGGCCCTTTCTGGTGGTCCCACCTACCTGCATTGCTTTGTCGACTGGACCCTGTGTGCTCTTATTGGTCTATTATTATTATTGGTCTATTATTATTATTATTATTATTATTATTATTATTATTATTATTATGTCAGTACAACTCAGCAAACGAGATCACTCTGCTGGATTTCGTATTTCATCACCAGTCGAGCGCTTCCCAAGCACCTAGGACTGCATGATGTAGCGGCGAATTATGTTTGCCGATCCCAGTAAAGCGGCCTTTTGCAATTGACAGATGGAGATTTTGTCAATTCCGATGGTTTTCAAATGTCCGCTGAGATCCTTTGGTACTGCGCCCAGCATGCCAAGTACCACTGGGACCACTTTCACGGGCTAATGACAGAGTCGTTGCAGCTCGATTTTTAGATCTTCGTATTTCACTAATTTCTCTAGCTGCTGCTGCTTCTTCTTCTTCTTCTTCTTCTTATTATTATTATTATTATTATGATGGGCAATGATGTTAACCCTCTGGAGCACTGTCCTATCTGCCACTGTGCAGTTGGCAAACCATATACAGCTGCGGTAAGTTAAAATGCTCTCCGTGGTGCAGCGGTGGATGGTCCTAGCAATAACTTCAACATGGCGGAAGGCAAGGATCACATGTCCTACTTGAGGCCTTTTGAAAAGGCCTGATGCCTGCGTGTGTTTTTTTCCTCCAGCAAATCAACAACCATTCGGTGGAACTGCACGCTAAGCCAGACTACCACAAGTTCCTGATTGGGCGTGGAGGCGCTAATATCCGCAAAGTAAGGGACCGCACCGGTGCCCGCATCATCTTTCCCACCTCTGAGGATAAGGACCAGGATGTTATCACCATTGTGGGGAAGGAGGACGCAGTACGACAGGCCCAGCAAGAACTGGAGAGTCTCATCCGTAACTTGGTATGTCTCATACAGCTTTGGCAGAGGTCTACAAAATTGGCAACTTTAAGACTTGTGGATTTCAGCTCCCAGAATTCCTCTGAGGAATTAATTGAAGGGACAAATCCCTAGAGCTCATAGCGCCATCGCTGTGACTTTGCCCATGCGGGTTGATCTTCTCTTAGCACGTTTAGCTCATCTGGAAGGTGGGTTGGGAAGAGATGGAGGACCACCTAAAAAAAGATCCGTAGAGTTTGATCATCTCTACTTCAGAGGGGAGAAGGATAACTATAATCCTTCTGCATTAGGAAGGTAATATATATATATATATATTGCAATTCCTGCTTAAAAGAAACTGGCAGGAATTGATAGGAAAGGGCTCATGCTAGGAATTCTGGGAGCTGAAGTCCACAAGTCTTAACTGTTACCAAATTTGAAGACCCCCTGAACTATTGGATAGGGTTGGGGTGAGATGCTGGATCAAGAGTGGGAGCCCTGCATTCTTTCCCCACAACCTTGTTTATAGGAGCTGCAGTCACTGTTTTCATAGTGGTTGAAACCTCCCCTTATTCCTCATTATTATATTACACTCATTATAATGATATGGCCACTAGTGGTTTTACCGGGTGAAATATTCTCTTCCCAGATGGGATCGAATTGTAAAAGGTGGAGGATAAACAACTTCTAAGAAGCACGAAAGCTTAGTGACTCCTTCTGTTCCCCACCTGCTACTTCCCCTCTAGGATAATGTCATTGAAGACTCGATGGTGGTGGATCCCAAGTACCAGCGCCATTTTGTGGCCCGCCGGGGACACGTGTTGCGGGAGATTGCAGAAGAGTATGGTGGGGTCACTGTGAGTTTCCCCCGGACAGGTGTCCAGAGTGATCGTGTGACGCTCAAGGGAGCCAAGGATTGCGTGGAGGCGGCCAAGAGACGCATCCTGGAGATCATTGGTGACCTGGTAGGTCATGCCCTTATGTCTGGATTGCGGTGGGCATTAAAAGTGATTCCCGGGTGGACCAGAGTGTGAATCGTCTTACAAAAAGCACCTGTCCCATCCTTCTACCGTGAATCTGCTAGCAGAGAATCTCTCTCATACTGTCCCTCTTAATGAACAGATCCTTAGAGCTCACGGCAATTCTCATTTTTTACCATGAGCACACTGACTCATATTGAAAATGATATTCTGTTGCCCAGTCTCAAAGGAAAGTATATTGTTTATTTATTTATTTGGATTTCTAGGCCGCCCTTCCCCTGTGGGCTACAACATAAATCAAATACAAATACAAAGTATGAGAAACCCAATATAATCTAAAAAAATATATCTAAAACCTAATCTAGCAATCCACATAATACAAAAATATTCAATTGGCATTCATTCATAATCATTGGTATATATGGGGGGGGGGGTGTTTTCTAGATTTTTAATTAGTTAATTGGATTATATGTATATATATTGTATATTTTATATGTTGTGAGCTGCCCCAAGTCCTCGGAGAGGGACGGCATAGAAATCCAATTAATAAATAATAAATATATACCAATAATTATGAATGAATGCCAATCTATACATCTATATTATAGAGATATATAATATAGATATATAATAATATATATCATATAATGGTGGAGGCGCATATAATAATATATAATATATGCACATACGTAAAACAAATACACACATGCTATATATATATATGAATGTGCGTGTGCATACGGATATGTTTATGTGTGTTCGTATACACACACCAGAGGTGGGCTTCAGCAAATTCTGACCAGTTCTGGAGAACTGGTAGCAGAAATTTTGAGTAGTTCGGAGAACTGGTAAATACCACTTCTGCCTGGCCCCGTTCCCATCTATTCTCTGCCTCCCGATTCCCAGCTGATTGGGAGTAAATGGAGATTTTTCAGTATCCTTCTCCTACCACTCCCACTAAGCCATTTCAGAGCCTTTTTTCTAGCCTGTGAAATCTCCATTTCAGAGACTTTTTTCCAGCTTGTGAAACCTGTTTGAGAGGCTGGGCTGGGCTACATTCAGTGTATAAGACGCAGCCAAATTTTCACCCTCTTTTAGTGGGGGAAGGCGCGTCTTATACTCCGAAAATCTGGTAATAAATTTAAGATTTAAAAAATCTAATAAATAAATAAACCAATGCATGGGCTTGGATTTCTCCCCTCCAGGAGGCCCAGGTGATCATGGAATGCATAATCCTTCAGCGCTACCATCGGGTCGTCATGGGGGCGAAAGGTTACAAGGTGCAACAGATCACTCGGGATCACGATGTCCTCATCAAGTTCCCGGAGCGAGATGACAATTCAGGTGGGTGGAACAAGATGGGGTGCTGGGTGATGTAATTTTCAAAGACTCCACTCCACCCCAAAATCCAGGAAGAAACTCGGGGCAGAGAGTGCCTTTTTTTTTTTTACAGCTTCTCTTTTATTTTATTTTTTTCTTCTCGTAAAGCAGGTTCAGAAACACAGTCTCAGGAAAATGGTGATGTGATGGCCGAACTGGACACGAGTCCTCGCAAATGTGACATCATCCTCATTTACGGACGCAAGGAGAAATGCGAGGCTGCCCGGGCAGCTCTGCTGGTTAGGATCTTGCATTCCTACTTGGTTAAGGGAAGGCTTTTCTTTAGCTGTTTAGTCCTACCCACCTGCACAGGTGACCTCATTGGTTTTTCCCACCTGTTTTTAACTGAAGGAAGAATCTGGCTAGTATTTAGCAGCTTTTGTGCTCTGCTAAGTAGTTAAACCAAGTTGGATTTACTGCAAGTTACCTGCTAGAGGTGCGAAATAAGATAAATATTTCACCATTAAGGAAATATTACGCAGGTACTGTATTTTTTGGAGTATAAAGCGCACCTTCCCCCCTAAAAGAAGCTGAAAATTTGAGTGTGTCTTATGCTCTAAATCTAGCTTTTTCAAAGCTCTTTTTCTCCCAGTCCTAACGAGGCGCTATCTTCCCGGCTCTCAAAGGCTTGCAGTCTTTTTTATTACTACTCCCTCCTAATAATGTTTTTTCCAACTTAAGACCTTGCAGGCTTTTTTATTCATTGCTAATTTGCTTTTAAGCCCTTAGCAGGGGATAAAATAATGTGCTGATGCTGGCCAGACTAAGGACGCTAGCCAGATTAATACCTGGTAGGCAGATTTCCCCCCCCTTTTTTTTCCTCCTCAAAAAACTAAGGTGCATCTTATACTCTGAATAATACGGTAAGTCCACATGCCATGCCTCCATTGAAGTCTGAATTTGTGGAGAAAGACAAGACAAGGCTTTGGGGGAACATGGGGAGAAGCAGGCCAGGGCCATTCAGGATTGGCACAACTTGTAGGCAGGGAGAAATGGGGGCAGGATGATCAAGAGAGACTAAGCAGTAAACATGAGAGACAGAGCTCAGGAGATGAACAAGGACCAACCTCTCCAGATCCTTGAGCACGGTGAGTGGAAAGAAGGCAGGAACAGCGCAGGCTTACCAGACAACTCAGGAGGGGAGCGCCACACCCATTTTCACATTTGGGGACCAACTTAAGAAGACGCTGTGGGAAGGGGCATTTATTGGGAGCAAACGTTGAATTGGTGGAGTTTGGTGTGCCAGTAAAGACATTTGGATTTTGTAGGACTGCTTGCTTCTTCCCGACTTCATGAACTCATTCCCTTGTTCCTTGTTTCGTGGACTCGTTGTTTGTTCCTTGTTTTATGGACTCCTTTCCTTGTTCCTTTGTTTTGCTGGACTGGGCACAGACAGAGTGTCATGCATGTTTGCGTGCACTTTGTTCAGGGACTTGCTGAGAAAGGTAGAAGCATTTAAGGTTAAATTTGGAGAGTTTGAACTCTCAGTTGGCTGTGTTGCCTCTGTGCCATGCCCCGGGTATGATGATACCTCAACTTGCAACCATTTGTCTGGTGACCATTTGAAGTTATGAGGATCGCCCAGAAAGTAATGCACCACATTTTTATCTCAGCCTACAGTAATGGTAGGAATGCAAAACTTCAGATATATATTATTTGAATTGTCAGGAGTGCATGTGTAAATTTTGTGTTTCTTCAGACAGATAGCATAGCTGCACCAGTGTTTCGAAATAGCATCTGTAAGTGATGTACATTGCAAGCAATGTGTCGTCATTGAATTTCTCACTGCGGAGAAAGAAACTGTTGGGAACATTCACAAATGTTTGTGTACAGTTTATGGAGAATCTGTAGTCGACAGAAGTACGGTTAGTCGCTGGGCATAGAGGGAGAGGCCATTAGAGGTGATTCGAACAGTGCAGAAATGGCTTCATGACCAGAACAAGGAGTGGTACCGACGGGGCATACACGCCCTTGTGTCTTGCTGGAGGAAGGCCATGGAATGGGATGGAGATTAAATGGAAAAATAGGGAGTGTAGAAGAAACATTATTTTGTGTGAGTTTCATTGTGTTCAATAAATAATTGTTGAAGAAATAAATGTGGTGCATTACTTTCTGGGCGACCCTTGTACATCTGCACTGGAAAAAGTGATTTATGGCTGTTTGTCACATTTATGAGTGTGGCAGCATCCCCATGGTCACGTGATCAACATTCACCCACTTGGCAACCAGCATGTATTTAGAATGGTTACATGATCCAATCAGAATGGAGCTGAACAGGACTTTGAAGGTCTTCTAATCCAGCCCGCTGCTCAAGCAGGAGACACTATAGCCGTGATGACAAACCTATGGCACATGTGTCACAGGTGGAATGTTGAGCCACATCTGTGGGCACATGAGCCATTGTCCTAGCTCAGCTCCAGCATGCATGTGCCGATTTTTTGCCTGGCTCCACCCTTGCCACCCATCCCCACCCAGGAGTCTCCATGTGGCCCATTTTGGATATCAGATAAGTGCAGGGCTTGCAAGCAGGTTCTGGAAGGGTGTTTTCAGCCCCTGGGGGCAGGGGGGGCCAAGG
Source organism: Erythrolamprus reginae (assembly GCF_031021105.1). Taxonomy (NCBI): domain Eukaryota; kingdom Metazoa; phylum Chordata; class Lepidosauria; order Squamata; family Dipsadidae; genus Erythrolamprus; species Erythrolamprus reginae. The sequence goes on from NC_091963.1 coordinate 143,125,619, forward strand.
GAGGCTGTTTTCAACCTCCCCAGGTTCCAGGAAAGCCTCTGGAGCTTGTGGAGGGCACAAAACGGGCCTTCCCTCAATAGGGAAACCAGATTCACTTAAGAGCCATGCCTGTGGAGATTCTCAGTCGTCAAGTTCATTGTTATCCCAAATGTGCTTTTTTCCCCCCAAGAGGCAACTTCTGCTTTTTTTTCTTTGAAGACATTTTGCTACTCATCCAAGAAGCTTCTTCAGCTCTGACTGGGTGGTGGGGAATGGAAGGATTTCTACTCCTTGCAGACAGCTGGTTATTTGCATTCTTTTTAGAAAGTCGTTGAGGCCACTTGGAGATTTATCTCTGTCGTCAGAGTCAGCTGAGTGGAGTAAATGAAACATCTTCAAAGAAAAACCAGAAAATCCAGTTGCCTCTTGAAAAAGCACCTTTGCAGGGGACGACAACTTAAGAGTCATGTTACTAACTTAACAACGGCAGTGAATCACTTAACAACTGCGGCAGGAAAGATCATAAAATAGAGCAAAGTTTACTCAACAATGGTCTTGCTTAGCAATCAACATTTTGAGCTCAGTTGTGCCTGTACTACCAAGAGATCAGAAGTGCAAACTAAGTGCTCTGTCATTAGCTTTTCAATCTGCCCCGTTCCTCTCTCCTTAGGCTCTGGTACCCATCACCATGGATGTTGATGTTCCCTTTGATCTGCATCGTTACATCATTCGGCAAAAGGGAGCAGGCATTCGGAAGATGATGGAAGAATACGAGGTATGGGGAGTCTTTATATTCCCTCCCATATTTGGGTATACCTGGTGACTCGACAGAAAATCATTTAATCTTTCCCCTAGCTTGGCTGATAAGCGAGGAAAACTTGTGGCTTACAGGGTAAAAGCACTGCCTAACAAAGCAAGCAGCCCAAATTCAAATCCCAGAAGGGAATGGCTAGCTCATAAGAGCTAAATAGCTTGAATAGAATAGAATAGAATTCTTTATAGGCCAAATGTGATTGGACACATAAGGAATTTGTCTTTGGTACAGATGCTCTCAATGTACATAAAAGAAAATATAGATTTGTCAAGAATCATGTGATACAACACTTAATGATTGTCATAGGGATCAAATAAGCAATGAAGAAACAATATTAATAAAAATCTTAGGATACAAGCAACAAGTTACAGTCATACAGTCCTAAATGGGAGGAAATAGGTGATAGGAATGATGAGAAAAAACTAGTAGAAATAGAAGTTCAGACTTTGTAAAAAAATTGACAGTGGTGAGGGAATTTTGTTTAGTAGAATTATGGTGTTCGGGGGAAAATAGAAATAGATCTATATTAGTCTCCCTTTATTCCATATTTAAAATGCTTTATTTGGAATATAAGATGCACTCCCCCCTCCCCCCCAAAAGTAGATGGAAATGTCTGTGCATCTTATACAGCGAATGTTGCCGAAGCCCCACTGACCCATTGGATACTGCCTATCAGCTGTTCCAGGGATCCCCATCGCTCATGGGACTCATGGAGGTCGAAAATGGGGTACGTGTAGGCAGCAATAGGGGCGATAGCGGTGATCCCCATAGCCCGGAACAGCTGATAGGCGATATTCTGAGAGAACGATCCAACCACCAACCAGCTGTTCGTGCTAAATCAGATTGTGCTGAAACTGACCTGTTCTGCTACAAGGAGGCAAATTTCTGGGAGGCAGAGGTGGGTGAGCGGGGCTTCGGCAACATTTGCTCTATAAGACACACACACACACACTTTTGGTGGTGGTGGGAAAGTGCGTCCTATAGTCCAAAAAATGCAGTTATATAACTCTCGCAGGCTGATTTGACGTAGCCCCTCCCAGGATATGGATCACACCCATCCTCTTTTCATTTTTAAAAACATGACGACTTTCTGTTCTGCAGGTGACCATCTCAGTGCCGCAGCCCGAACAGCAGTCTGATATCATCAAGGTCACCGGCCTGGAGCCCAACGTCGAACGAGCCAAGGCCGGCCTCCGGGACAGAGTCAGAGAGCTGCAGGCTGAGCAAGAAGATCGGGTACTTCCCCTTTTAAAAAATTAACTACAAAAAAACCAAAGCATAAGCTAATACAAAATAGAGAGAGAGAGGGAAGAAAGAAAGAAAAAAGAAGGGAGAGAGGAAAGAAGGAAGGAAGGAAAGAGGGAGGGAGGGAGGGAAGGAGATGGCAATGAGAAAGAAGGGAGGAAGAAAAAGAAAGGAAGGAGGACGGTAAAAAGAGAAGAAGACAGTGGAAAGAAGGAGGGAGTGAAGAAGAAATGAGGAAGAGAGGGACACGCACACACACACATACACAAAAAACCCCCACCTGCTAATGTCTTCTTCTCCTTAGGCCCTGCGAGGGTTCAAGCTGACAGTGAGCGTGGAACCCAAGTACCACCCCAAAATCATCGGCAAAAAAGGGGCGGTCGTTTCCCAGATCCGTAAGGACCATGATGTCACCATTCAATTCCCTGACAAAGGGGATGAGCATCAGGTAGGGCTCTCTCCCCCTTATTTATTTCTTTATTTCTTTCTTGGATTTATATGCCGCCCCTCTCCGAGTACTTGGCATGCCTTACAACATATAAAAGAAGGAACAGTACAATACAAGAATCCTAAATCCAACTAATTAGACTAACTAATCTAATCTGGAATCCCCAATTACATTAAAAGTCAGTCATTCCCACTCAAGCAACAAACATACATAATATTCTTGGAGGGGGGGGGGAGTAATGGCCGAGAAATACCTAGCTGGATTCCAATGAGTTGGGCCGTGGTTCCCCACGTAAAGCCAAGATCGCTCATCTCCCTCTTGCCAGCTAATCCCATCTGCTGTGGCTGCTCGGTTTCCTGGCCTGATCGATGTAAAATACGTATCGGTAAAACAGGTGCAGCCGCCGAGGGCTGAGAACAATTCTCTGAATAATTTTTCTTTCCTACTGCTTTCATGCCCACCCTCTCTCCTCTTCAAGGACCTCATCACAATCACCGGCTACGAGAAAAACACTGAGGCTGCCCGAGACGCCATCTTGAAAATTGTAGCTGATCTTGAGGAGATGGTCAGCGAAGATGTCCGCCTGGATCACAGAGTCCACGCCCGCATCATTGGCGGGAGAGGCAAAGCCATCCGCAAACTCATGGAAGAATTCCGGGTAGGGGGACAGGGCTTAGAGCGACAGACACGACAGGGACTTTCCCCTCTCAGGTAATTCTGGGAAAGAAGCCCTAAAGTCATGGTGCTCCATCTGCTCTGTCCATCCTACTAAAGGTAATCCTCGACTTAACAACAGTTCATTTAGTGACCATTTGAAGCATTGGTGCAGTGGCCTAGAGGTGGAGCTCTCGCCTCACGATCAGGAGGCTGTGAATTCAATTCTAGGTAGAGGCAGATATTTCTCTCTCTGGGTACACTGATATCAGCAGATCAAAACTCCGCATTGGTGACAGGAGAATCTGGCCATTAAAACACTTGGCTAGCGCCATTCAGTTGCCCAGACTCCACCATGCAAGGGATTACAGGGTCGTTAAATGATGATGATTTAGTAACCATTCAAAGTTACAACGGCACTGGGGAAAAAATGACTTATGACTGTGTTTTCATGCTTACGATTGTTGCAGCATCCTCATGGTCACGCAACTGAAATTCAGATGTTTGACAACTGACTCACTCCCAGAGCCCCTGGGGTTCAATTAGATTTGTATGCCGCCCCTCTCCGAAGACTTGGGGTGGTTCACAGCATATAATATATAACAATAAATACAAAGACAAATCTAATAAATTAAAAACTACATAACCTAAAAACCTGATATATTAAAAATCAATCAAACAAATTCAAATCACATTTATTGGCCAGGGGGCCGAGATCTAATTGTCCCATGCCTGGCGACTTAAGTGAGTCTTAAGACTCTTATGAAAGTCGAGGAGGGTGGGGAAAGTGCGAATCTATGGGAGGAGCTGATTCCAGAGGGACAGGGTCTCCACAGAGAAGGTTCTTCCCCAAGTGACATTGTCTGGTTGATGGGACCTGGAAAGGGCCAACTCTTTGGGACCTAACTGGTCGCTGAGATTCATGCGGATTTTTGAGACCTTTTCACAAGCAAAGTTAGAAGGTCACGAAAGCCAATTCACTTCATGAACTGCGTTTCTAACATAACAATTCACTGTGATTCACTGAATAACGGTGGCAGAGAAGATCAGAAAATAACGTGCAACTCACTTAACAGCTCAGTCTTGCTTAGCAACAGAAATTTGGAGTTCCATTGTAGCTGTATGTCAAGGACTACCTGGACCAGGTGGATGTCTTGAATAAAATGGTAGCCAGCTGTTTTTGTTGTTTCTTTTATCTAAATCAATTTGCTTTTCTCAAAAGTTAACACTTTCTTCGAGTTGAGCTTGACTAGGGCCGCGGGACAAATGTGGTTGTCTCTTCTTTTAAGCTTCCCCATTTGGTCTGGGATTTTCTCAGCTTTTTGAGCTCCATCAAGACCAGGATGGAGGGTCTACCTTATTTCAAAACAGCTTTTCCTTCTCGGCAGGTGGATATCCGCTTCCCGCAGCCAGGTGCCAGCGACCCAGATAGAGTCACCGTGACGGGGCTGCCTGAAAACGTGGATGATGCCATTGACCACATGCTTAACCTGGAAGAGGAATATGTGAGGGCAAATTTGCAGGGGTTTTGGGGGGGGGAGGTGTGAGAGAGAGTTGGAAACTGAGCACGCAAGCAGCTTTATTACAGAACAATTGAGCTAAGTCATGCACAGATTCCTTTCTTTCTCCTTCTTGCTCACACAGCAAATACTGTTTGAGATTCTAAATACCCCTCAACTCTCTCACATACTAACAGGATGCTAACCAGATGAATACTGATGGATGCTGGTAGGTAGAGACAGATTTGTCCCCCCTTATTTTAGTTTAGTTTAGTTTTATTGGATTTGTATGCCGCCCCTCTCCGTAGACTCGGGGCGGCTAACAACAGTGGTAAAAACAACATACGACAATCCAATACTAAAACAGCTAAAAACCATTATTTTAAAAACCAATCATACATACAAACGTACCATACATAAATTGTAGAAGCCTAGGGGGAAAGAATATCTCAGTTCCCCCATGCCTGACGACAGAGGAGGGTTTTAAAAAGCTTACGAAAGGCAAGAAGGGTGGGGGCTATTCTAATCTCTGGGGGGGAGTTGGTTCCAGAGGGCCGGGGCCACCACAGAGAAGGCTCTTCCCCTGGGTCCCACCAAATGACATTGTTTAGTTGACGGGACCCGGAGAAGGCCAACTCTGTGGGACCTAATTGGTCGCTGGGATTTGTGCGGCAGAAGGCGGTCCCGGAGATAACCTGGCCCGGTGCCATGAAGGGCTTTAAAGGTCATAACCAACACTATCATCTAGTGTTACTATACAGTGATCCCCCGCTCTTTGCGAGGGTTCCGTTCCAGGACCCCCCGCAACGAGCGGGTTTTCGCGAAGTAGCGCTGCGGAAGTAAAAACACCTTCTGCGCATGTGCAGATGGTGTTTTTACTTGGGGGCGGCGCGGGTGTTTTAAAACGTCCCCGCCGAGATGGGGGGCTCGCTAGCACCCCCCTAACCCGGGTTGGGGGTTCGGGGGTGTGCTAGCGAGCCTCCCATGTCGGCGGGGATGTTTTAAAACACCCGCGCCACTTTCCAATGAGTCCCGAAGACAACGCGTTTGTCTTCGGGACTCATTGGAAAGTGGCGCGGGTGTTTTAAAACATCCCCGCCGACATGGGAGGCTCCCTAGCACACCCCCGAACCCCCAACCCGGGTTTGGGGGTGTGCTAGCGAGCCTCCCATGTCGGCGGGGATGTTTTAAAACACCCGCGCCACTTTCCAATGAGTCCCGAAGACAACGCGTTTGTCTTCGGGACTCATTGGAAAGTCGCGCGGGTGTTTTAAAACATCCCCGCCGACATGGGAGGCTCCCTAGCACACCCCCGAACCCCCAACCCGGGTTTGGGGGTGTGCTAGGGAGCCTCCCATGTCGGCGGGGATGTTTTAAAACACCCGCGCCACTTTCCAATGAGTCCCGAAGACAACGCGTTTGTCTTCGGGACTCATTGGAAAGTGGCGCGAGTGTTTTAAAACATCCCCGCCGACATGGGAACCCCCCAACCCGGCTTCTGGTAGAAGCTTTGCCAGGCTGCGATCGGGCGCTTGGAAGGGGAAGAGAAGCGTTGACAGACGCGGCGAACTTCCAGGGCTGGGGGTTTTTTATTTGCGCCCCAAGGGAGGAAGAGCCCCCGAAGTGACCCGCAGGAGCCGGGCGAAGCGGGCAGGCGGCGATCGCAAGACGCCGGCTTGGCTGCCGGGCTTTTCCGCCGGCACCTGAAGTGGAGCTCCGGCTGGGCTGCCCCCGGCTCGCTCGCTTCCTTCCTTCGCTACCTGCCTGCGCGGTGCGTGTCTGTGCGCGTCCCCCTCGTTAGCCTAATCGGCTGGAGCTAATTGCGCGGAAACTACCGGGCGACCCCGCTTGGCCCGGGATGCAAAGGGGGAAGCTGTTTGGCAGAGGAAGGAGCGGAGCCCCCTTGGCCAAGCGCTCTGGGCGGCCGTCGCATCGGGCAGCCCGGGAGACCCCCGTCCGGCGCGCTACGATCTGGCCCCCACCTGGTCCCGCCCGATCCTCCTCCCTGAGGCAGCTCGCCCTCCCATGGCCGCTTCCTCCACCCTCTATTGCAAGCCCTCGCCACCGCAGCCAACGCGCGCTGCGATCTTCAAGCCCGGCTCCTTTCGGCCCAGCATCCCGGGCCAAGCAGCTGCCTTCCGTGACTGAGCCTGGCTGGCCCGGAAGATCGTAGCGCGCGTTGGCTGCAGCGGCGAGCGAAGCCAAGCCGGCAGCAATGTCGCCGCCGGTGCAGCCAACGCGCGCTACGATCTTCCGGGCCAGCCAGGCTCAGTCACGGAAGGCAGCTGCTTGGCCCGGGATGCTGGGCCGAAAGGAGCCGGGCTTGAAGATCGCAGCGCGCGTTGGCTGCGGTGGCGAGGGCTTGCAATAGAGGGTGGAGGAAGCGGCCATGGGAGGGCGAGCTGCCTCAGGGAGGAGGATCGGGCGGGACCAGGTGGGGGCTGGAATTTCTCCGCCAGGGCGAAGGGCGGGCGAGCGGGTGCTGGGGAGGGCTTCTCGCCCTCCCGACAGCAAGAGGGGGGAGCGAACGGCGTGGGCAGGCGAAGGGCGGGCGAGCGGCAGCGAGGAGTTTGCGTGGGCGGTGGGGAAACTCCTCGCTGACGCCAGCAAGAGGGGGAAGACCCAGGGAAGCCGCTGCCATCTACGCATGCGTGCCCGGCACGCATGCGTAGATGGTATTTTTGACTTCCGGGTTGAAAAATAGCGAAGTACCCTGTTCGCAATGGTTGGGGACGCAATAAACGGGGGATCACTGTATATATTTTCCTCCAAAGTTCAGACAAATTTGGTCCTTCTACTGTAGCACCAGTTAAAGGGAAAAGAGGCAAAAAACACAGGAAAAGATTTACAGATGCGTTTCAGAAAACACAAGTAAGGGAAGGTGCCTGTTTCTCCTTACAACCAGTTCTATGTGGCATGTTCCAGAGACAGTTAACCTGGCAGCCAGGTCATCCTCCTGCCAGACAGTGAAAGCAGATATATTGTTTATAGGTAGATCCTGAGCAACTCACCTGAGGGACGAATTGAAAGTCTATACTAGTGATGGCGAACCTTTTTTGGTTTGCGTGCTAAAAGGGGTGTGTATGTGTGTGCTAGCACGTACATACACAATTCCTCCCCCTCCCATGCAATCGGGGGGCCTTCCCGAAGCCCCAGAATGTGAAAAATAGCACAACAGGCAAACTTGAAGTCCATTTTTTCAAAATTTCCAGCTTGCCTGTTGGGCTGTTTTTCGCACGCCAGGGCTTCAGGAAGCTTACCTGAAGGCCTCGGAGTGCAAAAAACCAGCACAATGGCCAAAACTAAAGTCCGTTTTTTCAAACTTTCAGTTTTCCCTTTGGGCAGTTTTTTGCACTCTGGGGCTTCAAGGAAGGCAACATCTCATATTTTATTTATGTATTTATTTATTTATTTATTTGATTTAATTATTTGATTTATTTATTTATTAGATTTGTATGCCCTCCAACATGGCTCCACATGCGACTTATGACACACATGCCATAGGTTCATCATCACTGGTCTATGCTATGCAAATAATGTCTTCATCTGTAACAGAAACTTAGCTTGCCATCTCTCATGAAATAACACAATCCCCTTTTTAATTACTCCTTAATTTTCAAGCCTTAAGTGTCAATTTATCAAGCCCCATCACATAGCTTCGTAGCGAAGCATGGGTATCATCTAGTATTACTATATAGCCCATCCGTAGTTGCAGGTAGAATCATGAAATGTGTTTCCACAATACCCCTGACCTAACCATCAGGTGTATTTGAACAAAAGAATAAGCTTGGTTAATCTTAATCTTGGCTGGGTTTTAGGAACAGCTTGGCCTGTTGCACAGATCCAACTTGTTTTATGAGTTTAAAGCCTGAGTGCATGCTAAGAACAATGGGTGGCTTCAATAATCTGATTAATTGTGTAGCAGTAACTGCATATTCTGGGCATGCGTCCCTAGAATGTGGTGTTCAAAGGAAAGGAGGTAACTTTAGAACATTAAACTTGTTATTTGCACCTTGAGATAACATCAAAAAACCCCTTTCAAGCAGCAGCAGGAAAGATACCATGCCAATTGCTTGCAGAGCAAAGTGGTGAAATGATTATGTAATAACTAGCATGAATCAGTCGGAAAGATTGTTGTTTACAAAGTGCTCAGCCTTATAATTTATGACGTGAGCATTGTGATTGATGAATGCCCTACTCTAGAGGTGGACTCTGAAGGCATCTGTCTTGTTCTTCTTTGAACACAAATTCTGAGCTGTATTTTCACTTAAGAGAGCAAGAACATTGTCTTTCTGTTTCTGTCCATCTTTCCCTCCCTCTATCTCTCTTCTTAATCTCGCTCTCTGTCATCTGTCTGTCTTCCTATCTCTCTCTCTCTCTCATCTGTCTCTGTATCTTTATCCTCTCTGTCTGTCTCTCTCTCTCTCTTTCTCTCATCTGTCCCTGTATATCTATCTCTATCTTTCTATCACCCATCTAGCTATCTAATTATCTAGCTATCTAATCTATCTAATTTATCATTTGTATAGCCGTCAATCTCACAGAAAGCCAGCATAAGTTTGAGAGTTATTGCCCACTGGGTCTTAACGGACAGCTATCTTCTTGCAGATGATGGATGTGGTGGAAACAGAAACCATGGCTGCTTACATGAAGCCTCCCTCCCGGTTGGAAGAGGAGCCTCGGGGGCCCGCCAAGGGCTTTGTAGTGCGTGACGCACCCTGGAATGCATCGGGCAATAAGGTTGGGCTCAACACCGCTGGTGGTCCCTCCTTCACTTAGTTTGACCAGTTGACCAGCTTCAGATCTTGATAAAGAGCTGGAAGATTGAGACAGACAGCTCTCTAATTCTAAATTATTAGTGGTTGGTTGTCTAGGAGCCAGATGTTTAAACTGGATTTGGCACTTTTATCCAGCTATTGCAGTGATGGCGAACCTATATCTGCTGGCCCGTGAGCTGTTGCCGTAGCTCAGCTCCAACGTGTGTGCCGGCCAACTGATTTTTGGCTCACAGAGAGACTCTGGGAGGACATTTTTGGCTTCCAGAGAGCCTCGGGGGGGGAGCATTTTTACCCTCCCCCAGCTCCAAGGAAGCCTTTGGAGCCTGGAGAGGGCAAAACAAAAGCCTACTGGGCCACAAAAATTGGGAAGCAGGCTGTTTCCGACCTCCAGAGGGCCTCCGGGAGGGTGGGGAAAGCTGTTTTTACCCTTCCCATGCATTGAATTATGGGTGTGGGCTCTCGCACGTGCGCAATAGCATACACACATGCTCTTTCAGCACCCGAGGGGAAAATGGTTCGCCATCAATATTGAGTTCTTCCCAGACCCAAGATGGGCTAGATTACTGTTGCTATTATTTTGAGAAAAATGAAATCTTGAGATTTGAAAAAAGAAATAACAGGAAGCCATGACGTACAGGAATTCATTTAGTGACTGTCCAAAGCTAGAATGGCAGTGTCAAAAGTGACTTGCAACCATTTTTCACACTTACAACAATTGCAGCATTCCCCTCCCTCCCCCGGAGTCATGTGAATCCTCTTTTGCCATCTTCTGGTCACTGGAAAGGTCTTCACTGTGAAAAGCAGTCAAAGGTCACCTTTTTTTCCAGTGCCATCACTAACTTTCAACAGTCACTAAAGAACACTTGTAAGTTGAGGGCTACCTGTCGTGCCTAAGGAAAGCGCCCTCTCCGAACTCAACACTCTTTTTTTGGTTTGGTTTTGTTTCAGGCCCCAGATGTGAGCAGCGCCGAAGAGTTCCCCATTTTTGGCACCGGCGTGGTCCCTAAGCAGGCATCGGTTTGGGGCCCTAAGAAGTTTTGAGTTTCAGGGAACCACCAAACACTGGCTCGCCAGGCAAGGCCTCGTGGGCGGGGTGGGAAGGCTCCGTGGCACCATCACGCTCCCTGCCACCGTCCGCCTCTTGCTGTCCGAGACTCATTCTCTTTTTCCTCCGCCTCCTCCTCGCCTGCACTCCACTCTGTGACTCAGTGCAAAACCATTTAACGATCAAAGAAAAGCCATAGCCTCCCTCCTTGTTCCTTTCTTCTCGTGGAGCCAAAAGTGTAGGCCAAGTTGTAAGCCCACGTATGTTCAAGGAGCCTCGTGCAGCTAGCGGGTTTTTTTTTGTTTTCCCGCCTCCCTTCTCCCATTTGCCAGATTTCAGGGCATTAAACTTGCTAGACCTTCCACCTCTCAGCTGTGAAAGAAGTCCCAAACCTTTCCTGTCCAGTTCCTTCTCTTTTGGAGGTGATGTGGACCCATCCACGCATCCAAATGATCTCCTGGAAGAGTTAGAGAGTGGGGGGAAGGTTTGGGGTGGGAGGAAGGGGGCAGTTTGGACTTGGCGAAGTCCAAGCACAGTTCCCCATCCACTCAAACCATTGTGCTCTGCTTTCAGATGCCAGCAGCAGCTTAACTTTGGGCTTGTTTCCTGGCTCTGCTAGTGAGGAGGAAGAAGCATCTTTGCAAAGTGTGTGTGTGTGTGTGTGTGTGTATCTAAGAATGAGATTCTGCCTTGCTGTGGGTGAAAGGCCCACTTTAAAAGCAGGTAGCACATAGAAACTTTGGTAACTGGCAGCCTTCATCGTCCTCCTCTTCCTCCTTTTTCACATCGGTGACTGGCGTCTGAGAATGGTTTTTTATTTTATTCTTTTCCACGTCTTCCTCCGTTTTCAGCTGTTTCCCCATATCCTTTCTCCCGGCTTCCCCTTTCTTCCTTTTCCCCTTTTGTCTTCCTTCCACTCACTTGGAAACTTTGTCAGGGGAAAATACGCAACTGCTGACTAAGAGGCAGAAATTCTCTTCAATTTTCCTTTTCGGTGGACTAGTCCTCGTCACCTTTACAAGTTTTAAAACTATGATTTCTCGAGCAAGGGAGTGTGTGCGCATTTGTGCATTCGTCCACACAAAAGTGCATGGGGATAAGCAAGAAAGACAAAGGTGTGTGTAAAGACCCCCCCTTCCCAGCTCAATCTCTTCTCCCCCCCCCCCCCCAAAAATCCAGGTTGCCCTATCTGCGTGATGGGGGGCACAGCATAACAAATAGGAAAAAAGGGCAAACCTACAATCTAGTACAGCAACATAAACCAGTCCCCCCCCCCTTTATTTTTTTCTTCTGAAGAAGGCAAGGTTTTGGGGAGAAATCAAAATATGATAAAAATCAGAAGACACTATTGGCCTTAACAAAGGGAGTGGGGGAAACAACAGGGTGGGGCGTGAGAGGGAGAGAAAAAAAGGGACTTAAGTTTGACCAAGGAAATATGCAAACTCTGTAGGTCACACGGTGACTGGATTTTTTTTTTCTAATTCCAAATTAAAAACAAAAACAAAATGGCGTGGGGAAAATAAAAACTCTTTTGGTGAATTTTTGATGCGTCCGTTGAGTTGTGTGAGGGTCATTTTACTTTTCTCCAGACTGAAAGGGAAATCACATTAATTGTAGCCACTGTTCTCTGTTGCTATTAGTAGAGAAACGAATACAGGTAGTCTTTGGCATAGAGCCCAGAGGCGGGTTCCTCCCGCTTCACACCAGCCCTGTGGAACTGGTAGCAAACTGCTGGTGACATCACAACGCCAGTTCAGTCAGTGCCGGTACGTGGATGCCGCCATCTATTTTTGTGGGAAGATTTTGCTGATTTTTTTTTCTTTCACGTATACAGTGTTGCCTCGATTTTTGCGGGGGTTGCGTTCTGAGACCGCCCGCGAAAGTCGAATTTCCGCGAAGTAGAGATGTGGAAGTAAATACACTATTTTGGGCTTTGAACAGTATTTCAAGCCTTCCATTAACACTTTAAACCCCTAAACTGCAATTTCTCATTTCCTTAGCAACCATTTAGATTATTACCATGTTTATTTATTAAAGTTTATTAAAAAAAATATTTATTAAAGGCGGACGAAAGTTTGGCGATGACATATGACGTCATCGGGCGGGGAAAAACGTGGTATAGCACGTTATAGGGAAAAACAGCAAAGCTTTTTTTAATTAATATTTTTGAAAAACCGTGGTATAGCCGTTTCGCGAAGTTTGAACCCGCGAAAATCGAGGGACCACTGTATACAGAAGCCGACTTTCCGGTCCTAAATCCCCCCCCCTTTCCCTACCAGTGCTGCTGCTGTAACTTCAAGTGATCGCTAAGCAAATGGTTTTTAAGTGGAGGACTAGTTTGGTCACCATTTGGGCCTATTACGGGGGTGGACTTCCAACATTTTAGCAAGAGGTTCTCTGCCCGGTTGCTGGGTGGGTGTGGCTATGAAAGTTGTGGCCTAGTCTGCCTCCTGCACCATAGCAGGAGGTGTCTTTGCCCTCCCTGGGCTCCGGAGGCATTTTTTGAACCTCCGGGAGGGTGGAAATGGCCTCGTCAAGCTCTGAAGACCAGAAACGGGCCCATGTCCAGCCTTCCCAAACTTCTGGTAAGCCCATTTTTCACCCTCCCTGAGCCTCCACACAAATCCTGCATCCGAAACATGTCGCATGGGGGCTCCTGGAAGGGGCGGGGTGGGCAGAGCCAGTCAGGAGTAGGATTTGGCCACTCTCCGAACATAGAAACATAGAAACTGCACAGAATCTTAGCTAGAGGTTCTTACGAACCTCCAGCAGCCCATCTCCGAACCTATAAGAAACAAAGCGGAGGCAACTACCTTAGGTAACCCAGCCCTCACACTGTGTTTCTTGTGTTCTTCTTAACCCTCCCAATGAGGTCTTTCCGGTCTGTTTGGAAATGCAATCCAATCTGCTTAAGAACTGTCGTTTCAGTTGACAGCTTTGACTCTTTAATCCTACAGGGTCAAAGAATCCGGTCGAGGTTGGGACACAGAAATCAGTCTGTGGGCCTCTGCTCTGATCTTCTATAGGAAGGAGGTCAGCCAGGGCAAGTCAGCCATTGTTCGTTTTCTGCTTTATTCCTTCTTTATCGTCCAGTATAATTACTACAAAACTAGAGAGGGCCCACCAGCAACCAGTTACAAGCGGGGTTAGGGCAGTGTTTCCCAACCTTGGCAACTTGAAGATATTTGGACTTCAACTCCCAGAATTCCCCAGCCAGAGAATGCTGGCTGGGGAATTCTGGGAGTTGAAGTCCAGATATCTTCAAGTTGCCAAGGTTGGGAAACACTGGGTTAGGGTGTCATTCATCTCGCCAAAATTCCACCAAACACTTAAAATTTGTGAAGGGCAACCCACCCACCCCCACACACAATTCAGATGATCCTTTAGCAAAAGGTGCCCTCGTTCTATCAAAACTATCCCTTTGCCTCAGTGTAAATCACCACAGTCACAAATTGTCAGGGCATCATCAAATACATACATTGCCAAGTCATCCAGGTGCAGAAATTAAACAAACAAACAAACAAAGACAGTTTGGTGTGGGGGTTAAGATATCAAGCTAGAAACCAGGAGATTATGAGTTCCAGTTATGCCTTAAGCTGAAAGCCAGGTGAGTCACTTTGGGCCAGTCACTCTTACTGAGCCCTAGGAAGGAAGCAACAGCAAAACTCTTCTGAAGAACCTTGCTGTAGGGACTAATACAGGCAGCTACGAGGAATCAACATTAGCTCAAAGATACATTCACACACCCCAAAAAGCCCACAATAGGTTTTTTGGGGGGTTGGTTGGTATATTATTAGGGAACTCTGTCACTGCAATTTAATTTAATTTAATTAATTTGACTTCTATGCCACCCAATCCCAGTGGGACTCAGGGTGGCTTACAACAACAAATACAATATAACAAAGAGTCAAATATTAATTTAAAAAGCAGTAAAAACCCATTATAAAGCCCTAACGAACTATCCAATCAAAAACACATATATACAAAATCAGGCATAATTTGGTCGTGACAAGATGTTACATTCACAGTCCCCAGGTCTGCTGGCAAAGCCAGAGCTTTACGGCATTTTGGAAGGCCAGAAAAGTGGGAGCAGTGCGGACATTGGGGGGTAGTTTGTTCCATAAGGCCAGATCAGCCACAAAGAAGGCCCTCCCACGTGGGCCCGCCAACCTGCATTGCTTAGTCAACAGGGCCCAGAGAAGGCCAACTCCGTGTGATCTAATGGGTCTCTGGGAGGTATGTGGCAGGAGACAGTCCGGTAAATGGTCTGGTCCTAAGCCATGTAGAGGTTTATAGGTAATAACCAACATCTTGAATTGTGACCAGAGATCAATTGGCAGCCAATGCAGCACATGGAATGTTGGTGTAATATGCCATAAAAGCTCATGTGGCTGCATTCTGGACTATCTGCAATCTCTGAACACTCTTCAAGGGTAGCCCCATGTAGAGCACATTGCAATAATCAAGACAGGAGGTGATGAGCCCCTGAGTGGTATACTCATGGTCCAACTGGTATACTAGGTGAACACGGGCAAATGTCCCCCAGGCCACAGCCGAGAGATGGTGGTCAAGGCTCAGTTGCAGATCCAGGAGGACACCCAAGTTGCAGACCCTTTCTGAGGAGGTTAAAGTCCCCCCCTAAAAAACAATGGACAGGAAGATGGAATGGTCCTTCAGAGGAAATGCCCAGAGCCATTCGTTCTTGTCAGGGTTGTGCTTGAATCTGTTGGCTCTCATCCAGATCCTTACAGCTTCCAGGCACCGGCAAATCACATAAATTGCTTCACTGAAATGGTACAGAGTGTATAATTGGGTATCATCAACATGCTGATGATATTGCACCTTGTGCCGTTGGATGATCTCACCCAGTGGCTTCATGTAAATGTTAAATAGTAGAGGGGAGAGGATGGGGCCTGGGAGTCTTTGGAGAGGGGCGGCATACAAATCTAATAAATTGAATTGAAAATTGAATTGAATTCAGTCTGATTCAGAATTACTGAACCTCCATCATCATTCTATGGATCTCTTTTGGTGCATCATCTCTTGGAGTTCCTCAGTAAACCATGAAGATCTCCAGGATCCACTGTTTAGGAGAGGCTGCAAAGGCGCAATCCAGTCCAGAGCCCCCATGTAGCCTTATTCCAGGTATATACCAGGGACACGGCCAGGTTTTGGACAAATGAGTCAGGTATTTTCCCAAGCTTCCTCTGAAACCCTTCTGGGTCCATTAGGCGCCTGGGGCGGAACCATCTAATTGGCTCCACCTCCCAGCGATGGGGGATTGGCCTGTCAAAGTCCAGCCTCAGCAGGAAGTGATCTGACCATGACAAGAATGTGCTGTCTACACCCCTTAACACCAGATCATTCTTCCACTGCCCTTGGAGAAACACCAGGTCAAGCATGTCCCCCACCTCCATGAGTCAGATTCTGAATTACTTGGGTCAGGTCCATGATTATCATGGAAGCCATGAACTCCTGCAACATATTAGAGGATTCGCTGAGCGATGGCAAATTAAAGTCCCCCAGGACCATGAGCCTGGGGAACTCTACTGCCAGCCCAGCTACCGCCTTGAGCAGTGCAGGCAGAGCTGTTGCAACACAGCTGGGAGGCAGGTATGTTAACAACGCCAACTGAGCCCCAGTTGTCCAATCTCAAAAGGAGAGACACCCAACAATCTTGGGCAGGGACCCTGTGAGGGCTTAGTCTTTTGGACAATGACTGCCACTCCCCCACCCCTTCCCTGGTGTTGCGGCTGATGCAAGACCAAAAACCCCATCTGGGCACATTTCCAAGAGAGGAACATCGCCCTCGGGTCCCAGCCAGGTCTCAGTCACACAAGCCAGATCAGCCCCCACCTCCAAGAGGAGATCTTGGACCAAGGGGGCCTTGTTGGCAACTAACCTGGCATTGAGTCTGAGACAAAGGCCCTGATTACGTCTGACATCAGCTACAAGGGATGAGCTTGGAAGGCCAGAACAAGAAATTGCTTTCAAGCAGCAAGTCCTCATTCCCCGAGAGCAGCCAACCCTTCGCTCCCATCATACCTGCCTCTCCCAGTATTTATTTATTTATGGCTTAGCATGTTGAATGCCTTCCCCCTCCTGTTCATCATTATCCAGCAAATTAGTTATGGAAACTGACTACATATACAAGCCAACCCAGCAGTTTGTGTAAGGTGTTGAAGGTAGCACACACAAACACACACAAATTGAAGAAGAGTCTCACAAATTGTGCAGTCCACCAAGCAGAGACGGAAGCTGTGATACCCACAGTAATTTTCTGGCACTACCTTAACACGGATATTCACCTATTATTTCGTACACAAATAGCTATTTCTGCCAAGCGTGTTCTTTTCATTCCCAATTTGTTTTTTTTATTTTGAACCCAAATTGCTTTTATCTACCACAGGAAATGCTGAAAGGTATGTAATGCAAACAGAATGAAAACACAAAAGCAGCAACTGAAAACGCAGAAAGCATTTTTTAAATTAATAGCTGGGCTGGGATGGAAGTCCTTATACAGGCTGCCCATCCACCCAGGTCAATTTTGGGGGGATTTACTCATACGGCTGTGAAAGAGGGGCTTGGCCTTAGCCAGGAGTCCTACACTACAGTATCTTCGGCCTGGCCCAGCACAAAATTCATTTTGCCAAGTGCCCCATTTGAGCCAATAATCGCCCCAGGGAAAGAAATCAGGATCCAAGAATTGATTTCTAGGCAGAATTAAAGAGAAATTTAAAGACCTTTCAGAATTGAGATCTGCTAAGGTGGCAAGTCCAATTCAAAACAGGACAGCGGATATACTGAGCCCCAAATTTCTGTGGCTAAGCAAGAAGGCCAAAGAAATTTTGACTCATTTTACAGCCTTCCTTGCCACAGTTGACCAATGAATCACTGCAGACGTTAACTTAGCAACACGGTTCTTCGAGGAATTTGGCTTCTCCGCTAACTTTGCTTCTCAGATCATAAAAGGCGAACACGTGATCTCCGGGACACTGCAGCCATCATGAGTTGGTGTCTTGATTTTGATCACCTGACTGGGGAAACTCCAACGACCATAAGTGGAAATTGCTTATTAGGTTTTTTTCAGTGCCATGGTAACTTCAAACAGTCACTAAACAAATGCTTACAAGTTGATACCTACAGTACTTGTATACCATAAACTACATGTGCATGTCAGAATGTCCTGATATTTCATTTCTTGTTTGCAGTATCAAACACAATTTAGATTGAACATTTCATAATAAGCGTGGGAGATGCACTTACTAAGCTAAATTGTGTAGGTTTGTGTTTTTAACATGCTGACAAACTTTCCCTCGGGGCTTAACTTTTTAACTTTTTTTTTTTCTGGGACCAGTGAGTAAGCAAAATTGTTGAGCCAGCGCAGAAGTTGGGCAAAAAATTAACAGCTCATATCATATCATATCAAATTTATGATTACAATTATAGACCAAAACAAATAAAAACACTTAGTAAATACACAGCCAGAAGTTACAGGATAAAATGATAAATAACAGATAAAATCCGTGATAAAATCCAGTCTATCAATTATGCATGGTTAATACTACTAAAATTATAATCCATAAGCTGTGAGGTCTATATTCAGTTTGATACTATTAGGGAAAGGAATAAACAAGTTTGCCACATTTATCATATAGGTTAAGGTGTATTAGGCACTTAAAAGCTGGCCACAAATGATATGCATACAACACACACACACACACACATACATATACACACATATATATACACACAAACATACATATATACAGTGATCCCTCACCTTTAATGTAGTAACCCAACAGCTGCCATTCGCTCCAGCTCAAACGTGCCGCTTCCCTGCATAGCCGGCTTTGCTCACCGCCGCCAGACTTGATGTCAGGGGGCCACTGCTGCCCCAACAGCAGCCCCCTGATTGCTGCACCCGTCTTGTGCCACAGGGAGGTGGCCACTTGCAAGACTATTGCCTCCGCCACTGGCTCCTCTTCTGGCGTCGCTCCAGAGGAGGTGAGCCTGGCACAGGAGCTGGGGGGACGGAGATGGACAGAGCACCGGTGGCTGCCGTGGCTGCTGTGCCTGAAGCCTCTCTCACCATCACCACCCATCTCCCCTTCTCTCCTTTTTAAGAGTGCCTCTACTTAAGAACTTTTCTAGATAAGAACCGGGTGTTCAAGATTTTTTTGCCTCTTCTTAAGAACCATTTTCTACTTAAGAACCTGAGCCTGGAAATATTTCCCAAGAAATTTGAGAGCGGCATGAAGGCTTGGCCAGTTTCCTGCCATTTCCCCGTTAATCCTGGCCATCTTGGGCTTTTCTGGGCTGACAGAGGAGCCTTTTGGTGACGCTTAAGGAGGCTTTGGCAGTCCAGAGTGAACAAAGCATTTTCCTTTCTCTGGGCGCTTGGAGAGGGAATAAACCTCTGCCAGCGCCGAAGAAAAGAAATACCCCCTTCGTTTTGGGTAGCCCAGAGTGAATGGAGCGTTTTCCTTTCCTGGACGCTTGGAGAGGGAATAAATCACTTCCCTATGGTGACTCCCTCACACTGTCTCCCATAACCTGACACAAGGTTGCCTCCCAGAGTGTCTGGGCGCAAAAAGGCAAAAGGGGGCGCTTTGGCCCGGCTGAATCAACTTGGCTTCAGCCAAATCAAGAAATCACCACAGTGAAGGAAAGGTGACGGCTACAAAGTGAGCGAGTGAGAGGAGAGGGGAGCCCTTCAGCATGGGAAGGAAGAGGAAGCAGGTAGCAGCAGCCACCTTTCGGCCAAAGGAGCGAGAGGTTCCCCCCTCTCACCCACCTGGGTTTCTGTCTCTGGCAGTGTACAGGGAGCAGCCTCGCGCCAGGTGAATGGGAGACGCGTGCTCCTCGCCGCCTCAGAGTCCCTCTTTTTTTATAAGCCTTAAAGTTTTTGATTTTTTTGATTTCCCTCACCTCATTTTCTTCCTTCGGCGGCAACTGTCCTCCTCCTCCTCCCACCCAAATTCTGAGCTTTTATTTCTTTCCTAATGGGTTTGCACACATTATTTGCTTTTACATTGATCCCTATAGGAAAAATTGCTTCTACTTACAAACTTTTCTACTTAAGAAACTGGTCACAGAATGAATTAAGTTCTTAAGTAGAGGTACCACTGTGTATATATATATTTATATCTGGCCACCTGTGCTGTAATTATGGCCTGTTCATCCTTAAGCAGCCACTGGAGGTAGGTAGTGTCTGATCAGCCAGGATACCTTGCAATTAATGGCAGAATATGTTTTTCCCTAATGTGTGTATAAAAGGAGCATCTCAGGAGCATGTGTCCCTCGGTCTCCAGCTCTCCTGAACCACAAGGGCAAAGTCTTTCAACACATCTAGTGGCACCTGGGGCCAGAAACAGCGGAGCTTTAAGTCCTCCTGCCTCTCAATGTCCTCCACCCTTTGTCACAAGATTTGTCTTGCTACATCATAGTTCATCTCGGCTCACCACACTATCAGTAGAAGACCAGCTGATTATGGGAATTTTGGAGGGGTGATTTTCATGAGGGAGCAGATGCAGCCACAAAGCATTATTTCGAGAGGTTCAAGGTCATCTTTTGCCCACCACCTCGGTAAAAGCAGGAGGAGGAGTTGCCACGCTTGCAAAACCTGAGTAGGCAACTTGACAAATTGGGGTGGGGGTCAAGGGATGTGAGCTTCCAACTGAGTAGGAAACTTTGTAAGTGTCAGATTCAAGTTCCCAGTGTAGGTGCCAGAATGGCTCTGGCAATAAATTTGAATTTTGAAGAATACTTTGATTTGGACTCTGATTTATCTGGAACCCTGATGGGTACATTATGGACTTTCAAAAATCTTTTTCGCAGTTAGACAACCACAGTTGCACCAATGCTTCCTATAAAATGGAGGGTTTATGTTCAGCCTCTTTAGCTGGTTCTCACAAGTGTCAAAATAGGCTGTTGGACAACTGCTGAATCTAACAATGGCTTCCCAAGCAAAGGGACAAAGGACCAAGAAAGACTAGCTCTGATAAAAGCTAAACCAAGGCTTGTTTGAAAAACTGATTGGTAGTTTGCTAGTGGATTAATAACCCTGAGGGAGATTACAGGCAGTCCGTGATTTAACAACAGTTCATTTAGTGACCTTTTGAAGTTACAACAGCCCTGAAAAAAGTGTCTTAGGGGCATTTTTCACCTTTGCAACCATTACAGCATTCCTTGTGGTCATGCAATTTACATTTAGATGCTTGAGACAACTGGTTCATTTTGATGGTTGCAACCTCCTAGGATCATGGGAACATCTTTTAAGACCAAGTCTTAAGCTGACTGTAGATCTGTAGGTCAGCGGTTCAAATCTCATCACCAGCTCAAGGTTAACTCACCCTTCCATCCTTCCGAGGTGGGTAAAATGAGGACCCGGATTGTGGGGGCAATATGCTCGCTCTGTTTAAAAGTGCTATTGCTAACATGTTGTAAGCTGCCCTGAGTCTAAGGAGAAGGGTGGCATAAAAATCAAATAAATTAAATTAAATTAAATGTTGTAAGCCGCCTTGAGTCTAAGGAGAAGGGCCGCATAAAAATAGAATAAATAAATAAATAAATAAAAGTCAATGGTGAAGCCAGATTTGCTTAACAACCAAGCTGTTAACTTACGTTTCACTTAACACGCAAGGAAAGACAAGGAGTAAACGAGGACAAAACACACTTCACAGATTTCTCATTTTAGCAATATAAATGCTGGGCTGGGCGGTAGTTGTAAATCGAGGATTACCTGAACCCCCTTCTCTAATTCCCTTAGGTGCCCATTCTCCAGAAAGCAGAGCTGGTGTGCCCATTCAGCCAAAACCCCTTTCCACGAATTTCCCAAGAGACACAATGAATGGTATAGAGATGAGAAGCTCTTCTAGTCCTGCTCCCCTTCCCCCCCCTCCCCAAGCAGGGAGAACCTATACCATTTCGGATAAGTGATTTGTCTAGTTTCTTCTTAAATCCAAAGAGAGGAGGGAGGGGGAAGGGGGAAAAGGGGCGTGCACTAGAGTTCCTTCGGACCCCTGTCCTACTGTCTCTCCTATATCCCATATATCTTCTCTTCTATCCCTATACAGTGGTACCTCGAGATACGAGTTTAATTCGTTCCGGACCTGGGCTCTTAAGTCGAGCAGCTCTTATCTCGAACGACTTTTCCCCATAGGAATTAATGTAAATAATTTTAATTGGTTCCAGCCCTCAAAAAACTCACAAAGTTAGTCTAAATTATGCAGAAAGACGTGTTTTTAATGAAGAAATGTACATGTACATATAAATGAATAATGAAGTTTCTTTCACTTAACTTGTAAACTTTCTTAAACTTTTAAATTTACATATGTTCAACTTCTCTGCCACCCAATCCTGTAGGACAGAGGTCCCCAACCCTTTTTGCACCAGGGACCGGCTTTAAGCGATCAAGAGAGGAATGGGTGAATGAATGGACGGAGGGTGGGAAGGAAGGAAGGAAAGAGGGAAGGGACAGGAACAGAGGAAGGAAGCAAGGAAACTTATGAAAGGGGAGAGTAAGAGAGGAATGAGTGAAGGGAGGGAGGGAGGGAAGAAGGTGGGAAGGAGAAAGAAAAGAAGAAATAGAGGAAGGGAAGGTAAAAGAGAGAAAGAAAAAGAGCAAGAAAGAAAGCTGCAAGCACCCCCCCGAGCCCCCCAGGCCGGCTGCAACCTTTTAAAACACGCGCGCCGCTTCGCAGCTGTCTCCTGAAGCCGAACGCGGAAGTTAGCGTTTGGCTTCAGGAGACAGCTCCTTGGCGCTTGTATCTCGAATTTGGGCTTGTAAGTAGAACAAAAATATCTCTCCCCTCCCAGCTCTTATCTCGAGTTGCTCTTAAGTAGAGCAGCTCTTATGTCGGGGTTCCACTGTATCTTTCTTCTATTCTCTCATTGATTATTTTATCCTATACTCTCTCTTCTATTCTTTCCCTAATTCTATTTCCTCAAAGGTGTCCTCTATTACCTCCATTGTGTATTATTGTGTTTAGGACTAAATAAATAAATAAAATAAAATAAGGGGGAGAGAGAGAGGGGGAAAAGGTGGAAGAGAAGGAGCTAGGGGCAAAGGAGACCAGGACAGCGAGGGAGGGGGAGAGACAGCAGGGGAGAGGGGAGGAGGGGGAGAAGGAACAAAGAATAAAATAGAATGGAATAGAATAGAATTCTTTATTGGCCAAGTGTGATTGCACACACAATGAATTTATCTGGTGCATATGCTCTGAGTGTACATAAAAGAAAAAGATACATTTGTCAAGAATCATGAGGTACAACACTTAATAGTTATCATAGGGGGTCAAATAAGCAATCAGGAAACAATATTAATAAAAACCTTAAGGATACAAGCAACAGGTTACGGTCATACAGTCATAAGTGGGAGGAAATGGGAGATAGGGAGGATGAGAAAAAAGTAGTAGTAGTAGTAGTGCATATTTTGTAAATATTTTGACAGTGTTGAGGGAATTATTTGTTTAGCAGAGTGATGGCGTTCGAGGAAAAACCTGTCCTTTTCTAGTTGTCATAGTGTGCGGTACTCTGGGGGAGGGAGCGAGAAGAGCCCGAGGCTAACCCGCTTCAAGTCCTAAGAGCATTTGAACCACCTCGGATTAACGCGAGTCATGCTAAGTGCGTCGGGCCGGCGCAACCCGGTTCAAGCCGCTCTGCCGAGCCAGCCGGTGCGCAGCGATCGCCCCTTCCCTTCCTCCTCTCCCCTCCCTCAAAACCTCTCGGAGGAATCCATCCAGATTCTCGAATAGGAACCTCAGTCTGTTTCCCACCCCACTTCTCCCGATCCCGACTGTCTCCCCATTCATAAAGCAAGCCAAGCCGGCTACTCGGCAGGTGAGGAGGTGTGAGGTGATGGGAAGCGGGTGGGGGAAGGGGCAACCGTTGGCCAGCTCCGCGCCGGTTGAGGGCGTGGCCTCTGCCTGGGAGGGGCGGGGAAAGCCGGCTGCAGGTGCGCGCGCGCACTCAGGGATGCTTCCCCCCCCCTCCGCCCTCGCTGCAGCCTCTTCGCCTTTGCTCGCCGGCCGCCTGAAGAAGAAGAAGCCGGGCTCGTCGTCTGGATATCGCCCGCGATTGTCCGCCCCCCGCCCCCTCTTCCCCACCTCACTCTCTCTGGCGGTTTCGACTGGTGGAAGATCCGCCATCCCGGATTTCGCCAGCCCTGCGGGGGCCCCGGCAACGGGAAGCGCTTGCATAAACCTTCATTGTGGCTTAACTGTCCCTGTTCCCTCACACCCACAAAGCTTCCCTTTGCTGGGCCGGAGTTCTTCTCTCCGCCAACCTTTCTTTGGTTTCTTCTTCTGCTGACCTGGGTTCTTTTTGGATCCTGGTTTTCTGCTTCCTCATGTTTCCTCATCCTCTCCCGTGCTGGGGGAAAGAGAGCCAGCTCTGATGGTAACACCGCTTTCTTCATCCTCACCTTCATCCTCCTCCTGGTCTTCCATAGCATCTCTCTGTTATAGTTGCCCTGTCCCACCTTCCTGCCTCTTGACTTTCCATCCTTCTCCACTGCTTCTTCTGGTCTTCCAAGGACCTGAGGTGGCTCCTCCTTGGGTGCCTCTTTAAATCCTTCCACTGGCTCTTCTTCATCTATTTGGCTTCTCCACACCTTTTTTTGGGGGGAAAGGTTTGGGTTATTCTACCTCTCTAGTCTCTCTTTTCTCTTCCAGAGCTCCCTTGACAGTACCCAGCCCACCCCAGTAATGGACTTTGTTCTCAGTGGGGTGGCTGCCTGTGGGGCCTGCCTCTTTACCAACCCCCTAGAAGTGGTGAAGACCAGGATGCAGCTCCAGGGAGAGCTCCGTGCTCCTGGCACCTACACCCGCCATTACCGTAACGTCTTCCACGCTTTCTACACCATCGGACGGGTGGACGGAGTGGCAGCTCTCCAGCGAGGACTTTCGCCTGCCCTGTTCTATCAGTTTGGCTTTAACGGCATCCGCTTAGGCACCTACGGGATAGCTGAGTCTGAGGGCTACATCCACACCCGGGACGGACGGATCAGCCCACTGCGGGCCACCCTGGCAGGAGCTTTGGCTGGCGCCGCAAGTGCCATTGTGAGCAGCCCCCTGTATCTGGTGGGTCTTGAGCCCAGAAGCATTAGAATAACAAATAAATTGCCCCTCCACACACACACTCACTTCTCTTTAAACTGAGTTTTAGATTATGTCTAAATTTTTTTTTTAATGATCTCTAAATTTCATTTCAGAGTTGCTAGGTGGATTTCTGCCTTTCAGAATCCAGGGATAAAGAATGAATTCTGCAAATAAATCCAATGTGGGTTTTTAAAAGAGGAAGGAAGGAAGGAAAGAAAAAGAAAGAGTCATATGTCCTGATAGCTATAGAAATAGCACTCAACCTTATATATACACCGCTTTGCAGGCCTCTTA
Source organism: Erythrolamprus reginae (assembly GCF_031021105.1). Classification (NCBI taxonomy): domain Eukaryota; kingdom Metazoa; phylum Chordata; class Lepidosauria; order Squamata; family Dipsadidae; genus Erythrolamprus; species Erythrolamprus reginae. Next base: position 143,150,477 of record NC_091963.1, read on the forward strand.
TAGCCCCCTCTAAGCGGTTTACTAGAGTCAGCCTATTGCCCCCAACAATCTCCCTGTCTTTCGTAAACTACTCAAGACTCATTTATACCGCCAGGCATGGGGGAGTTGAGATAGCCCTTCCCCCTAGCCTAGACCATTACAAGTTATGCATGGTATGTTTGTGTGTATGTTTGGTTTTATAATAAGGGTTTTTAGTTGTTTTTTATTATTGGATTGTACATGTTGTTTTTATTATTGCTGTTAGCCGCCCCGAGTCTACGGAGAGGGGCGGCATACAAATCCAATAAATAATAATAATAATAATAATAATAATAATAATTATTATTATTATTATTATTAATCTGGCTTCCCATTTTCACCGACACCAGAAGGCTGAGTCAACTTTGAGCAGCTCAGAATCAAACCACTGGAGCAAGCACTGAGTTCATTTACCGTTGTGTAAATGGGCTGCCTGGTTGTTTGTTTTTTCCCACCTGTCCCTGTACTTTTACAAGTACTGCAGCCAGATTTGCTACTCTGTTGGTTTTCACTGAATGTGTGAGAACATCCTGCCTTTGGCTTTAAAGCAGCTTTGAACACCAGCCTTTCGCTGCTTTATTAATAGAACCAAAAATGCTGCTTTGGGAGAGAGTAATCCAATGCTGGGAGAAGCACAAATCAAGGTTATTTTTGAATGTATCTTCCTGATGCGTTGTTTCTTTGGAAAGTGACTTTTTTTTCCAATCCCCTCTCCAGGTGAAGACTCATCTCCAAGTTCAGTCAGCTTCTGAGATTGCTGTAGGACACCAATATCAGCATCAGGTAAGCTGATCTTGCCCTGTAGCTTATAGTCAGAAAGTTGTAATTTGCTGAGTTTTGATTCTTTGTGATCTCACCGTAAATTATCAGTCAGCAAGCTTGCAGAATTTTCAACAATGCTCTTTCATAGCCTTTCTTAGAAGACTTCTGGAATAGAATAGAATAGAATAGAATTGAATTGAATTTTTTTATTGGCCAAGTGGGATTGGACACACAAGGAATTTGTCTTGGTGCATATACTCTCTGTGTACATAAAAGAAAAGTTTGTCAAGAATCTTTAGGTACAACAAACAGTCCGGGTACAAATAAGCAATCAAACCATATTAGGAACCAGTCAAAAAAATTGTAAATTCTGGCAGCAAAGTTGCAGTCATTTATTTATTTATTTATTTTATATATTAAATTTTTATGCCGCCCTTCTCCTTAGACTCAGGGCGTCTTACAACATGTTAGCAATAGCAGTTTTTAACAGAGCCAGCCTATTGCCCCCACAATCCGGGTCCTCATTTTACCCACCTCGGAAAGATGGAAGGTGAGTCAACCTTGAGCCAGGGATGAGATTTGAACCGCTGACCTTCAGATCTACAGTCAGCTTCAGTGGCCTGCAGTACAGCACTCTACCTGCTGCGCCACCCCTGCTCTATTACTGTCTATTACATACTGTCATTTGTGGGAGAAGATGGGTGATGGGAACGATGAGAATATTAATAGTAGTGCAATTTGGTAAATAGTTTGACAGTGGTGAGGGAAGTGTTTGTTTAGCAGAGTGACGGTGTTCGTGGAAAAGATGTTCTTGTATCTAATTTGTCTGGATGTGCAGTGCTGTATAGTTTCATTTTGAGGGTAGGATTTGAAACAGTTTGTGTCCAGGATGTGAGCAAAATTATTTTAAAAACATTATTATGTAAAAAAGAGAAATTAAGATTCTGATCCTCATGATTCTAAACCAGGTCTAACAAAGAGAAGGGCTAAGGGAGATTTGATGGCAGTCTTCCCATGTTGTTGTAGAGAAGAGGGGGTTGACATGTTGACCTTGTCCGAGGGCAAGACAGTAAAAAAAATATGTGGAAGATTGTTAAAAGAGAGCTTCCAAACTAGAACAAAGGAAATACAGTGATGCCTTGTCTTACAAACTTAATTGGTTCTGGGATGAGGTTCTTAAGGTGAAAAGTTTTTAAGACGAAACAATGTTTCCCATAGGAATCAATGGAAAAATGATTAATGCGTGCAAGCCCAAAATTCATCCCTTTTGCCAGCCGAAGCGCCTGTTTTTGCACTGCTGGGATTCCCCTGAGGCTCCCCTCCATGGGAAACCCCACCTCTAGACTTCTGTGTTTTTGTGATGCTGCAGGGAAATCCCAGCATCGCAAAAACGAGCGCTTTGCTGGCAACGGAAGTCTGGACATGGGGTTTCCCAGCGAAGGGAACCTCAGTGAAATCGCAGCATCGCAAAAACACCGAAGTCCTCGAAACTCCACCTCTGGACCTGTGTGTTTTTGTGATGCTGCGATTTCACTGAGGCTCTCCCCGCTGGGAAATACCACCTCCGGACTTCTGTTGCCAGCGAAGGGCCCGTTTTTGCGCTGCTGGGATTCCCCTGCAGCATCACAAAAACACGGAAATCCGGAGGTGGGGTTTCCCATGGAGGGGAGCCTCAGGGGAATCCCAGCAGCAAAAAAAGGGGGGTTCGCTGGCAACAGAAGTCTGGAGGCGGGGCACCTCAGCGGCGGCGGTGGGTTTGTAAGGTGAAAATAGTTTGTAAGAAGAGGCAAAAAAATCTTAAACCACGGGTTTGTATCTTGAAAAGTTTGTATGACAAGGCGTTTGTAAGACGAGGTATCACTGTATTTCCTGACAGAGAGAACACAGTTAATCAATGGAATGTCTTACTTTTGAAAGCTGTGAGAGCTTCATCTTTGGGGATTTTCAAGAAGAGACTTGACAAATATATGGCCAGAATGATATGTAGGGCAGTGATGGCAAACATTTTTCAGACCAAGTGCCCAAACTGGAATGTGCGTGCATGTGGGGTGCACGCATACCTGTTTTTTGGCTGTTTTTCAGACCATTCTCAGGCTGGTTTGAGGGCTGCTTTCAGACCACTTTGGGACTAATTTCAAGCTGTTTTCCATGGCGTTCCTGCTTTGGCTATTTTTCGGGCCATTTTCAGGCTGGTTCTTAGCCTCTTTTTCAGGTCATTTTTCTTAGCAATTTAAGCTCTCAATGCAAAAGTCAAAAAGAGACAACCTTTAATCACAGGCAAGTCCATAAAATACACATTACCTTTTGGTTCAACACAAAAGTTAAATATGCAAAGAAATCTGGAGAGGTCAATCGTGGATAGTCTAAGGGAGAAATGTTGGGGGTTTGGCTGTTTTTCAGCCATTTTCCGGCAGATTTTGGGCCCTTTTTCAGGCGGTTGTCAGGCCATTTTTTGGGCCGTTTTTTACCTGAAAAACAGCCTAAAATGGTCTGTTTTGGGGGTATTTTCAAGCAATTTTAGGCCATTTTCAGACTGTTTTTGGACCACTTTTCAGGCTTGAAAACGGCCCAGGAACAGCCTGAAAAACAGATGGCTTTTGGCTGTTCTCTGGCCCTATTCCAGGGCTCTGGTACCTGCAAAAACCAACTGGCCAGTCCCGGAAACCAGAAGACCAGCTGGCAATGGCACATGTGCCCGCAAAGAGGTTTGAGTCATTTTCATGCCATAGGGTCACTATCACAGATATAGGGTCTTCTGTTTTAGTAGGGGGTTGGGCTAGAAGACCTTCAAGGACCCTTCCAACCCTATTCTGTGCTTTACAGGCCTTTTCCAACATGGAGCTACAGAAAAGTATCTCACAATGAAATTGTCCTTCCTGCATCACTGATCCAGAACTGAACAGAGTTCTGCACTGGCCTCCTTCCCAGTATTATCCAGCGATGTTAGAGGCTGAACTTGTGATTTGTTCTGCCATTAAATTATAGCCTTTCCCAGTTTTGATTATTGCTGGAGGAGCTTGTTCCAGCACACCAGCCCCTTTAAGAACATCTGGCCCACCTCTATCTCCATGTGCTGAAGAGGCAGCCTCCCAGCGATGGGAATCTCTGGCAACTATTATTATTTCAATAGCTGTTATGTTACCTGGAACTCCTCCATGCATGGTTGCCAGAAAGTACTCTCAGCAATTAATTGGTAAAATGACCCGGGGTGGGTTCTAACTTACCTTGGTGCCAGTTTGTTTTCTCCTGTGCCACCTGGTTGCGCATGCGCAGTGCAAAAAACTTTTTTTTTAAAAAAAAAGGCTGAAAACAAGATGGCGACACATGCACTGTGCTAGAAACTTGACTTCTGCGCATGCTCAGGGAAAAAAATAAAGGGGAAAATAAATCCCCCCTCCCATTTTTTTGGAGTAAAGCCTAAAATTGAGAAGTACAGTGATACCTCGTCTTACAAACGCCTCGTCATACAAACTTTTTGAGTTACAAACCCAGGGTTTAAGATTTTTTTGCCTCTTCTTACAAACTATTTTCACCTTACAAACCCGCCGCCGCCGCTGGGATGCCCTGCCTCCGGACTTCCATTGCCAGTAAAGCACCCGTTTTTGTGCTGCTAGGATTCCCTTGAGGCTCCCCTCCATGGGAAACCCCACCTCCGGACTGCCGTGTTTTTGTGATGCTGCAGGGGAATCCCAGAAGGAAGTCCAGGGGTGGGGTTTCCCAGCGAGGGGAGCCTCAGTGAAATCGCAGCATCGCAAAAACACAGAGGTCCGGAGGTGAGGTTTCGAGGACTTCGGTATTTTTGCAATGCTGAGGTGGGTTTCCCATGGAGTGGAGCCTCACGGGAATCCCAGCAGCACAAAAGCGGGCGCTTCGGTTGACAAAAGGGGTGAACTTTGGGCTTGCACGCATTAATCACTTTTCCATGGGAAACATTGTTTCGTCTTACAAACTTTTCACCTTAAGAACCTCGGCCCGGAACCAATTAAGTTTGTAAGACAAGGTATCACTGTACAAGAAAATGAAGAAATTTGGAAGATAAGCAATGGTGAATAATTTGAAAAATAATTGAAAACTGAAGGTGGTAGACCCAGGTGACAAAAATAGGAGGAAGGAGGCAGCATTAGATAATAGTTGTTTTACCTAGAAGAATATATTACATGTTTAAACATAGATGAAGGGAAGATATTAGTTTATGAACAGCACTGATGTTGCAGTGAATTTAGGGTTCTGGAAAGCTTTTCTGTCAACCACATAATAGATTAAGATCAGAAGGACTCAGGCAAGGACAAAAAGGAGGAAGAGGAAGTAAATAGGAAGGGAAGAGAGGTAGGAGGAAGTAGGTATGAGGGAGAAAGACGGGAGATGGAAAAGAGGGAGAAAGGGAGAGGGGAGTAATTTCTTTTTTTTGTATTTGTATTTTGATTAGATTTGTATGCCGCCCCTCTCCGTAGACTCAGGGCGGCTCACAACACAATAAAACAATTCATAACAAATCTAATAATTTACAATTTAAAATATTTTTAAAACCCCATTATTAAGCAGACATACATATAAACATACCATACATAAATTGAATAGGCCGAGGGAAGGTGTCTCAATTCCCCCATGCCTGACGACAAAGGTGGGTTTTAAGGAGTTTACGGAAGGCAGGGAGAGTAGGGGCAGTTCTAATCTCTGGGGGGAGTTGGTTCCAGAGAGTTGGGGCTGCCACAGAGAAGGCTATTCCCCTGGGGCCCGCCAACCGGCATTGTTTAGTTGACGGGACCCGAAGAAGGCCCACTCTGTGGGACCTAATCGGTTGCTGGGATTCGTGCAGCAGAAGGCGGTCTCGGAGATATTCTGGTCCGATGCCATGAAGGGCTTTATAGGTCATAACCAACACTTTGAATTGTGACCGGAAATTGATCGGCAACCAATGCAGAAAAAAAACATGGTCCCTTAAAGACTAATCATTTTATTATACAGATACTCCTTGGCTTACACACCACAATAGAGCCCCAAAATACCCGTTGCTAAATGAGACAGTTATTAAGTGAGTTTTGTTCCCTTTTACGATCTTTCTTGGCAAAGCTGTTAAACAAATCACTGCGATTATTAACCTAGTACACAATTGTGAAAGTGAATCTGGTTTCCCCATTGACTTTGCTTGTCACATGGTTACAAAAGTGGATCACATGACACTGCCACTGTCATAAATATGAATTGGTTGCCAAGCATCTGAATTTTGATCACGTGACAGGAGGTGCAGTGTTTGTAAAACAGTCATAAATAACTTTTTCCAATGTTGTAACTTTGAACAGTCTCTAAATAAATGGCTATAAGTCGAGGTCTATCTGTAGAGAAACAAAACACAGATAGTCATCATCTTACAACCGCAGTTGAGCCCTAATTTTATGTTGTTAAGTGAGAATTTGTTACATGTGTTTTGGGCCATTTTTACGACATTGCTTGCCATCGTTGTTAAGTGAATCACTGCTGTTGATAAGTAAGGTGGTGGTTAAGTGAATCTGGCTTCCCCAATGATTTTGCTTGTCAAAAGATGGCAATCCCAGGATGCTGCAGCGGTCATAAGTATGAACCAGTTGCCCAGCATCTGAATTTTGATCCCATGATCATGGGGACGCTGCAAAAGTTGTAAACTGTGAAGGATGGTCATAAGTCACTTATTTTCAGTGCCATTGTAACTTTGAATGTCACTAAATGAACTGTTGTGTATTGAGGGATATTTGTAACAAGATATCCTGGCCAGTTGTTAACTTCTGTTTGGGTCTTTGAAAGAGCAGTAAAAGTGTTGTCTATAAACTGCACCCTCCCCTTTTAAAAAATACCTAAATTTGGCCTAGTATAGTGATTAAGTGGTTCAGTTTGGTCTATGCCTGGGTGGGGAATTATATCCCCTTTATGACTTGTGGACTTCAACTCCCAGAATTCCTGAGGGAACAATGGCCCCTTTATGACTTGTGGACTTCAACTCCCAAATTCCAGAGGGAACAATGGCCCTTTTATGACTTGTGGACTTCAACTCCCAGAATTCCTGAAGGATCTATGGCCCCTTTATGACTTGTGGACTTCAACTCCCAGAATTCCTGAAGGATCTATGGCCCCTTTATGACTTGTGGACTTCAACTCCCAGAATTCCTGAGGGAACAATGGCCCCTTTATGACTTGTGGACTTCAACTCCCAAATTCCAGAGGGAACAATGGCCCTTTTATGACTTGTGGACTTCAACTCCCAGAATTCCTGAAGGATCTATGGCCCCTTTATGACTTGTGGACTTCAACTCCCAGAATTCCTGAAGGATCTATGGCCCCTTTATGACTTGTGGACTTCAACTCCCAGAATTCCTGAGGGAACACTGTCCCCTTTATGACTTGTGGACTTCAACTCCCAGAATTCCTGAAGGATTTATGTCCCCTTTATGACTTGTGGACTTCAACTCCCAGAATTCCTGAGGGAACAATGGCCTCTTTATGACTCTCAGAATTCAATTGAAGTCCACAAGCCATAAAGGGGACATAGTTCCCTCAGGAATTCTGGGAGTTGAAGTCCACAAGTCATAAAGGCGCCATAATTCCCCACCTTTGGGCTAAGCCACTAAGGTAATAGGGTCACTAAAACTGTGAGTTCTAATTCTGCCTCAGCCGTGAAAGCCAACTGTTCAATTTTAGGCTAATCAGCCTGACCCACTTCAGAGGGTCATTGTTGAGCAGTAAGTAGGAGAAGGGGAGGTGGGTTGGATATGTTTGCCACTTTGAGTTACTTGTAATAAAGGCGGCAGATACATAGACAAAAGAAATAATAAGGAAGTAAAACTGTGCCAGCCCAATTAAAGTCTTGGCGGAACTTAATTTTCCTCCAGGCTATCAGTTGCTTAAATCTCAGTTCAGGAAGTAGGAAGCAATTATCAGTGATTGATTGATTGATTGATTGATTGATTGATTCATTGATTGATTGATTGATTGATTCATTCATTCATTCATTCATCCATCCAATACACAAATAGTTAGGAAGAAAAATAGACATGTAGTAATATACATAAGAGTAAAGTGAACTTAGAGGAGAGGATATATGAAAGAAAGAAAATATATATGATAAGTGAGAGAAAGGAAAGACAATTGGACAGGGGACGAAAGGCACTCCAGTGCACATGTACGCCCCTTACTGGCCTCTTAGGAACCTGGAGAGGTCAATCGTGGAGAGTCTAAGGGAGAAATGTTGGGGGTTAGGGGTTGACACAATTGAGTCCGGTAACGAGTTCCACTCTTCGATAACTCGATTGTTGAAATCATATTTTTTACAGTCAAGTGATGGCTAAACTTTTTGTCACTGTGCCGAAAGCACATGCAAACAGTCGGCCGCACCCCCACTGTGACTACTTCCCATGCATGCTTCGCACGCGCACTACACCCAGCACATATGTGTGTGACCCTTCTTCCCCCTATACATGCATGTGCACCCCATCATGCATGCCTCCCACATATGCACCATCCCCCTGTGCATGCTCAGTAGAGACCCAGAAGTCTGCTGGCCGCAGGAGGCGCATACATATGCGCAGTGGAGCTTAGCTGTAGTAACGGCTGTGCATGCCCCCAGTGGCATGCATGCCATAGGTTTGCCATCATGGTCCTAGGTAATACTGTTCTCCAATCGATAGCAAATATTCTTGCATAGCCTTGGTTGGAAATAAAGAAATGAGATGGCCATTTAAAAGATCTCGACCAGAAAGCACGCTGCCTCAACCTGATTTGGGATCATTTCCGAGGCAAGCCAGGTTAAGTCTGGAGATTCTGCCACATCTCTGGCCAATCCCTGATTATTCCTGCCCCGGTGCTTGGAAAACAGCCAGTCTGCCTAACGAACAGTGAGGTAGATAGGTTAAACAGCTTCCTAGATCTTTAAAAATGTGCAGCTTCTAATCTCTTACTAATACTCTGCTCTCGAAACTCGAGGCTGCAAATCTTCGGTTGCCAGGTTGCTTTAAGAAATGCAGCAGATTTACCTGGGAAAAGATTTATGTATAAATATTCTCTCCTGGGATGGAAGGATTGAGTAAAGTTGGGTCTTCTACCCCGAGTACCTATTTTGTACCTTTGCAAATTCAGGTAGTCTTCAAATTACGATTGGAATTGAGCCAGAAATTTCTGTCGCTAAGCGAAACATTTGTTAAGTGAATTTTTTACCCCATTTTGCGACCTCCCTTGGTATATTTGTTAAGTGAATCTCTTCAATTATTAATTTAGTAACACATTTGCTGAGTGAATTTGGCTTCCTCATTGACCTATGGTGATACGATTAGTGCACTTGTACTCGACCCTTACTGACCTCTTAGGAATCTGGATAGGTCAACCGTAGGTAATCTAAGGGAAAAGTGTTGGGGGTTTGGGGATGACACTATGGAGTCCAGTAATGAGTTCCACGATTCAACAACTCGGTTACTGAAGTCATATTTTTTACAGTCAAGTTTGGAGCGGTTAATATTAAGTTTAAATCTGTTGTGTGCTCTTGTGTTGTTGTGGTTGAAGCTGAAGTAGTTGCCGACAGGCAGGACGTTGCAGCATATGATCTTGTGGGCAATACTTAGATCTTGTTTAAGGCGTCTTAGTTCTAAGCTTTCTAGGCCCAGGATTGAAAGTCTAGTCTCATAGGGTATTCTATTTTGAGTGGAGGAGTGAAGGGCTCTTCTGGTGAAGTATCTTTGGACATTTTCAAGGGTGTTGATGTCTGAGATGCGATATGGGTTTGTTTGTTTGTTTGTTTGTTTGTTTGTTTGTTTGTTTGTTCGTTCGTTCGTTCGTTCGTTCGTTCGTTCGTTCGTTCATTCATTCATTCATTCATTCATTCATTCATTCATTCAATTTTTATGCCGCCCTTCTCCTTAGACTCATAGCGCCTTACAACATGTTAGCAATAGCACTTTTTTAACAGAGCTAGGCTATTGCCCCCACAATCCGGGTCCTCATTTTACCCACCTCGGGTTCCAAACAGATGAGCTGTATTCGAGGATGGGTCTGGCAAAAGTTTTGTAAGCTCTGGTAAGTAGTGTAAGATTGCCAGAGCAGAAGCTACGTAGGATTAGGTTTACAACTCTTGAAGCCTTCTTGGCTATGTTGTTGCAGTGGGCTTTGGCACTTAAATCTTTTGTTATTAATATACCGAGGTCTTTAACCGAGTGGGGATTATCTGTGATAATTTGATTATTCAGTTTGTATTTGGAGTTCAGATTCTTCTTCCCAATATGTAGGACAGAGCATTTGCTAGTTGAGATTTGGAGTTGCCATGTATTAGACCACTCAGAAACATAGTTCAGGTCTTTTTGGAGAGTAGTTGTGTTATTGGTCGTGTTGAAGAGTTTTACATCATTGGCGAAGAGGACACAGTTGCTTGTGATGTAATCGTGAAGGTCATTGATGTTGAGAATTAAGAGCGTTGGTCCCAGTACACTACCTTGGGGAACACCGCTTTTAACTGGGACGGGGGTGGATATGGTGCTTCCTATGTTGACCACTTGTCTGACAAGAATGCTGTAATCCAGTTATGGAGGGATCTTGAGATGCCATAGGATTTGAGTTTTAGGAGTAGTTTGTCGTGGACCACTGAATCAAAGGCTTTGCAGAAGTCGATATAAATTGCATCTATAGATTTCCCTTGATCTAGATGAGTTGTCCATATAGATGGAGACTAATTGATTTGTTTATAATTGATTCCATGACTTTGCATGGGACGCAGCATAGTGAAATTGGTCTGTAGTTATCGACAAGAGAGGGGTCTCCTTTTTTGAAGATGGGGATGACCATTGCTTTCGACCATAGCTTAGGAAGTGTGCTGGTTCTGAAGGATTCTTCGAAAATTATGCTTAGTGGCTCAGCTATGGCAGAAGAGAGCTTTTTTAGGAAGTAAGCACATAGACCATCTGGTCCGACTGATAGAGAAAGTTTAAGGTCACGTAATGCTTTTTCAACTCGGTCTTCAGTGAAGTTTACTTGGGTTAGGTCGTTGAGGGAGTTTGAGGTGCGATTGATGAAATTGGGGGATGAGCCATTGCTGTTAACAAATACAGAGCCAAAGAAAGAGTTGAGGAGGTTGGCTTTGGATGACTCATCGTGGTATTCTTTGATGTTGGGTCCTTTGGGAGGTGGGATAGGTCCAGAGCAGCGGTTCTCAACCTGCGGGTCGCGACCCCGACGGGGGTCGAATGATCAAAACATGGGGGTCACCTAATGCAGTGGTTTTCAACCAGTGGAGACATGATCAGATGTGCCGCGAAGAAGGAAGCTCAGCTTCCGTTTTCACAACTTTTTGCTGATGGCGTGAAGAGTAAAAAGTTGCGAGACCGGAACCTGAGCTTCCTTCTTTGCACCTTCCAGGTTTTCCGGCAGCTGCAGTGCCTCACCCGGCTGGAGCTTCTCTGGTGGCGGCGGGCCAGCGGCAGGTGAGCTTTGGGGCCCAGCGAGAGGGCGCCAGCAGCGGCGGCACTGGGCAGTAGCCACGGGGTGGCAGCTGGGCGGTCGGCTGTGAGTGGGAGCTCCAGGGCACCGCGAGCATTTCCTGCCGCCGAGAGGGGAGAAGAGCATGGCTTCTGGCACCCAGGATGAGGTTTCTTAGCCTGGAAACTCCAGCAGTCAGGCTTAGGGGAAGGAAGATACTTGCATCTCTCCCAGGAAAGGCTATATTATTCATTGTTAGTTAGACAAAGTGACCTATCCCACGGTATTTAAATTAAGTCGTCACACAGAAATGAAAGAGACCTGGAGAGAGAGAATGAGAGAGAGGGTGAAAGGGGGAAAAGAGAGGGAGAGAGAAGTGGAGAAAAAGAAAGAAAATGGAAAGAGAGGGAGGGAAAGAGAGAGATAGCAAGAGAGAGAGACACACACAGGGGGGGGGAGAAAGAAAGCAAGAGAGATAGCAAAAAAGAGAGAGAGCCAGAGAGAGCGCCAGAGAGAGACACACACAGAGAGAGAGAGAGAGAGCGAGTAAGAGAGAAAGAGAGGGAGAGAGAGAAAGAAAGCAAGACAGAGAGAAAACAAGAGAAAGAGAAAGAAAGCAAGAGAGAGAGAGAGAAAAAAATGAAGTTGCTTCTCTCTTTGTTTAGTTTTCACCCACTCTGACTCCCTCTTCTTTGTGGCAAGCCCTGAAATATTGGAACACTGCTATCATGTCTCCCCTGGTCCTTCTTTTCATTAAACTAGACATATCTAGTTCCAGAAACCGTTGTTCATATATTTTAGCCTTCAGTCACCTGATCATCTTTGTTGATCATCTTTGTTGCTTTGTTTGTATGTATGTATGTATGTATGTATGTATGTATGTATGTATGTATGTATGTATGTATGTACGGAGAGACAGACAGACAGACAGATGATATAGGGGCGTGTGTGTTTATGTGTGGTGTGCATATATACTGCCTTTTTTGACTGACACATCCCACCCCCCCGAATACAGCCATTTTTGTTGTCTGAAGCCCTGCCCTGTGTCTCATTTTGGGTGAACAATGGGGCGGTTTTTCGCAAAAATGGGGTGGACAAAAGATCTGGGAAGCCTGCAGAGAGCTCCTGGGTGCTGGGGGATGGCAAAAATGTCCCTATTTTTATGGGGTGGGGGTGGGCAAAAAAGGCCCATTTTGACCCCTATGACAGTCATTAAGTGTTGTACCTCATGATTCTTGACAAATATATATATTTTTAATGTACACTGCATCAAAGACAAATTCTATTCTGTTATGTTCTATTCTAAGGTATGTGTGCATGTACATACACATACACACACACACAATTTTACACACACACATATATTTCAGGTAGGGTTTAGCCAGGAAGGAATAGCAATGAAACTGACTTGTTTGCAGAAGTAGCATTGGGGTTCAATTTTAGAAGATATTTGCATGTCTTTATTCTTCGTTTCTTTATTCTCCAAAACACTTGAGGGCAAGACAAGAAGTAATCAGTGATAGATTATTAATAGTGTTGGGCGAACTGAACTGGCAAAGTTCGGGCTCAAACTTTTTTAAAAGTTCGGTTAAAGTTCGGGTTCGGCATTCGCTTGAACACCACAAAACGCTGCTGCCCGATAGGAGAGTGGGGAATCCCATTGTGGGATTTCCCACCTCCTTTTGCTTGCAGCGCCACAAGCAAAAGGAGGTGGGGAATCCCATGAAGGGATTCCATGGGCGGGGCTTTGATGTCATGGAGACTCCTTCCTCCCTGTTAGTAGTCTCTGTGATGTCAAAGCCCCGCCCCCGGAATCCCATCATGGGATTCCCCACCTCCTTTTGCTTGCAGCGCCACTGCAGCATCCTTTTCTGTAAAAGTATTAAAGGAAGCAAAAGGAGGTGGGGAATTCCCTACCTCTTTGTTTATTTTTACAGAAAAGCGGCTTGCTGCTGCTCAGGTTCAGGTTCGGGGAACTCACCTGAACTTTGTTGGGTTCGCCCAACACTAATTATTAAATAGAGATCTAATCTAGAACCAAGGAGAAATTTCCTGACAATGAAAACTGTCAATTAGTGGAGTGCTTTGCCTGTGGAAGTTGTGGGTGTTCCATCTCTGTAGGTTTTTAAGAAGAGTTTGGATAGCCATTTGTCTCAAATGGGACAGGGTCTCCTGGCTGAGGTGGAGGTTGGACTAGAACAGGGGTCCCCAACCACCGGGCCGCGGACCAGTACCGGGCCGCGGTGCATGTTGCACCGGTCCGTGGAGTCAGCAGCTGCTGGCCCTCATGCCGCCACCCCCTCCCTCCAGCGCTTCGCCTCCCGCCGGGCAAGAGGCCTCGGGAGGCAGGTTCTGCCGGCCACAGGACGATGGATGGGACAGAGGGGCGGGAAGGACCAAGAGGCTCAAGCCTCTTTTGGCTTCTGCCGCGGGGCACTTTTGCGTTTTTGGCTGGGGGGAGGCAGGAGGGCCAGCCTGACCCCCTCTCTCCAGCGCTTAGCTCCCGCTGGGCAAGAGGACTTGGGAGGCAGGTTCTGCCGGCCACAGGACGATGGCGGGAAAGAGGGGTGGGGAGGACCAGCACCCCCATGCTTAATCCCGCCCCCAACCACGCCCCTTTCCGCCCCCACTGGGCCATAGAAAAATTGTCTTGCTGAAACTGGTCCCTGGTGGAAAAAACGTTGGGGACCACTGGACTAGAAGGTCCCTTATAACCCCATTATTCTGTTTTTAACGCTCTCTGTCTTAGAGGCAAAGTGATTTCTTCCATAACATATGTAGGGTGGTGTTTTCAAATCAACAAGAGTTTCAAATCCTGCTTGCACCTTACTTCAAGTGGTCCAAATATTTCAATTGATGACTTCCATCTGGTTGAGTGCAATGATGAGTATGTGCATAGATTCTCCTAAACATTATTGGTCTTTTTCTGTTGTCTGCTTAGGGAATGTTCCATGCACTATGCATGATCCACAAAGAACATGGAGTGTTAGGGCTGTGGCGTGGAGCCATTTCTTCTGTACCCCGAGTCATGGTGGGTTCATCCACGCAGCTGTCTACCTTCTCTTTTTCCAAAGAGTTCTTCAAAAACCTCGAGGTACGTTGGCTTCTTTTTCTTGTTTGAAAAAAACTACAATAGAAAACTTTCATTTGGCAGGATGGATCTAGACCAGAGTCTGATGATCCCATCTGGTAGGATATGATGATATTTAACAAAATGAAAGTTCAATGTAGAGAAAAGTCTTACACTTAGGCAAGAAAAACCAAAAGTACACGTACAAATTGGGTGAAAGCAGGCTTAATAGCATTAACTATGAGAGGGGACTTGGGAGTCTTAGTGGACAACCAGTTACATATGATCCAGTGGTGTGCAGCAACAGCCAAAAAAGCCAATGCAATCCTAAATTGAATTAACACAGGGATACAATCTAGTGAGGTAGTACTACCACTCTATAAAGCAAGACCACACCTAGAATACTTCATCCAGTTTTGGTCACTAGACTATAAAAATATGTTTTCCCCCCAAGTTTTTATTTTATTTTAAAACAGATAAAAATTCTGAGAGCGGCAGCATACAAATCCAATAAATAAATAGATAGATAGATAGATAGATAGATAAATAAATAAATTTCAATTAACCTATGTTGTATGGGTACACATAGTTTTAGGAAATAATAATCAAAGTATTTTCAGCAATATTTATTGCATTAGTATAATATTAATGTTAATAATAATGATGATGATGTTTACTTAATCATTTTAACATACCTTCCTTATTTCATTGCTATTAAAAAAATGTTGGGACTCTAAAAAGAGTGCAGAGAAGAACAATTAGGATGGTTAGGGGACTGGAGACTAAAACATATGGAAAACAGTTGCAGGAACTGTGCATGGATATAGCCTAGTGAAGAGATGGACCGTAGGAGACATGATAGCGGTGTTCCAATATTTGAGGGCTGCAACAGAGAGAAAGGGGTAAAGCTATTTTTCAAAGCCAGGCAAGGACTGATGGATGGAAACTGAACAAGGAGAGATTGTGACTCAGGGCAGACTCAATGGTCCATGGTGTCCTTTTGTCCTGTTGGTATTTTTTATGCTCCTATGTCCCATCTCACGTAGTTTCTCCAGGGGGAGAGTGTATTCCCTCCATAAAATTATTTTCACATCCCAAACTGTGCATATTTACATTTTCATTTTTTTTTAAAAAACCTGCATTTCTCATGCGGATCGATTTTCTGATTGGATCCTAGTTGCGGTTCTCCACCCAAGCTGGCCTTAACCTTGGTGGCTTCTAGCTTTTTGTTCTCTCTTCTTCTTCCAGATCTTCCCTAAAGACAGCTGGCTGATTGCCTTGTGCGCCGGGATGACGAGCAGCTTCGTTGTGGCCATCGCCATGACACCTTTTGATGTGGCCAGCACCCGCCTTTACAGCCAACCTGTTGGACCCGATGGCCAGGTAGGAAATAGAAAGAAGGGAAAGGATGTGGAGGAAGCCAGAAGCCTTTTGGTTAGGTGCATGTGCAGAAGGCTTGGCACATGTGAATGCCGACCAGTTCTCCAAACCACTGATGGCCAGCCCTACCAAATCAGGCCAAACCGGTAGCATTTCACCCCTAATTTCTTCCCACTTTTAAAATTTCAACTGATGAAGTGACTTGGATGAGTAACCAAACCCCTCAGATGAATGAACTCTGGTCCAGTTGACAGCATTTTAACCGTTTTTTAAAGACAGCTTTGCTGTTAAACTTTTCTCAATCCCTCTTTTTAAAAAAAGTTTTAAACCTTCCAAACCCTAGCTTGGCTGCCAAAACATGTCGCTAAAATGAACGATTGCAACTTGAAGAGGGCCTGTCTTGAATTCATCTACTCATATTTTTGGAAAAAAACCTGATGGGTTTCTTCGTTTAAAACAAAAAACCCATGTGGGATAACCCAAGAAAATAGGTGAGCTTGAGCTCTTCAGAGTTTCCTTTTTCCTCCTGGCAGGGCATGATGTACAAAGGACTTCTGGACTGCCTGGCCAAAATCATCCGGACGGAGGGCTTTTGGGGAGCCTACAAAGGAATGGGGGCGTCTTACTTCCGCATCGGGCCACACACCATCCTCAGCCTTCTCTTCTGGGATCAGATCCGCCATGTCTACTTCCACTGGCCGCAGAATTGAAGCCACTCGTAAGGGGGGATGCCCATGCCCCAATTTGCACGTCGCGACGCACCTCCAAGGGAGGCAGCCGGGACCTCTCCGTCAGTCCATCTAGTCTCAAGAGATTCTCATGCCAGCAAACAGGAAAGATTGGGTGGAGAAAGACCTTGGTGGCTCATTCCTCGCACTTTGTTTTTGGCCGTTCTCACCTCTGGGTCCCCTTTCCTGCTTCACTACTGATGGGAGGAGAAAAATTAACGCACAAATATTTCTCCTGCCTGGAATAATAAGACGCCTAATTCTAACTTCTGGATTGAGGAGCCAACGCATCACGCAGCTCTTCCCGACTTGAAGCTTGCGCCGGAACACACTTGGCCCATTCTATAGCGAATCACCAATTTTCCACTGAAGATGGACTGTTGTTGGCTATGTAAATGGTCTCCAGGTCCCCCTGCCTAGGGCAGGGGTAGGCAAAGTTGGTTCTTCTATGACTTGTGGACTTCAACTCCCAGAATTCCTGAGCTAGCAGGATTGGCTCAGGAATTCTGGGAGTTGAAGTCCACAAGTCATAGAAGAGCCAACTTTGCCTACCCCTGATCTAGGAGAACCCCTAAAAAGCCTTTCTCTGGGACTGTTGGGTCGCTTCTACCCAGTTTGCAAACTTCTAGGGCCTCTGTAAAGGTAGCAAGAGGCAGCCTGAGTTCAAACTGTTTCCCATGGCAACCAAACAGGCCTCACCTGCTCTCGTCAATCCAGCCTCTAGGTGGCACACTTTTTGATTTCTGGCTGCCATTTACTTATTTATATGCAGGGGCTATTAAAAGTTATCAAATCTTGCTTGTAATGTTCAGTTGGTAAAGTGGTGCATTACAGGGGCAACAATTTTTAAATCAACAGGTAGGTTGAATGTGTCCAAAACCTGGGCCCCGTATGATTGGGAATTGAAATTTGACAAATTTGTAGCCATTTCAGCCACACCACTTCAATCAAGTCATTCTCCTTTCTTAGCAATCCCTGACACCTTCGACAACGGGAAAACCAGAAAGGTCGCAAGTGGTTCAGGTAAGTCTCCCTCCACTCACACACAACACATATAGTCCCTCTGGGCACCTGCCTTCCGTAGGCCACTCATGCACCACTGCGCACCCTTAGCTGCGTCGCAGTTCTGCATGCGAAGTCAACCCCATGGCATCTGTCTTGCACCCCCCCTGCTCAGCCTTCCCGGCCCATGCCACATTTCTGTGCACCCCATCTTGACATTTTGCCTACCCTGACCTGCACCGTTCTGGATCTTCACAACCTTCCTGACCAGTTATGAACCTCGTGGCCTCCTTCCCAATTCTTGTGATACCTCCACCCTACACAGAGTCCATTTGTTTTTGAGCTTTTATTAATTCGGCAGTTAAGCCACGAGGAAGTATGAACTTGATGCAGCAGGAAGGAAGGGGAGAGGAGGAAGGAAGGGAAAAGGAGGGTAAATTGCCAGGCAGTTCAGGGAAAATATATTGCCTTTAACTCCCATTTTAGCTGGGAAATTCTGGGAGTTGAAGTCTGCACATCATAAATTGTCCGTGTTTAATCTTCCAAGATCTCAATCATGAAAACAGGAAATAAGTTGGCATTTTCCCATGATAAAATAATAATAATTCAAGGCCATCCAAATTCAGGATATCCAAATGAGGTGGAGGGATTCCAAATCCCTTCTCCTCCTTAATCCTTTGCTAACTTTTCCCAAATCCGCTGTACTTAAAAGTTTTTGCTATCTATATACAGTACAGTAATACCTCATGATACGAACTTAATTGGTGCAAGGAGGAGGTTCGTAAGACGAAAGGTTCGTAAGACGAAACATTGTTTCCCATAGGAAACAATGTAAAGTCAATTAATCTGTGCAACCCAAAAACCCCCCGCAAAAAAACGGCTTTTGGCGACTGTTGGGAAGCCGCACGGCTGTTTTAAAAGGTGACAGCCGGCCTGGGGGGCTTCCCAGCACCCCCCCAAACCCAGGTTCGGGGTTTGGGGGGTGCTGGCAAGCCCCCCAGGCCAGCTGCGACCTTTTAAAACACCCGCGCCGCTTCGCAGCTGTCTCCTGAAGCCGAACGCTAAAGCCGAACTTCCGCATTCGGCTTTGGGAGACAGCTGGGAAGCGGCACGGCTGTTTTAAAAGGTCGCACCCGGCCTGGGGGGCTTCCCAGCAACCTCCCGAACCGAACCCGGGGTTCAGCAAAATTTTGCCTCTTCTTACGAACTTTGTTCGAGTTACGAACCGGCGTTCGGGAGGCTTCTGGGGAGCCCCGCCGCCCGGCTGTCACCTTTTAAAACAGCCGCGCGGCTTCCCAGCAGTCTCCGAACGCCGGTTCGTAACTCGAAAAAAGTTCGTAAGAAGAGGCAAAATTTTTCTGAACCCCGGGTTCGTATCACGAGTTGTTCGTAAGACGAGGGGTTCGTATCTTGAGGTACCACTGGATTTTCATTTTTTTTTTTTTTAAATTGAATTGATGTCATCCTCTAAGGATGAGAAACTCACCGGTGAATACAGGGAATACCTTTCTGGTCTGGAGGTTTTAACCAACACGGAAAGGAAGAAACTGATCAAGAAATGGGCCTCAATTCAGTTTTAGTGTTTGTAAAAAGTCTGTGTCGGAACTCGTCCTACACTCTGGCCGGTCACAAAAATGGCAGTTTCCAGTCTGCGCAGGAGGAGCAGCTCTCCAGAGTCACGTGAATAATATCTACAAACTCTCTCTCCTCCCGGAGTGGTTTTGCCTCTCTCAATCTAACATCCGGCCATGATTTCCTTGCAAATGATACCCTGCTAACAAATAAACCATCATTTTGCCATCCCAGAAAATGATAGGGACGGGATTTTTGGACACATTCTGTAAATCAACCCAGTTTTGAGGTGCACCAATCCAAAAATTCTTACCTTGACGATGCATCGTGTTGCCCAATTGGAGGTTACAAACGGGACACAAGGAATTTAATACCAAGTAAGGTAGGTAAAACTTTTGTGTTTATTTTAATCAAGCAGCAGAACCTGAAGCATAAAGGATCCATTTAAAAGGGAGAAAGGCACCAAGTGGCTGCTCCAATCCACACTTGGACATAGCAATGGTGTTGCTAAGAGATGATGCCTGCACACAACGTGTGAAGCATGAGATTTCTAACACATTTGGGGAGGAAGAAAAAGGCCACTATATTTTCAAAGGTTGATTTTTAATTTTTAAAGAAACTAGCTCCAGTTGGCCTCTGTGTCACTTGACATACAAGAACATGATCAACTTGCAAGCAACCACAAAGCTTTTTGGAAGAGGTGACATTTGAAGGAAGGAGAAAAAAGATAATGGAAGAAGCAGTTTTGCTTGCGGCAAATTTTCTTCTGTTTTTACGTTTATTTTCTTTAATCATCCGAGGACGAGAAAGCCACTGGCGCCATGTCCAGAACTTATGGCTAACCCAAATAAAAAGCATCTCTGGCAGTTTGTTGGATGTGTAATTATTTGTCGGGTTTGTGCTCTTTCCATTACTGTGAGAGGTATATATCAAAAATGAGAGGTAAATTGTAAACTTGAGAATGGTAGGTAACCTAGTTGGCTTGGATCACCCGTAGAAGGACATCAGGAAATAGATGGAGAGGTGAGTAAAATGACACTTTAAGACACATGGACTTTTGTTTGGCTTTCCCCCCCCATGGCTGACTGGGGAATTCTGGGAGTTAAAGTCCATATGTCTTAAAGTTGCCAACTTTGAAAAACACTGTCCCACACCCTCTTAAAGTCACCAAGTTTGAAAACCACTAGCCCAATACAATCCTAAAGGGAAGTTGGTTGCCAAAACTGCTTTTTAGCCAAGAGCACGTCCATTGGCATTCAATGTCCATCTCCTCTTTCCTCCGTCTGGGTATGGAAAAAGTTCCAGATACCACAGCCATCATGCTCATTTGATGGTCTGCATAACAAAGGGATCCAGGATCACAGCCGCACTGGATTTCTGGCAAGTGAAGACAGAACTGTCCTTTAACCAAACACACCAGGATTCAGGAGCCGCAAGCTGCACACAAAAGCGTAAAAATGTTCCGCTGTCCACGGCGGTTGAGAAAGTGCCAAGGGGACCTCTGTATTTTGCACAGCACTGGAACTTAGAGGGCTGTCTCAGAAAGAAAGGAAAGAAAAAGAGAAAGAAAAACAAAAGAATTGGTCATCACTGGGCAGAATCACAAAATTATGTCCCTAAACCCACACGGTCATCAGCTGGCAGTCTTCAGAGCAGGCAAACCCTTCCCCAATATGATGGGACTTAAACCCTGGAGTTAAAGCCACAATTGAACCTCTAACTTTCGTCCTTGGGTGAATTTTGCCCCATTTTATGACCTTGCTTGCCACCGTTGTTAAGTAAATCACTGCCATTGTTAAGTCAGCATGGTTGTTAAGTGAATCTGGCTTTCCCATCACCTTGGCTTGTCAGAAGGTGGCAAAAGATGGCGAACATAATGAACCGAATGCCACACGCCCGAATTTTGATAATGTGGCCACCGGGTTGCTACAACCGCCCTAAGTGAAAAACGATTGTAATTCACTCCGTTTGAGCCATTGCTAAACGAACGGTTGTAAGTTGAGGACAATTTGGAGGGAAATAAGAGTGGCCTTTCAAACAGTCTTAAGAAAATTATTGCAAATCTTTTAAAGACCCCAAACCCCCCTTCATATTGAGCTGAGGTTGCATTTAATGGAGATGCCTCTCAAAAGTCGGAAGCCAACCTCTTAATTTTCACTGCCTTTTTTTCATAGCCCTGTAATGGAACGTTGGTTCTTATCCGATACGGTCCTTCTAGTTGCTTGGCTGGAGCATCCTCCTGTGGATAATGACTTTTGTTGTTAGGAGACTTGGTCAAAATAATTTCCTGGTCACGCCCCTCTGCTTGGCTGGCTTCTCCAGTTTTTTGAGCAACTTGAAGGCAAAAGTATTGACAACCAAGACAACCACTGTGGATACCGGACTGCCAACCCAAAGAACTCGAGATGGAATGGATGCTCCAGCCAAACAACTAGAACGTATCAGGTAAGAACCAACGTTACTTGTCAGTTGCGATTGTCACATTGTCACAGACGGAGTGGCTGTGGGTCTTGCCTCCCAAGGACAATTCCATCTGTCCGTCCATTACCCTGGGGGGGGGGAACTACTGACCCCCTCAGAGAGGGTTCGCAACTTGGGCTTCCTCCTCGATCCACAGCTCACATTGGAACATCATCTTTCGGCTGTGGCGAGGAGGGCGTTTGCCCAGGTTCGCCTGGTGCATCAGTTGCAGCCCTATTTGGACAGGGAGTCATTGCTCACAGTCGCTCATGCCCTCATCACCTCGAGGTTCGATTACTGCAACGCTCTCTACATGGGGCTACCTTTGAAAAGTGTTCGGAAACTTCAGATCGTGCAGAACGCAGCCGCGAGAGCCATTGTGGGGCTTCCAAGATTCCCCCACGTTTCTACAACACTCCAGGGCTTGCATTGGCTGCCGATCAGTTTCCGGTCACAATTCAAAGTGTTGGTTATGACCTTTAAAGCCCTACATGGCATTGGACCTCCGGAACCGCCTGCTACCGCACAAATCCCAGCGACCGATAAGGTCCCACGGAGTTGGCCTTCTCCGGGTCCCGTCGACTAAACTGTCATTTGGCGGGCCCCAGGGGAAGAGCCTTCTCTGTGGCGGCCCCGGCCCTCTGGAACCAACTCCCCCCCGGAGATTAGAACTGCCCCCACCCTCCCTGTCTTTCGTAAACTACTCAAGACTCACTTATACCACCAGGCATGGAGAAGTGGAGATATCCCTTCCCCCTAGGCCATTACAATTTATGCTTGTGTGTATGTTTGGTTTTATAATAAGGGTTTTTAGTTGTTTTAGTATTGGATCGTTACATGCTGTTTTTATCATTGTTGTTAGCCGCCCCGAGTCTACGGAGAGGAGCGGCATACAAATCCAATAAATAATAATAATAATAAAATAATTGTTGGTACTCGGCAAACTGGTAGAGAAATTATGTGAACCCCACTTCTGCCCAGAGAAGATAGTGGTTATAACCTTGTGGCAGGCAGAGGAGAGAATTAAGGCACACTCACTTAATCCAGATGGGGTTGTTGAAGGTGATAAGCAGATCCGTTTCGTACTGGGGTAGGCGCAGCAGCACCAAATGCACACACACAGTGTTTCTGGCCTGCGGGTCAGAAAACAGGAACAAGGAATCCATCAGGCCTACCTGAAGCCTCCCATTTTATACCGATGGTAGATGAAAGCCGGCTTTCAACATCATGAGGGCTAGCGCCTCTTCTTTAAAAGAAGGGCATATTCACAGGGAGGGGGCAGAATCAGGTTCTTTGTTTCTCTTATGCAAGCCAATCATGGCCCATTCCTTTGGGATTAGGCGGCATAGAAGTCAAATTAATAAAAAATAATACTTCAATTGAGCACAACGAAAAGAGCTTTGCTTCCTGTCTGAATTAGATAAATACCAGGGCAGGAAAGAAACACAGGTACATGTAGTCTTCAATATATGACCATAACCATATGTGACCATAATATATATAGAAACATAGAAGACTGACGGCAGAAAAAGACCTCATGGTCCATCTAGTCTGCCCTTATACTATTTCCTGTATTTAATCTTAGGATGGATATATGTTTATCCCAGGCATGTTTAAATTCAGTTACTGTGGATTTATCTACCACGTCTGCTGGAAGTTTGTTCCAAGGATCTACTACTCTTTCAATAAAATAATATTTTCTCACTTTGCTTTTGATCTTTCCCCCAACTAACTTCAGATTGTGTCCCCTTGTTCTTGTGTTCACTTTCCTATTAAAAACACTTCCCTCCTGGACCTTATTTAATCCTTTGACATATTTAAATGTTTCGATCATGTCCCCACTTTTCCTTCTGTCCTCCAGACTCTACAGATTGAGTTCATTAAGTCTTTCCTGATATGTTTTATACTTAAGACCTTTGCTTGTTTGCCCTCCACAGGTGGTTGAACCTGTAAAACCACCATTGCAGAAAAATGTTCAGAATAAAGTTTGGCCAGCCGGCAGGCCACGCTTAGGAAATGGGTAATCTTGCCACTCACCTCCTCATTAAATTTAGCAATGTCCTGGCGGCACGTAAGTTTCCAGGCACTGCTGCAGCCTTCAAATGCCAGGGGAGCCAGCGGAAACTGTTCTTCGCTCAAAATCTCTGAACTGTCTGAGCTGCTCGCAATGTCTTCAAAATGATACCTGGCGACATGGGGTGGTTGAAAAAAAAGGATGGGTGGATATTGCTCATTGATCCACCCACCAATGAATCCCCAGTAGGAGGCAACCTTTATCCACAGCTCAGACTACTTTAGGGGAACCCCATCCCAAAATTTCATAGACGAACATGCTAAGGACTATTTTTATAGAAATAGTCCTCAGGTTATTGTGTCTGACGAACCCAACTAAAGCAAGCGGGGCCGAGGCAATCCAATCTCTTAATGCAAAACTTTATTGGGTACATCATTTTGGCAAAGATGAGGGCAAAACCAGATCTAACCATTTCCCCTGCAAACCCACATAGTTAAAGTTTGAATTCTCCTCCCCGCTATTAGACCAGGTCACATTGTCCGATGGAGCCTCCTGATATTGTTATGAGAAAAAGTCTTGGTTTTGGCAAACACCAGCCGAAGTGTCCTTGGTTCTCAAGATTGGCGTCTTGATGTTATGGAGCCTACATTCCATCTCCCCTTTCCCTCCTCCCTGGTTTGTTTGACAAGCTGAGATGCGATAAATAGTTTTAACAGCGAAAACATAATTTTGAAGCTTGACATTATTTATTGGATTTGTATGCCGCCCCTCTCCGTAGACTCAGGGTGGCTAACAACAGTAATAAAAACAGCACATAACAATCCAATATTAAAACAGTTAAAACCCCTTATTATAAAACCAAACATACATACAGACCTACCATGCATAAAATTGTAAAGGCCTAGGGGGAAAGAGTATCTCAGTTCCGCCATGCCTGGCGGCAGAGGTGGGTTTTAAGAAGCTTACGAAAGGCAAGGAGGGTGGAGGCAATTCTAATCTCTGGGGGGAGTTGGTTCCAGAGGGCCGGGGCCGCCACAGAGAAGGCTCTTCCCCTGGGTCCCGCCAAGCGACATTGTTCAGTTGACGGGACCCGGAGAAGATCCACTCTGTGGGACTTAACTGATGGGACCTAACTGATGACCCCAATTGAGTGGAAAATTTATGTTGCTCAGCAGTGAATTTTGCTCCATATTAAGACCTTTCTTGCAATTGTTGAGTCTGCGGAGAGGGGCGGCATACAAATCCAATAAATTAATAATAATAATAATAATAATAATAATAATAATAATAATAATAATAATTTATTAGATTTGTATGCCGCCCCTCTCCGAAGACTCGGGGCGGCTCACAACAAGCGATAAAACAATATTGTACAGGCACAAATCTAATATTAAGAAAAAACTAAAAACCCTATCAATTTAAAAAACCAAACAACACATACATACCAAACATAAATTATAATAAGCCTGGGGGAAAGGTGTCTCAAATCCCCCATGCCTGGCGGTATAGATGGGTCTTAAATAGTTTACGGAAGACAAGGAGGGTGGGAGCAGTTCTAATCTCCGGGGGGAGTTGATTCCAGAGGGCCGGGGCCGCCACAGAGAAGGCTCTTCCCCTGGGGCCCGCCAGACGACATTGTTTAGTCGACGGGACCCGGAGAAGGCCGACTCTGTGGGACCTTATTGGCCGCTGGGATTCGTGCGGTAGTAGGCGGTTCCGGAGGTATTCTGGTCCAATGCCATGTAGGGCTTTAAAGGTCATGACCAACACTTTGAATTGTGACCGGAAACTGATCGGCAGCCAATGCAGGCCACGGAGTGTTGTAGAAACGTGGGCGAATCTGGGAAGCCCCACGATGGCTCTCGCGGCTGCGTTCTGCACGATCTGAAGTTTCCGAACACTTTTCAAAGGTAGCCCCATGTAGAGAGCGTGCCAGAGTTCACTGCCAGAGTGAAGCTAGGAACACGGATCCTTAAGTGAATCTGGCTTCCCCATTGATTTTGCTTGTCAGAAAGTCATAACAGGGGAAATCACATGATCCCGGGACACTGCAACTGTCATAAATATGAGACGGCTGCCAAACATCTGAATTTTGATTATGTGACCGTAGGAAGGCTGCAACAATCTAAAGTTTAAAAAGTGGTCATTAGTTACTTTTTTCAATGCTGGTCTAATGCTGGTCACTAAATGAACTGTTTTAAATTGAGGATTACCTATAATCTTATTATCCTTAACCTCTCAAAATCAGCATTAGGAGAGAGACAAGAGACACAGAATGAGACATAGAGACAGAGAGGCATTAAGAGACACAGAGACAGACGGAAAGAGACAGACAGAGACACACAAACACACAGAGATGTTTTTTTTGTTCTAATTATTCTACTTTTCACTTTGTTTAATTTTCCTTTTTATTTTTCATGGGGGTTTTTATAGTCGTTAAACCGCCTCAAGTAGCTTCATGGTGAGACAGATGGATAATAAATTTAATAATACTATAGTAATAACAGCATATTTCTCGTAGCAATTTTTAAGCGGACCAAGAATCCTTTCGAACTTTTGGCTCAATATAGCAAGTCGGAAGTCTATCACTTTGTAGGAATACAGTGATACCTCGTCTTACAAACGCCTCATCATACAAACTTTTCAAGATACAAACCCGGGGTTTAAGGTTTTTTTGCCTCTTCTTACAAACTATTTTCACCTTACAAACCCACCGCCGCAGCTGGGATGCCCCAACTCTAGACTTCCATTGCCAGTGAAGCACCCGTTTTTGCACTGTTGGGATTCCCCTGAGGCTCCCCTCCATGAGAAACCCCACCTCTGGACTTCCGTGTTTTTGTGATGCTGCAGGGGAATCCCAGCAGCGCAAAAACGGGTCCTTCGCTGGCAACAGAAGTCCAGAGGTGGGATTTCCCATGGAGGGGAGCCTCAGGGGAATCCCAGCAGCACAAAAACAGGCGCTTTGGCTGGCAAAAGGGGTGAATTTTGGGCTTGCACGCATTAATCGCTTTTCCATTGATTCCTATGGGAAACATTGTTTCGTCTTACAAACTTTTCACCTTAAGAACCTTGTCCCGGAACCAATTAAGTTTGTAAGACAAGGTATCAATGTACTTGTTTTAAGCATGCAGGGAAGCCATGAAAGGGAGGGGGGTGTAACAACTTGCCCTATAACCCTTGTAGTTCAGCACCCTAACTGTCCTCCAGTTTGCTCACAGTTTTCCTTATTTTTTAAGAGGACCCAAACAGGACTGCAGCCAAGAATTTAAAAGTTCTTGATGCTGGCTTCCCACAGATCAGCCAAGCTCAACTAAGTGCTGCCACCTAGAGGTGACATTTTGTCATTTCTTCCCGCCCAAGGGAGTTGTAAAAGTGGAGAGAAGCTGGGGATTGAACCCAAGACCTCATACATGCAAAGCATGCGTTCTACCACTGAGCTACATCCCCTTCCCTGCCAAGCGCTCAGCAATTGGTCTCCTGTAGTACAATTAATTACTATATTAATGCTAATGCTAGTGCAGTGCAGTGCAGTGCAATACAGTGCAGTGCAGTGCAGTGCAATATAATACAATACAATACAGCTTAATAATTGCTTATCTTGGAAGTGAGCCAGTCTGGAAACATTTGCTTTCTAGAATATTTGGAGAGAAGTCCATTAATTTCTGCCTTCATGGCCTCTAATTAAAATAACATACGACCAGTCCTTGACTTATGACCATGGCTGTGCCCCTATCTTCGGTTGTTGAGTGAGTTTATCCCATTTTACGAACTTTCCTGCCGCTGCTATTAGGTGAATCAATGCAGGTGTTACGCTAGTAACAGGGGTCTTAAGTGAAATCTGGTTTGCCCAATTACATTAAGCGTGTAATTTTGTCCTGGGACTCGTTTTTTTATACCTGCGGGCTTGAAATTCCAGCACCAACCTGTCCTGCAATGAAATGTCCAACTTCGCACCACATACCTGGCAGCGTTTTCATCTGGCACCTCTGCTTGGTATTCTAGCAGTTCCACGATGACACTTTGATCTGTGTCAGGGTGAACGAAGACCTCCTGGTTGTCGGGAACCTGACGCATTTCGCTGCGAAGTTAAGACATAGACGGGGAGAAGAAGTTAGGGTCTCTACGTCTTTGTGAGTACGTGCTTTGTGAGTACGTGGATCTTCTAAAGACCCAAGAAACAGGTCACTGTCTATATCAGGGGTCCCCAAACTTGGCAACTTTAAGACTTCTGGACTTCAACTCCCAGAATTTTCCAGCCAGCTATGCTAGAGGGGGAAGGATATTGCAAAATCCCAATTCCCTCCCCATTCCGATTAAATCCCACAGAGTCGGCCTTCTCCTGGTCCTGCCAGCCAGACAATGTCACTTGGCTGGGCCTAAGAGAAGAGCCTTCTCTGTGGGGGCCCCGGCCCTCTGGAATCAGCTCCCCCTGGAGATTTGCACTGCCCCCACCCTTCTTGCCTTCCGTAAGAGTCGTAAGACTCACCCATTTCGCTAGGCTTCGTGTAATTAGGTCTCAGCCGCCGGGCCAACGAAATGAGATATATGTTGTATGCTTGAACTAGTATGATTGTTTTTAAATATTGGATTTTTAGATTGTAATTTTAAATTTAATTCGATTTGCCCTTGTACTGTACTGTTATATTATATGCTGTGAGCCGCCCCGAGTCCTCGGAGAAGGGCGGCATACAAATCTAATAAATAAATAAATTCCTTGGGACAGCCAGTCTAGCTACTCAAAATGTCCACTACCGGTTCTCCAGAACCTGTCAGAACTTCCTGGATGTCACTCGTGTCAGGAGCACCTGTAAGAATCCCAAACACTTTGCCCATGAAACCGGGCTCTCGAGCTCTGTTTTGGGATACAACGGCCCCCTGCAACCCTCTGCCACTGAAATTGTAGCTCAGGAGAGCCACGCGCAGCCCCTCCGGGCCCACTTTCCCCGGCAGAGCCACCACGGGCCAATCCTTCACTATTTTCAGGGTAGCCCTGCAGGCCAGAGCTAAGCACCCCGTAGGCCGGATCCGATCGACTGGTCTTGAGTTTGGCACACCTGGACTAGACTACTGAATTCCTGTAATCCATCAATGTAAAGGTTATTTCCAAACCAGAAAGACTTTTGTTTAACCCACGAGTTGCGTTGGGAAGCCTAGAGGCTGGTGGGAAAGCCAGAACGACCTCATCTGGGGAGATTTATTTATTTATTTATTTATTAGATTTGTATGCCGCCCCTTTCCATGGACTCGGGGCGACTCACAACACAATAAAACAATTCAAAACAAATCTAATAATATACAATTTAAAATTTAAAATAGTTAAAAAAAAAACATTTTTAAGCAAACATACCTACAAACATACCATACATAAATTACATAGGCCCGGGGGAGACATCTCAATTCCCCCATGCCTGAGGACAAAGGTGGGTCTTGAGGAGTTTACGAAAGGCCAGGAGGGTAGGGGCAGTTCTAATCTCTGGGGGAAGCTGGTTCCAGAGTCGGGGCCGCCACAGAGAAGGCTCTTCCCCTGGGGCCCGCCAACCGACATTGTTTAGTTGATGGGACCCGGAGAAGACCAACTCTGTGGGACCTAATCGGTCGCTGGGATTCGTGCAGTAGAAGGCGGTCTCGGAGATATTCTGGTCCAATGCCATGAAGGGCTTTATAGGTCATAACCAACACTTTGAATTGTGCCCAGAAATTGATCGGCAACCAATGCAGACTGCGGAGTGCTGGTGTAACATGGGCATATTTGGGAAAGCCCATGATTGCTCTCGCAGCTGCATTCTGCACGATCTGAAGTTTCCGAACATTTTTCAAAGGTAGCCCCATGTAGAGAGCGTTACAGTAGTCGAACCTCGAGGTGATGAGGGCATGAGTGACTGTGAGCAGTGACTCCCGATCCAGATAGGGCCGCAACTGGTGCACCAGGCGAACCTGGGAAAACGCCCCCCTCACCACAGCTGAAAGATGGTTCTCTAATGTGAGCTGTGGATCGAGGAGGACGCCCAAGTTGCAGACCCTCTCTGAGAGGGTCAATAATATCCCCCCCCCAGGGTGATGGACGGACAGATGGAATTGTCCTTGGGAGGCAAAACCCACAGCCACTCCGTCTTATCCGGGTTGAGTTTGAGTCTGTTGACACCCATCCAGGCTGGTCAGGGCAAGAACCCAACCCACCTGATATCCAGACTTCCAGGAGGAAGGCAAGCTGAAAAGGCACCCCCGAAAAGGTGGCTTTCTTGGGTCTCTTCAACCGCCATGGTCGTTGCCTACAAGACAAACCAAAGGACAGATGTGTTGGGAGATCTACAGTCACACACACA
Organism: Erythrolamprus reginae; assembly: GCF_031021105.1. Lineage (NCBI taxonomy): Eukaryota > Metazoa > Chordata > Lepidosauria > Squamata > Dipsadidae > Erythrolamprus > Erythrolamprus reginae. The sequence goes on from NC_091963.1 coordinate 143,180,231, forward strand.
AAATGGTAGCTGGCAGACCAGGGTGCGATGCAAACTGCCAAGTTTTTGCATAGCTTCCTTTCTTCGCAGCCAGGTGGAAAAAAGTGGGTAGAGTCTTTTTGGGAACCTACACTTAAAGGCACAAAATAAAATACAGTGATACCTTGTCTTACAAACTTAACTGGTTCCGGGACAAGGTTCTTAAGGTGAAAAGTTTGTAAGACGAAACAATGTTTCCCATAGGAATCAATGGAAAAGCGATTAATGTGTGCAAGCCCAAAATTCACCCCTTTTGCCAGCCGAAGCGCCCGTTTTTGCGCTGCTGGGATTCCCCTGAGGCTCCTCTCCATGGGAAACCCCACCTCCGGACTTCTGTGTTTTTGCGATGCTGCAGGGGAATCCCAGCATCGCAAAAACGAGCACTTCGCTGGCAACAAATGTCCAGAGGTGGGGTTTCCCAGTGACGGGAGCATCAGTGAAATTGCAGCATCACAAAAACACCGAAGTCCTCGAAACCCCACCTCCGGACCTCTGTGTTTTTGCGATGCTGCAATTTGTAAGACGAGGTATCACTCATTGGGAAATCCCACCTTTGGACTGTGCTTATTAAAGCACAGGTGCTTCACTGGCAACGGAAGTCTGGAGACAGGGCATCCCAGCGGCGGCGGTGGGTTTGTAAGGTGAAAATAGTTTGTAAGAAGAGGCAAAAAAATCTTAAAACCCGGGTATCTTGAAAAGTTTGTATGATGAGGCATTTGTAAGACGAGGTATCACTGTATATGGCAATCTATAGCAACCCAATTATTACAAGAAATATGTACATTTGCACCCCTGTACGAATCGGTTATATCAGTAACACGGCAATATCTTTTTTTTTCTTAAAGGAGTGACCATTTTTTGAGAGTGAGATGGATCAAAGTGAAGAAACAGTTCTGGAGTCCACAAGCCACCATTTTTTTTGCTACCTCCATCATCATCATCTTAATCTAATGACCCCGTAACCCCTTGAAGAGAAGTGCCTGGGCAATTGAATGGAGCTTGCAGAGTTTTTTAAATGGCCTGATGCCCTTCCTGTCACCAATGCCGAGTTTTGTTAATTTGAGCTGTTGGTGGCGCAGTTCTGAAATTAAGGCCCCAGTTGGCAAAGCCCACCTATACAATCTCATTTAAAACCTTGCTCTCCACTAACTCAGAATTCTTAGCTGGCAAAGATTATTATTATATGCTGTTTTATTGCTGTTGTTAGCCGCCCTGAGTCTGCGGAGAGGGGCGGCATACAAATCCAATCAATCAATCAATCAATACTAGGGAATTCTGGGAGCTGTAGTTCCAGCCTACAGCAAAAGATCCCAGATTTATTCTTTATTCTGTTTTCCTTTTGCTTATTTGTACCTTATCACAATCATTAAGTGTTGCAACTCATGATTCTTGACAAATGTATGCAGTGGTATACTTACAAACTTAATTCGTTCCGTGACCAGGTTCTTAAGTAGAAAAGTTTGTAAGAAGCAGCTTTTCCCCCCATAGGAATGTAAAAGCAAATAATGCATGTGATTGGGGAAACCACAGGGAAGGTGGAGGCCCTGTTTCTTCCCAGGAGATTCCTAGAAAGGCCCCACAGAGGCTTCTCCCCACCTTTTCCAGCCCTGTTTCCTCCCAGGGGATTCCTAGAGAGGCCCCACAGAGGCTTCTCCCCACCTTTTCCAGCCCTGTTTCCTCCCAGGAGATTCCTAGAGAGGCCCCACAGAGGCTTCTCCCCACCTTTTCCAGCCCTGTTTCCTCCCAGGAGATTCCTAGAGAGGCCCCACAGAGGCTTCTCCCCACCTTTTCCAGCCGTTTCCTCCCAGGAGATTCCTAGAGAGGCCCCACAGAGGCTTCTCCCCACCTTTTCCAGCCGTTTCCTCCCAGGAGATTCCTAGAGAGGCCCCACAGAGGCTTCTCCCCACCTTTTCCAGCCCTGTTTCCTCCCAGGAGATTCCTAGAGAGGCCCCACAGAGGCTTCTACCTGCCTTACCCGGTTACAGTTTCCGAGGCTCGTTTGTAAGTGGAAAATGGTTCTTGAGAAGAGGCAAAAAAATTGAACACCCGTTTCTTATTTAGAAAAGATTGTAGGTAGAGGTACCACTGTATTTTTTTAGGTACCCTGAGAGCATATGCACCAAAGACAAATTCCTTGTGTGTCTAATCCCACTTGGGCAATAAAAAATTCTATTCTCTTTGAAAATAGACATGGAAATAGATTAACAGAGATGGAAGGGACCTTGCAGGTCATCTAGTCCAACCCCCAGCCCAAGCAGGAGAACCTATATCTGCCGCTACCTAGGATGGAAATCACAACCTCCTGATTGCAACACAAGAGTTCCACCTCTGGGCCACAGCAACCAATTTCCAACCCTTTTTCAAATTTCCATATCTCCAGATAGTTTCCAAATCTCTGCAAGTAACGAAAAAAAAGAACCTTGGGGGGGGGGGGAGAGGGGGTTTCCTTGTAACTGCGTCACAATGGGAGGAATTCTCTCCCAGGGAATTCCGGAAACATGCGAAGAACCTATAATGTCAATGGAGGAGGTAAAGGTTTTTTTTGAAGCGGCCAGTTGACTGCTAAAGGAACCCACCCACCCACTCACCCACCTCGGGACGCTCCCTCCCCCTTTTCCAAAGACTCACCTTTCAGCCTCACGTGGTTGCACGCAAAGAGGCAACCTTCCTTTTAAAACGTCTCCCTTCAATTAATTCATACACACATCCCCGGGCCGGAACATTTAGCGAACAAAGCGACCAATCAGAAGCCGGCTCTCCTCCGCGCCTCGAATTGCCATTGTGACGATTACGGAAAAAAGGCGATGGACGAGTGCTTCGGCCAATCGCCGAGGCGGATTTGAAACAACGCGTTTAGAGCTTGGACGGCCCCTTAAAGGGGCCGTCGCTGAATTATAATTTTTTTAAAAAAATGATGTAAAAAAAATTACGTTTCTGAATTCGCGATCGGAGGATGAGAGTTACTTTCTTATATATTAAAAGTATGTTCAAAATAATGTCAAGTTTGCCATTCCCTTTATTTCCTTCCTGCTGCAACATTCTGCCTGTCAAAGACTACTTCAGCTTCAACCACAACAATACAAGAGCACACAACATATTCAAACTTAATATTAACCGCTCCAAACTTGACTGTAAAAAATACGACTTTAGCAATGGAGTTATCGAAGCATGGAACTCATTACCTGACTCTAGTATCATCCCCTAACCCCCAACATTTTACCACTAGACTTTCCATGGTTGATCTCTCCAGATCCCTAAGAGGTCAGTAAGGGGCGTACATAAGTGCACGAAGTGCCTCTCGTCCCCTGTCCAATTATCTCTTCTATATTACTATATATCTCTCCCCTATTCCTATATCCTACTTTCTACTCTTCCATTGATATATCTTATACCTATATCTTTTATTCTACCCTTTCATTGTTATATTTTACTATGAGCATATCCTCTGTAACGCTCACTATGGTTGATGGTTTTTTGGAAAGAAGGAAGGAAGGAAGGAAGGAAGGAAGGAAGGAAGGAAGGAAGGAACACCGCAGTCCTGATTTTGCACGAGTTTATTTATTTTACTTGTCAATCAAGTACAGTATAGGATAGTAGTTTATATAAACATAACATAGAAAGTACTGTAATGATAAAAGTCGACAATAGGACAATAGGACAGGGACGGAAGGCACAATCGAAATGATTTTTTAAAAAAAAACACGCGCTAGTCATCCTTCTGTATCGTAAATTAATATCGTTTGCTTCCATTAAACATAGTTTTGGAAATGCCGTGCCTCATTTAAATAAAAATTGGGTTCAGATTGCAACGATATATATAAAGACAATTGTACGGATTGCTTTCCTGTACAGTATCATGGAAAAACACGTGCTCCCCCTGTTGAACGTCTGCCTATTTTACAAAGAAAAAAAAAATCTAACCTGACATCTAAAGACAAAAAAAAAATCCTTTGTCGTACATATAGATGGTTTTATAACTTATACACATGATTACGGAAATCTCAGATCATTCTGGAAGTTGACGTCCACAAGTCTTAAAGTTGCCTAGTTTGAAGAATTCCGAGTTAAGGGTTTTAACCCCCCCCCCCCTCCCCGCCTTCCCTTGGAGGTGGTGAGACAAATTAAATAATACAATGAACAGAAAATTAAAATAAAACTACAGTATGGGTGTATTTCACCCTCAGAATCTGTAATGAATCCCCTAAACCTCTTTCTCCACTCTCTGGTCATGATTCACTTAATATCCGACCCCTTAGCCGAGATGGGCGGTATATTAAATTAAGAAAAGACTCGAATCAGGTGGAACCTCGTTAACTCCAGAAACGGAAACCTATATAAATAAGGAGTTTGTGAGCAAAGTTAAGTAGTAGCTGGGCTTGTTTTTTGCGCTTTTAAAAACAAACGAATGTATTATTAGCCAGGTGCTACAGGCAAACGGCTTTTTTCTCTCCAATATGAGGTCTTTCGTGTTTGTATGGTATGTGGCTCGTTTTATTTCTCATTTTAAAGGGGTGGGGGTTGTCTGGAAAAGCAGTGTCTGATTTTTGTTTAGAAAAAAGTCAGGGGGATTTTAACTTGGTGAAGTCTTATGAAATTAGGAAAGCTGAGGGGGGGGGGGAAACCTTGGAATGTGTTTAAAAACCAGATATGAATGTTTGGAATTTGGAGGGGGGGGGGTTGGATATAATTTCCAAATACATTAATGAACTTTACTATTATTTTATTAGTTTGTCAAAAGGGTACAAGATAGCAAGTGTGATGAACATGAACAAAGAAAAGAAATAAAAGGGGGGGGGTTGTAAGACAAGGATGGTAGGCAAGCTGGTGTGCTTACGGATCTCTTAGGAATGGAGTGAGGTCCATGGTAGACATTTTAAAGTTGAAACTTTGAGGGTTTGAGGATGTAACAACAGAGTCCGGTAGATTATTCCAGGCGTTGACCATTCTGTTGCCCAAGTTGAATTTGCTTTCTTTGGAGAAAGTGAAACACTGAACCACTAAGAGTTTTTTGTTTTAAGGTGGCACAAATCTGTGAATAATTTATAGAATTGTGAAGTATATTTGTTACAGCTCTGTTCTTCTAATCTAAACCAATATTCTGGGTTCACAGCATAGCCCAACATCCAAAATTGACCAGATGGTGGGTTTTCACAGCCTGCAGGCTAAATTATCTTTGGTTACTTTGGGGTTTAAAGGGTCATGTGAACCCAGCCATGGTCAGTTTGTGGTTAGTTTTTGTAACCAAGTGGGAGAGTATGAAGTAGAATAACAGGATAATAAAGTTGGAAGGGACCTTGGAGGTCTTCTAGTCTACCCCTCTCAAGCAGGAGACTCTAGAGCAGAAGTCTTCAAACTTGGCAATTTTAAGACTTGACTTCAATTCCCAGAATTCTCCAACTATCATAGCTTGGCTGGAGAATTCTGAGAGCTGAAGTCCACAAATCTTAAAGTTGCCAAGTTTGTGGACCCCTGCTCTGGAGAGAGTCCATTTCAGACGAACAGTTGGCGTACAAACTTCTATGGAGTATCCATAATTTTTGAAAACAAGCTTTTTCAATGGTTTGTGGTTTTTATTTATTGTGACATAGGCTTGCTTTGTATTCCTCTGTAGGAAGTTTATTTATTGGATTTGTATGCCGCTCCTCTCTCAGTTAGCACCAACCCCTCATTTAGAGGAATAAAATATTTTAGCAAATATTAAAAAGGCAGAATAATATATAGAATATCCCTGGCTAACAAATGGAGAAACACATTTTAGGCAGAAAAAGACTTACTCCTAGTAACTTTCACCTTTGTCAATGTGGCCTAGAGGTGGAGCTCTTGCCTCACAATCAAGAAATTGCGAGTTCAATCCTAGGTTAGAGGCAGATCTAAGATCTCCTGCTTGGACTAGATGACCTGCAAGGTCCCTTCCAACTCTGTTAATTTGTTAAATCAAGGAATGGGACCAGCTCACTCATTCCCTCCCCCCTTTGTTAATATCCTGGGCCAGTCTGTTCTAGGTAACAAAGATCTACCCCTTTCAGGCAGGCTCATCTAACAAACAGAAACTCACCACATGATGACACCTGGGAAGATTGCATCAGCCAACAAGGCTGGACTCAGGACAACCTAGAGCAATATTTTTTCCCTTGGGTGCTGAAAGAGCATGAGCCTGTGCTATCATGCATGCACAAGTGCCCACACTCATCATTCAATGCAATTTCCACCCCCCCCCTTCTATTTACATATGTATGAATCTCAGTGACTGCCTGGATAAGTCAGGTTCTTTTGAAGTGGTTTACTATTGCCTCATTTCTAGGGCTGAGAGTTTGTGGCTGGCCCAAGAGGTTATCTGGCTAGCTTTGTGTCCAAGGCCGGACTAGAACTCTATTCTCATGCCTTGACCACTAAACTGGCTGTCTCTTGGGTTGATAGGCACAATAAAAATATTATTTGGCTATTGTTTATTTGGAATTCTTTTATACTTGACAACTTCCAGATACAGTACCTGAAACCTTCGGCAAATGAGCCATATTGGTCCAAGGTGCCCTAGCGAAATCTCTTGATTTTAAAACTGTTTTATCATCTCTTCACGAACTTTAGATGGCTATTCTGCCCGAAACATATATCCATGCCTAAAGTAATTTGCTAATTCAATTTAGCCTCTTACTGTTTCTACTCTAGTTGGTGTTTCTTCCTTGCCAGGGAAGATCACACACAAATTATGGTGGCTAAACATCAATCCAAAGCAGAACTAATTTTGATATTTTTTTTGTCTCTGTTTTTCCAATAGTGTCCTATTCTATGTATTGGAGAGCCAGGTTATAGTGTCCGTGCCATTCCCCACAGGTAAGTGTGTTGACTCTGCAAGGGTAGTGAAAAACATTTTCTGATTTTATGTTTTAAATACAAATACAGTGGTACCTCTACCTAAGAATGCCTCTACTTAAGAACTTTTCTAGATAAGAACCGGGTGTTCAAGATGTTTTTTTGCCTCTTCTGAAGAGCCCCAGCCCAGAAAAATTTCCCAGGAAATTTGAGAGCAGCATGAAGGACCGGCCTGTTTCCTGCCATTCCGCCTGTGTTTCTCTCTCTGGCGCAGTGTATAGAAGGCGCATTCTCCTCCTCGCCACCTCAGAGTCCCTCTTTTCTTTTTTTTAAGCCTTAAAGTTTTGGATTTTTTTTTATTCCCCTCACCCTACCTTCTTCCTTTGGCAGCGACTGTCCTCCTCCTCTTCTTCCTCCTTCTCTTCTTCCTCCTCCTCCTCCCACCCAAATTCCGAGGTTTTAATTTTTCCTAATGGGTTTGCACGTGTTATTTGCTTTTACATTGATTCCTATGGGAAAAATTGCTTCTACTTAAGAACTTTTCTACTTAAGAACCTGGTCATGGGACAAATTAAGTTCTTAAGTAGAGGTACCACTGTGGACCCAATCACTCTTCTGTATTAATTTTCTGCTAATCGGTGATGGTTATTGCCTCATATTTTTCAAGTTTAGCCTGGCTATCTTCAGTTAAAAATAGATGTACAAGGAAATGGCTAGCATAGAGAAATCACTCGCGAAAATGTAAGTAACACACAGGAAGTAGTTGTTGAATTTTTGTGCATACTTTAGTTAATACAATACAGTATTTCTAGTCGAACTATTAGATCCTCAAAACAGTTATGTTTCCTATGCCATCCATCTGGTAAACTCACAAGATTGTTTTTCTCGCCATAAATATTTTTGCATCAAACAACTATGTTGTTTCTCTGTGTCGTATAATATATGTAGGTATATAATTTTGTATTTGTCTTGTCATGTTTATGTAGTGTAAAATTGGAGGTGTTGACTCTTTAACAGCTGTATGCAATGAAATTTCATTTTTGATATATGTCAATTAGTGTACATTTAAAGTGACAATAAAGCTATTCTTTTCTATTCTATTCTATTCTACTCTCATTCTATTCCATTCCATTCCGTCTCCTATTCTATTCTATTATGTTCTGTTCTATTTCATTCTATTCCATTCCATTCCATTCCATTCTGTATAATCTAAACCAGTGACTTTCAACCTTTTTTGAGCCGCAGCACATTTTTTACATTTACGAAACCCTGGGGCACATTGAGTGGGGGGGGGGCGCTAAAAAAAGTTTGGACAAAAAAATTCTCTCTCTCTTCCTCCCTTTTGCATTATTTCTCTCTCCCTTCCTCTTTCTCTCCCTCTTTCTTTCTCTCTCTCTCCATCCCTCTTTCTTTCTCTTCCTTCCTTCCTCTCTTTTTTGCTCTCTCTCCCTCCCTACTTCCCTCTTTGTCTTTCTCTCTCTCTCCTTCCCTCCCTGTTTCTCTCTCTCTCTTGCTTTCTTTCTCTCTCTTGCTCTCTCTCTTGCTTTCTTTTTCTTGTTCTCTTTCTCTCTCTCTTGCTTTCTTTCTCTCTCTCTTGTTCTCTTTCTCTCTTGCTTTCTCTCTCTCTCTCTCTCTTGCTTTCTTTCTTTCTCTCTCTTCCTTTCTTTCTCTCTCTGAGCTTCGCGGTACACCTGACTATGTCTCGCGGCACACTATTGTGCCACGGCACACTGGTTGAAAAACACTGATCTAAACCAATGTTTTTCATCTATGGCAAATTTAACATATGTGGACTTTAACTCCCAGAATTCCTCAGCCAGCATGGATGGCTGGGAAATTCTGGGAGTTTAAGTCCACACATCCTAAAGTTGTCATGATTGAGAAATACTGCAAAAATAAAAATAAAAATCCAGATGAGATCATTAGAATGAGAAATCAAATTTCGCAGAGCTGCCTGTGGCATTGGCTCACAGCACAAGCTAGCCTGAATCCTAACACATCCTCTTATGGTTTAATGCAATGTGTGAAGCCAGTCTCAACAATTTCCAGAGGTGATCAGTAGAGCTGAGTTTTTAAGTAGGCAGCCAGAAAACTGTTTTCTGGAAGCCACAAATGGCTGGTGGGATGGGGTGGAGGGAAGGAAGTCTCGTTAAATTTTTGTTTGTTGGCTTATTAGAAAAAAATATTCTCTTTTGTGAAAGGAGCTATACGAACTGAATGTCGTGAACGCTACTTTTGGATATGGCTGGACAAATCTGCATTGGGTCAAAGTTCTTGGAGTTACAGTGTATTTAGTAAGTAAACGGGCTGGTAAGAATTCAATTCTGCTCTATGGTATTAGGTAGTTTCTTTTTTTAATTTTTCTTTGTTTGTTTTGTCAAATACATATTGGTGACATAAAAAGATATAATAATATTTATATACATGATACTAATAAAAGATAAACTTTAGGACAGGAGACGGAAGGCACTCTGGTGCACTTATGCACGCCCCTTACTGACCTCTTAGGAATCGGGAGAGGTGAACAGTGGATAGTCTAAGGGTTTGGGGGTTAGGTGATGATACTACAGAGTTTGGTAGTAAATTCCATGCAACAACTTTCTCAAATATTCTCAGAAATATTTAGTGCTTGCTCAAAGACACATTCCCTTGTTCCTGAGTTGGAGTCAACTAAAATAAACATAATACATTATACATTAGTTCTAAAACCTTTTCAGTATATAAGACACGCCTTTTTTCTTCCCTAAAAGAGGCTGATAGTATTCTGAATGTAGCTTTCTTCTTCAGCCCTTATTATCTGCTGACTATCTTCTCAGCTCTTACCTTGTAAGCTAGAAACATAGAAAAATAGAACTCTGACAGCAGAAAAAGACCTCATGGTCCATCTAGTCTGCCCTTATACTATTTTCTGTATTTTATCGTAGGATGGATCTATGTTTATCCCAGGCATGTTTAAATTCAGTTACTGTGGATTTATCTACCACGTCTGCTGGAAGTTTGTTCCAAGGATCTACTACTCTTTCAGTCAAATAATATTTTCTCATGTTGCTTTTGATCTTTCCCCCAACTAACTTCAGATTGTGTCCCCTTGTTCTTGTGTTCATTTTCCTATTAAAAGCACTTCCCTCCTGGACCTTATTTAACCCTTTAATATATTTAAATGTTTCGATCATGTTCCCCCTTTTCCTTCTGTCCTCCAGACTATACAAAGCTCTTTCATTGTTACTCTCTGCCAAGAATGTTTTCCAAGCCCTAAGTCTTTGCAGGTTCCCCCCCCCCATTGGTCTAACTTGCTCCAAAAGTTTATTTCCAGCCCTAACCAGGTGCTAATGATGTTCCCAGCTCTTACCGGCTTGCAAGTTCTTTCATTGTTCCTCCTTGTGAGGAAAGTTTTCAAAACTCTGTCTTTGTAGGGGGTTTTTTCCATTGCTTTACTTGCTCTGAATATTTCTTTCCAGCCCTAACCAGGTGCTAACAATGTTCCCAGATCTTACTGGCTTGCAAGCTCTTTCATCATTTCTCTCTGCAAAGAAGAATGTTTTCCAAACCCTAAGTCTTTGAAGATTTTTTTCCCATTGCTCTACTTGCTCCGACTGTTTATTTCCAGGTGCTAATGATGTTCTGAGCTCTTACTGGCTTGCAAGCTCTTTCATTGTTACTCTCTCAGAATAAAGTTTTTTTAAAAAACCCTTAACTAGGGAATAAAATAATGTGCTGCAGCTGACCAGACAAAGGACGCTAGCCAGATAAATACCTGGTAAGCAGATTCTTTTCCCTATTTTCCTCCCCAAAACTAAGGTGCGTTTTATACTTCGGTGCATCTTATACACCGAAAAACACGGTAGTTTCCATCCATTGCTTCTTGTCCTACTTCCAGGCGCTTTGGAGAATAGGGTGACCCCTTCCTCCTTGTGGCAGCCCCTCAAATATTGTAACACTGCTATCAGGTCCTTCTTTTCATACCTATTGTTATGGTATGATGAACCTCAAGAGCAGATGCTGCTGCAAACTGGCATGGATAACAAATTTGTTTCTTTTGTTTTCCTAGATGAACGTGGGCAGCGTATCTCTATAACTGATAACATCGCTACCCAGTGTGGACTCACCCATGGCGTTGACCTCAATGGAAACCCAGAAATCCGTATCTCATTCCTGGCTTGCTCCGTCCGCAATATGGTAAGAACTTATGCCCTGCCCTGCTTGAAGTTTTTAAACCAGATTCTGTAGTGAGGGGCACTTGACGTGGATTTTGTAACTTGTAAACTAACATAGTTTGTATTTTAATGTGACTTGTTTTCTCTCTTTTAAAATGATTTTTGGACTCGTTACCAGTTGGAATGTAGTGTCCCGGGGTCATATGATCGCCTTTTGCAAGCTTCTGACATAGAAAGTCAATGGGGGGGGGGGGGGGAGCCGGATTCTCTTGACCACTATGTTACTAACTTAACTGCAGTGATTCACTTAACAACCGTGGTGAGAAAAGTCGTAAAATGGGGCAAAATTCACTTAACAACCATCTCGTTTCGCAATAGAAATTTTGGACTCTTTTATGGTTGTAAGTTGAGGACTACTAAGTCATTACAATCACAAGCACTTGAAAATGCTCTCAGATCTAACTTGATATATGATTGATTGCATTTCTGAAGTTCTGGAGAAGTTTTAGAAAGCCCCTTGCCTCCACCTCAGATGTCCTGTTTCATTTCCCATTCAGCTTAAAGCTTTTGAATTTTTCTTGTAATCCCTTATCCAAATATTAGAACTTGAATCTAAAGGGAAAGTTATGTTTTAGAAGAGAATATTTGTAGTCAGGGTTAAACTTATGGCGTTCCCTCCCCCACCCCCCGGGTGAAATGTTCGGCCTGGTTTGGGCATAGCAGTTCGGCCTGGTTTGGGCATAGCAGTTCGGCCTGGTTTGGGCATAACAGTTCGGCCTGGTTTGGGCATAGCAGTTCGGCCTGGTTTGGGCATAGCAGTTCGGCCTGGTTTGGGCATAGCAGTTCGGCCTGGTTTGGGCATAGCAGTTCGGCCTGGTTTGGGCATACCAGTTTGGCCTGGTTTGGGCATACCAGTTCGGCCTGGTTTGGGCATACCAATAGCGGCAACTGCCAATGGTTTAGGAAACTGTTAATGGCGGTAGCCCTCGCACCTGGATGCGCCATTTTCTTTTTTTAACCCTCTGCATATAGAAAGCCTTCTATCGTCGGGTTTCCCAGATTCGCCCACATTTCACCAACACTCCGCGGCTTGCACTGGGTGCTGATCAGTTTCCGGTCACAATTCAAAGTGTTGGTAATGACCCTTAAAGCCCTACATGGCATTGGACCAGAATACCTCCGGAACTTCCTTCTACCGCACGAATCCCAGTGGCCAAAAAGGTCCCACAGATTTGGCCTTCTCCGGGTCTCATCGACTAAACAATGTTGTTTGGCAGGCCCCAGGGGAAGAGCTTTCTCTGTGGCAACCCCGGCCCTCTGGAAACAACTCCCCCCAGAGATTAGAACTGTCCCCACCCTCCTTGTCTTTCGCAAATTACTTGAGACCCATGCGTATCACCAGGCATGGGGGAACTGAGACACCTCCCCCAGGCTTTTATATTTTATGTTTGGTATGCGTGTGCTGCATGGTTTTAAATGATGAGGTTTTAGATGTTTTTAATATTAGATTTGTTTCATTGTAATATTGTTTTATTATTGTTGTGAGTCTTCGGAGAGGGGCGGCATACAAATCTAATAAATATTATTATTATTATTATTATTATTATTATTATTATTATTATTATTATTATTATTATTATTATTATGCACGTGCAGAGGTTGAAAAAGCAAATTGCGTGCTTCCAAACTGGTAAGGAACCATAAGTAGATTTCACTGCTGGTCATCCCTGAGCTTAATAGTCTTCCTGCAGATATTTCATTACCAAAGTAGGTAACACCATCAGTGTAACAACTACCAAGCTCCGAGAGCACCAAGGACCCCCAGAATTCATTTTCCCCAATGTCCTCAAGATAATGGGAGCTGGAGATGCTAAATCAGAACGAGTGATAGGTCCAGACATTCAGGCCTAAGGTTGTTCCCAAAGCTGGGTTCTTCGACACAGTTGAGACTTTTTTATTCACAGCAAATATTCTTTAAATCCTTTTCCTCAGCTTGACCAGGATTTCAGCCTCCAGCTCCAGGTGGAATTGACCGGCCTTGATAACGTAACTGCCTCTTATGAAGTGTCCATGAATTGTTCCCTCAATGTCCCATGGAGCCCACGGGAGATTGTTTGTGAGGAAAATTACATGGAGGTGAGTAAAGTAAGAATAGTTTATCAATTTGTCAGAGAACTGAGCAGCCGGTGTCCGAATGGTGTCAAAGAAACTGACCCGAACTGGTAGTTTGATATGAATAAATATATTTTCTGACATGAACTTGTAGTTTTATGTGAATCAATATATTTTGGGTCTCTATAACAGCAAACAAGATAGGCCCATTACTACATCGTGAAGTAAATCTCAGAACAGCATCAGAGTACACTGAAGAAAAAGACAGAAGTAGGAGGGAAATGCCCAAGGGATAAAATGCTCCCGGTTGGCTTGTGGCTGTCAGTCATTGTGAAGACAGCATGAGGCTATGCCCATTTGCTGTCATATTGGTTCTTTCACCTTCTGAGCCTCAGGGGAATCCCAGCAGCGCAAATATGGGCGCTTCGGCTGGCAAAAGGGGTGAATTTTGGGCTTGCACGCATTAATCGCTTTTCCATTGATTCCTATGGGAAATATTGTTTCGTCTTACAAACTTTTCACCTTAAGAACCTCGTCCCGGAACCAATTAAGTTTGTAAGACAAGGTATCACTGTACAGTAGTACCCCTAGATACGAGCATAATTCGTTCCAGAAGGGAGCTTGTATGTCGAGGCAACTCATATCTGGAACAAATAACTTTAGACGTTGTTTTTCCCCTCCGAGATAACCAAAAGCAAGGATTATTGCGCCACCTAGTGGACGCTCGGCTCGTATCCCGAATTTGAGCTTGGGACTAGAACAGAAATGTCTCTCCCCTCGTGGCTCGTATCTTGAAATACTCGCATGTAGAGCAGCTCGTATCTAGAGGTACTACTGTATGGGGCATGGCTTGGTGGGCGTGACAGGGGAAGAATATTGCAAAATCTCCCTTCCCACCCCACTCTGGGGCCAGGCAGGAATGGTATTTTCCAGTTCTCCGAACTACTCAAAATTTCTGCTACGGGTTCTCCAGAACCTGCTGAATTTCATCCCTGCACCAAGGTCCCTTTCAATTCTATTGTTCTGTATTCTTCGGGAGATGGAGAGATGGTTATTCAGCTGCTAATGTTACTTCTATTCCAGGTTTCTGTCCGGCGGGCAGTCCCAGGATTAGCAAATCAGGCCCTGAACGAAGATTGGGTGATAGCAGTGCCTGTGGTAAGGATGCTGGACACATTGGGAGTAGAGTTGGATTATTCTTTTTAATATGTTTGTGAGTGAATAGGGGAAAGTTTGGTAGGGAAGGTTTGCCTATTTGCCCATGACCGAAAATTCTTCATTTGAGGTGCTTATGTTTGGTCAATTTGAAAACGTTTTTCACTTGGAAGGTAGTCTGAATATTTCTGCACACAATGAAATGAAAATTGAATTGAAAAAAATGATGGTCATTGGTTTATTTTGATCAAAATGTTGGTGGTGGCGGAGGAAGGCGAATTCGGCCCGGAGGCTGGGAGGGAGGCGGAATACGGGAGGAGGAGGGACGCAGCCTCCACGCTTTTCTTTTGGAGGAGCTAATTGGCCAAAGACGTTCCCAGCCCAGCGGCGCTTTTACATTGATCCCTTTCTCTGGCCACTTAGCTCCTCCGCCGAAAGAAAAGCGTGGATGCTGCATCCCTCCTCCTCCCGTATTCCGCCTCCCTCCCAGCCTCCGGGCCGCATTCGCCTTCCTCCACCACCACCAGCATCCAGCTCCTCCTCCTCTTCTCGCTTCTCTACAAAATGACAGCCGGGCGGCGGCGCGGAGGCTGGGGGTAGCGGGTGTGTGTGGAAGAGGTCCGTGGGAGAACTGGGGGGAGCCACGGCCACTGCCCCGTGGAAGGGACCTGGCTGGGAAGCTCCCGAAAGTGATTTTGCGGGGGGCCCCCAGGAGAGCAAGCAGCAGGCGTGGGCTGGGGTCTTTCCTCTGGGGGCAAAGGTGATGTTGTGGGGTGCGTTTGCTGCAGGCAGGTGTCTAGGCACCGCAGCTCCCCCCCGTTCTCCTGCGGACTTCTTCCACACACACCCGCCACCTCCAGCCTCCGTGCCACCGCCCAGCTGTCATCTTGTAAAGAAGCGAGAAGAGGAGGAGCTGGATGCCGCTGGCGGTGGAGGAAGGTGAATGTGGCTGGGGGAAAGGCAGGCGGTCCGGCGCTTCACCTGCCCTCCCAGCCGCCGAAGGAGGCTTAACCCCGCCCCTTGCCCCCGCCCCTCGCCCATGGCCGGTAGAAGAGCGCTCTTGCCCGGCGGGAGGCAAAGCACTGTCAGGACACTCCCCACTCCAGCGCTTCGCTTCCCATCAGGCAAAAGCGCTCGGGAGGCCACGGGTGAGGGGCGGGGAGGATCAGGAGGCTAAGTCTCCTGCAGCGGGTGCTGTGGTGGGGACCTTTGGGTTTGTGGCTGGGGGGGAAGGTGAAGCGCTGGGGTGGGGGGTGTCAGGCCAGACCTCCTGCCTCCCTCCAGGCAAAAACCCAAAGCGGCCTCCCGAACCCGAACTTCTGCTGAGAAGCCCCGCCGCCCGGCTGTCACCTTTTGAAACAGCCGGGGGCTTCTCAGGGGCCTCCCGAACGCCAAACCCGGAAGTTCGGGTTTGGCGTTCGGGTTCAGGAGGATGCTGGGAAGCCCCCCGGCTGTTTCAAAAGGTGACAGCCGGGCGGCGGGGCTTCTCAGAGGCGGCAGCAGTGGCGTGTTCGTAAGAAGGAAAAAGTTCGTAAGAGGACACAAAAAAATTCTGAACCCCGGGTTCATATCTCGGGTTGTTCGTAAGACGAGGGGTTCATATCATGAGGTACCACTGTACTCTTCTTTGGTGAAATTGATACTGGCTGGGGAATTCTGGGAATTGAAGTCCACACGCCTTCAGGTTTTCAAAGTTGAGGAACACTGAAGTAGACACCAAGATCCTCCAGGTGTGAGAAGTCCAGCTTCCAGAAATTGCAGCAATGGGTCGAGTGGGAAATTTGGGAAGGTGGCAATTATACTTCTTTAGGATTTGATGAACAAACCATGTTACTTCAATTCTCCAGATATTGTGACACAATTCTCCCAATATTGCAGCTTCGTTAAAACACCGAGAACCGCACTTTCTTCATAAATACTGTTTAAGCCTCAAGCAGGACCCAGATCTCTGAACATTTCTTTCCTTTCTTCCCTCATTCTCACCTGGGTTTCTCCCCGCAGGCCCAAGGGGCTGTGAACCAAGTCTGGCAAGTAATTTTCCATTTCCAAAATGGCTCCACTCAAAAGATGATGGCTACCGAAGCTTACGACTTGGGCTACGGTTTCAATACGACAGCCACCCGTGTCCTGTTCCGTACCCCTTACAGCACCCAGCAGACCGAAGTGGCTATGGTAAGTGAAGGACTAACGTCGATTAAGATTCAGAACTCCAGATCTAGTGGCAGAGATGCGGCTGAGAGAGAAAAGCTAAGCAGTGTTTTGAAAATTATTATTATTATTTTATTATTATTTATTGGACTTGTATGCCGCCCCTCTCCACAGACTCGGGGCGACTAACAACAGTGGTAAAACAACATGAACAATCCAATTAATAAAAACAACTAAAAAATCCTTATTATAAAAAAACCAAACATACACACAAACATACCATGCATAACTTGTAATAGCCTAGGGGGAAAGGATAACTTAACTCCCCCATGCCTGGCGACAAAGGTGGGTCTTAAGTAATTTGCGAAAAATGCTTTTTGTTCTGGAGACCTCACCTACAAAAAGATATTAATAAAATTTGAACGGGTCCAAAGACGGGCATGGTGGAAGGTCTTAAGCATAAAACCTATCAGGAAAGACTTAATGAACTGTATAGTCTGGAGGACAGAAGGGAAAGGGGGGACATGTTAATATGTTGAAGGGTTAAATAAGAGTAGTAGTAGATGCTTGGAGCAAACTTCCAGCAGACGTGGTTGGTAAATCCGCAGTAACTGAATTAAAACAAGCCTGGGATAAACATATATCCATCCTAAGATAAAATGCAGGAAATAATAATAATAATTATTATTATTCAGGTTCAGGAGGGAAGTGTTGTTAATAGGAAAGTGAACATAAGAACAAGGGGACACAATCTGAAGTTAGTTGGGGGAAAGATCAAAAGCAACATGAGAAAATATTATTTTACTGAAAGAGTAGTAGATCCTTGGAACAAACTTCCGGCAGACGTGGTTGGTAAATCCACAGTAACTGAATTTAACCATGCCTGGGATAAACATAGATCCATCCTAAGATAAAATACAGGAAATAGTATAAGGGCAGACTAGATGGACCATGAGGTCTTTTTCTGCTGTCAGTCTTCTATGTTTCTATATAATAATAATAATAATAATAATAATAATAATAATAATAATAATAATAATATATTAGATTTGTATGCCGCCCCTCTCCATAGACTCGGAGTGGCTAGTATAAATGCAGACTAGATGGACCATGAGGTCTTTTTCTGTCATCAATCTTCTATGTTTCTAAAAGCTTGAGAAGTTTGCAAAAGGGACTCTGATTTGGTTCACACAACAGAGAAGGCAAGGGTGGTCAACCTCTTATTTCATTGAGCACTGCATCAGTGTTTGGCTTGGGGGGGGGGTGTGGACGGGCAGGACCAGGATGGGTATGGTCAGTTTGACGTAATTTGTGTGCGGGAGGGGGGGCACTTGTAGTGGCCCAGGTGCGGCTGGGGCAGTCCTCCTGCAGCCCTCTACCAGCCAAAACAAGCTTGGGAAGTCTGTGTGTGTCCCTCCTAAACTCCGTTTTTACTGGCAGAGGCACCGTGGCCCAGTCCTTCGCTCCAAGTCCACGGAGAGGGGCGGCATATCACTCCAATGAATAAATATTTCCAGGGTAGCCCTGTAGGTCAGATCCAAGTGGCCCGCAGGCCAAATCTGGTGCGGGCGGGCCTTGAGTTTGACATCCCAGAGTTAAAGCATAGAGGCAGCTGGTTCATCTCTGCACAAAAGTAACATGGTTAGTTTATGATTCAGAGTATTCTGGGATCAAATCATGTTTCAGTTGACCATAGGTTAGGCTTCCGATGAGGTCCCACTGGTGGGACCTAGGGGAAGAGCCTTCTCTGTGGGGGCCCCGGCCCTCTGGAAGCAGCTCCTCCTGGAGATTCATACTGCCCCCACCCTCATCGCCTTCCAATAGAGTTTAAAAACTCATCTTTGCCACCAGGCCTGGGGTTCCGTAGATCTTCCCCCCTGACCAATGAATGTTTTAGTTTGATTGTTGAATGAATGGTATTGATAGTTTTTTGTTAAATTAGAATTTTAAAGATTGTTTTTAATGTATTATTAATTGGATTGTTGTTAACTGTTTCCTGTTTTTTTCTGTGCATGCTGTGAGCCTCCCCGAGTCCTCGGAGAAGGGCGGCATAGTAATCCAATTAAATCTTAAAAATCTTCCAGCGATTAAGAGGCATACAGGTTGTAGTATCCACAGTATGAGTTGCTACTGGTAGGGTTGAGGACGAAGCACTGGTAGCAAAAGTTGCACTGTGCACGCAGCTAATAATAATGATGATAATAATAATAATAATAATAATAATAATAATAATAATAATAATAATAATAAGCAGCTAGAGAAATTAGTGAAATACGAAGATCTAAAAATCGAGCTGCAACGACTCTGGCATAAGCCAGTGAAAGTGGTCCCAGTGGTACTTGGCACGCTGGGCGCAGTGCCAAAGGATCTCAGCGGACATTTGAAAACCATCGAAATTGACAAAATCTTCATCTGTCAATTGCAAAAGGCCGCTTTACTGGGATCGGCAAACATAATTCGCCACTACATCACGCAGTCCTAGGTGCTTGGGAAGCGCCCGACTGGTGATGAAATACGAAATCCAGCATAGTGATCTTGTTTGCTGTGTTGTATTGACATCATCATCATCATCATCATCATCATCATCATCATAATTTATTAGATTTGTATGCCACCTCTCTCCGAAGACTTGGGGCGGCTCACAACAAACAATACACAGTGTTCAAATCCAATATTTAAAAAAGTTTTAAAAACCCTTATAAAAAATAATTATACAACCCAAACAAACCATACATAAACCATAGTAGCATATCAATTGCCCTGTGCCTGGCCACATAGGTGGTTCGTGTTCTCCTGCATGCATGCGTGCGCCTCCCAGTGTGTCTTTGCTTCTGCATTCCACCCTGTCCTGCCTGCTGCCCACCTGTCTGTGACGGTTGCAAAGTGACCTTCCATTGAGAAAAAAGTCTAAGGGGATGCAGCACCACCAAGTGACTGCGTTACTAATGGAACAGCTGCGGGGATTCTCTTAACAACTGCGGGGAAAGAAAGGTAGTAAAATGGGGCAAAACCTCCAACAAGGTGTGAAAGCTCATCCAATTTGAATTGTGAGTAGTTATCACCAGGATAAACGCTGCCTCTTGACTGTTCCTTCCACTGTAGGTGCAGGGCTTGGAAGTGGCAATAGCCCGAGCCACGATCTTCTATAAACAGGCCTGGATGATCATACTGGTGGATACTGCTGTGGCCTGTCCTGTCAGTGAGTCACTTGCTTCCTTTGTGGATTTGATAGGGTAGTTAATAGATGATAATATGGGGCTTTCATCTTTAAATTGTGCATTGTAGTTGAGCTTTCCTGCCTTTTTTCCCTTCCTCTTTTCCTCTCTAATGTTTCTTCCATCCTCTTTCTCATCATCCCTCCCTTCTTCCTTCCTTCCTTCCTTTTCATTCTTTCCACTATTTGTATTGCTTTTATTCCTTATTTTTTCTTCCCATTTCCCTCCCTCCATTTCCTTCCCTTCCTGTCTTTCCATCCTACCTTCTCTCTTTCCTTCTTCTCTTCCTCCTGCTTCTTCTCTCCCTCCCTTCGTCCTTCCTTCCTTCCTTCTTTCCTTCCTTCCTTCCTTTTCATTCTTTCCTCTATTTGTATTGCTTTTATTCTTTATTTTTTCTTCCCATTTCCCTCCCTCTGTTTCCCTCCCTTCCTGTCTTTCCATCCTACCTCCTTCCTTCCTTCCTTCCTTTTTTCTTTCTTTCTTTCCTTCCTTTCTCCCTCCCTCTCTCCTTCCTTCCTTCCGTTGTTGCTTTTATTTGAGAAGTCATGTCCTACCCATCGCGACCCGAAGGACAAAGTTCCTCCAGGCCTTCCTTTCCTCTACCATTCCCTGGAATTCATTTAAACTCATCCCAACTGCTTCAGTGACTTCATCCAGCTGCCTCATTCTCTCTCGTCCCTTTCTTCTTTCTCAATTTTTTCCCAGCTCTTAGGATCATCTCTTTCCTTCCTATTTCTCATTTCCCTCCCTCTTTCCCTTCCTTCCCTCTCTTCCTTCCCACTTTTCCTTCTTTCCTCTCTTCTTCCTTCTTTTTTCTTCCTATCCCTCTCCGTTTCTTTCCCTCCCTCACTCCATTCCTCTCTTTCCATCCATCTCTTTCCTTTAATTTTTCCTTGCCTTCCTCCCCCTTTTCTTTCTTTCCTATTTGTTCCCATCACTTTCTCCTTCCCTCCCTCTTTCCTTCCCTCCCTCCATCTCTCCCTCCATCTCTCATGACTTAGAAGCTAAGAGAATTAAAAAAAGGTCAGGGGTGTGAAACTAAATTTCTTTGAGGATGCCTTCTGCAAGGAGCAGGGGGGAGAATAGGGGATGGATACCTCCTGCAGCATTTTACCGGCCAAAATGGCGCATGGGGGACATTTGTGTTCCCTCTCACCTTGTTTATGCCCTCCATGGCCTCCTGCAGCACTCTGCTGGCTGAAAATGGGCTGAGGCACCCCCAGTGGCAGAGGCACGGTAAGTTGGTTCCTTGATATTCCAAGGCTGGCCCCGTGGGCCAGATTTAAGCACCCTACGGGGCAGATCCAGTCCACAGGCCTTGAGTTTGACACTCCGATATACTCTAAAAAAGGAAGTGAGCAACCAAAATATACGGACAAATCAAAACACCGTGCAAAGGATCCCTCCCACCTTTCCAATCCGAGGCCTAGCGGAAGAGGTTGCTCTTCCTGGCAGGGTTTTATAGAGACCACCTGTAACACCTGCCCCTCCTTACAGATGTGTTGTTCCCACCGCCCGAGAGTCTATCGTCTTCTTATCCACCCCATACACATTCAGCTTCTTTCTCCTGCAGACCCTCCCACCTTCACCGCTGACGCTTTGCACTGGACCTCGCCACGGATCATGCCATCTCTGGTGGCCTTCCCCCAACAGTTTGAAGATGAAACCATCGAGATGGGACTGGATGGCCGCAGAATTGATAGGACCACGGTTGTGCGGAATGGCTACATCTTTCTGACCGACATGCACTTCATCAGCATCACTGTACCGATTGGAGCTGCGGGAGGAATCATTGAGGTCAGTGCTGGGTGCAGAGGTTCTTTCTCTGGGGATGGACACAGGGATGGGCTTCTGCGGGTACAGTACTGGTAGCAAAATTTGGAGCTTCACCCCAGAGCACCCAATTTGCACTGAAAGAGGTTGAAACAAAATGCATAAGCCACGGCCACAGTGTGGTAGTAAAATTTTTGGTAGCCCATCATTAGATGGACACTAGCCTTTCGGATAAGATGTCCAAAAGGCGTTTTTTTTTCAAAAGACAACTGGACTTTGTTTAGCTTCTCATCTAAGAATCTAAGGAAGGGAGGGGAGTAAGAAAGGGAGGGAGGGAGGAAGGATGGAAGGAAGGAAAAGGGTGGGAAATGAAGGGGAGGGAAAGAAGGGAGGGAGGGAAGCAAGGAGAGAAGGGAAGGAGAGAGGAAGCAAGCAAACAAGCAAGGAAAGAGAAAAGGGAAGGGAAAGGAAGGAAGGGAAAAGTTGGGAAAGGAAGGGGAGGAAAAGAATGGAGGGAGGGAGGGAAGGAAAGGGAAAAAAGGAGAGAGGAAGCAAGCAAGCAAGGAAAGAGGGAAGGGAAGGGAGGAAGGAAGGAAGGAAAGGAGAGAGGAAGGAAAGGAGAGAGGAATGAAGGAAAGGAAAAGAAAGGAAGGGAGGGAGAGAGAAAGGAAGGAAAGGAAACAGAAGAGAAGGGGAAGGGAAGGGAAGGAAAGGGAGGGAAATGGATGGATGGATGGATGGATGGATGGATGGATGGATGGATGGATGGATGGATGGAAGGAAGGAAGGAAGGAAGGAAGGAAGGAAGGAAGGAGCAAACCTCTTGGAGCTTCAAGGAAAAACAAAGTCCAGTTGCCTTTAGAAGAAGCACCTTTGGGACAACCATCATCTGGATGGCCGAGAATCTCCACAGGCTTTCAGATTAGAGGCTCACAATGGATGACATTGATCTGTTTCTTTCCAGAGTGACGTGATCGACAATCGTTACAACACCAGGTATATCATCAGACTCCTTCTGGACCGCAGATGGCGAGGAGATGAAAGTGACCAGACCTGTCACCGGATCTTCAAGTCTATCCGCACCCCCTTTGCCCCTCAGATACCGCTGCTCACTGACAGTAAGTTTTGTATCGCACCTGGCTTTTCCTAGAGAGGAGACAGAGGCCTCTTCACTCAGGAGAACAAGTCTTTTGACCCAACTCTGATACAAACACGACAAACTATCTGTAGTTGAAGCAATGATTCCTTTATTAGGAGCGCCGGGAAAAAGTTTATCTCTTACAGCAAGCTAACAAGTCTGTCTGGCAGTTGTTTGCCACACCTATTCACCTCCACCCCCTGCCTTTTATCTCCAGAGCTAGGGTGGGGCTTCACTAGCAGCAGTAGCTCTTCCGTCCCAAGGACCAGCCCATAGATTTCCACTGCTCTCCTCTTCTCTGCTGTCTGCACATCCACATATCAGGAAATGGACCCAGCTGTTCCTCCTCTTCAGTGAAGGGCTGCAAAAATGTTTACTATCATGCTGTGGGCATGGCTTATTTTGTGGGTGTGGCTTGCTGGCCATGTGACCAAGCGGAAGTAGCTTGATGATCATGTGACTGGGGGGTGGCTTAAAAGTCATGTGACTGGCTTATAGGTGGGCAACTTGATGTCACTCACGTCAAGGGTTAGGGTTAGGGTGCCTGGCCTCTACTTGCTTCAAAGAGATACAATTTCCATATCTATTTACTATTACTGAACATCCAAAATATACTACTCAATTCTATGTATCTATGCCATTTGTGTACATTGCATATTTATTTATTTATTTATTTATTTATTTATTATTTGGATTTGTATGCCGCCCCTCTCCGAAGACTCGGGGCGGCTCACAACAAGTGAAAAACAATCCAATACAATCCAATTAATTAAAATATTATAAGTTTAAGAGAATCCCCAATACTAACATACACACATACAGGCATACCATATATAACTTCAACGTGCCCAGGGGGAGATATTTAGTTTCCCCATGCCTGACGGCAAAGGTGGGTTTTGAGGAGTTTACGGAAGGCAGGAAGAGTAGGGGCAGTTCTGATCTCCGGGGGGAGTTGGTTCCAGAGGGCCGGTGCCGCCACAGAGAAGGCTCTCCCCCTGGGGCCCGCCAACCGGCATTGTTTAGTTGACGGGACCCGGAGGAGGCCCACTCTGTGGGACCGCATCGGTCGCTGGGATTCGTGCGGCAGAAGGCGGTCTCGGAGATATTCTGGTCCAGTGCCATGAAGGGCTTTAAAGGTCATAACCAACACTTTGAATTGTGACCGGAAACTGATCGGCAGCCAATGCAGACTGCGGAGTGATGGTGAAACATGGGCATACCTGGGTAAGCCCATGACTGCTCTCGCAGCTGCATTCTGCACGATCTGAAGTTTCCGAACACTTTTCAAAGGTAGCCCCATGTAGAGAGCATTACAGTAGTCGAACCTCGAGGTGATGAGGGCATGAGTGACTGTGAGCAATGAGTCCCGGTCCAGATAGGGCCGCAACTGGTGCACCAGGCACACAAAAATATGCATTATCTACTATATAAATTGTAGCAATGGAAATTTTGGGTTCATTTGTGGCTGTAAGTCGAGAATTACCTGCATTTACAATTTTTCTGCAGACACTTCTATAGGATGAAATTTCAGGGATACAATTACCCCAACTACATAGAAACATAGAAACATAGAAGACTGACGGCAGAAAAAGACCTCATGGTCCATCTAGTCTGCCCTTATACTATTTCCTGTATTTTATCTTACAATGGATATATGTTTATTCCAGGCATGTTTAAATTCAGTTACTGTGGATTTACCAACCACGTCTGCTGGAAGTTTGTTCCAAGGATCTACTACTCTTTCAGTAAAATAATATTTTCTCATGTTGCCTTTGATCATTCCCCCAACTAACTTCAGATTGTGTCCCCTTGTTCTTGTGTTCACTTTCCTATTAAAAACACTTCCCTCCTGAACCTTATATTTAAATGTTTCAATCATGTCCCCCCTTTTTCTTCTGTCCTCCAGACTATACAGATTGAGTTCATTAAATTGTCCTACAGAATCAGCCTATTGCCCCCCCTACCCAACTATCTAGACCCTCATTTTACCCACTTCGGAAGGATGGAAGGATGAGTCTACCTTGAGCCTGGTTGAGATTTGAGCTGCCAAACTGCTGGCAGCCGGCAGTCAACAGAACTAGCCTGCAGTACTGCCCTCTAACCACTGCACCACCCTAGCTCTGAAACATCTTTTTTTCCTTAGACACAATTCCAGAGAGAGGCTACTTCGATGTCACCATAGGGAGCTTCCGTGCCGATGTGCAGCTGACTGCCATTGCCATAGGCGGCAAACTCTTAATGCCATCGGAAATCAGGGCGCATGGCTGCACCCTAGAGGAAGTCTCTGACACCAGCCACACTCGAGTTTTCATTCTCAAAGTTCCTTTCTCCAACCCTCTGGTGGAACAGAAGGTAAGAAGGGGGAAATTGCATGGCAAGGTCCAAGGGAGAGCTTTCACCCAAGTGCCCGACATTTACAGCTGTTCTGACCTAGGCTTCCTGATAAAACATAAAACGCAAATGTAGTCCTTAAAAAAAAGGGCTGTGAATTTTTATTTCAAGGGCTGTGAATTCTGTTCATTCCCAGCCATAATAACTCCCAAACTGTGTTAATTAGTCCGACGGAAATCTGCCGTAGTCTTTCGGAAGCAGGCTGATAAATACCAACCTTTACCTCTCTACACTGCCAAAGACCTAATTGGCAAGGAGAGTCGAAATGGAACTGCTGAGTTTCACCGACCAGAATTGAACCAAGTTGCTTCCTGCAAGGAGCACATCTGTTTGCTCCACTTTTATGTCCTATGGGAGGGATCAATCATCTCCAAGCCTTACTCCCGAGTAGCCCTTTTCCTCCTCAACTGTTATTGCCTTGCAGCAGCTCTGTGCATGCTCGCATTGGGAATAGGGTCCCCCTGTTTCTCTTAGAGTCCCTGGGGGATCTGGAGTCAGCACAGAACTCCCAGATGGCCTGGGGCCCCAGGGGCAGGTAAAGTTGGCTCTCCTATGACATGTGGACATCAACTCCCAGAATTGCTGAGCTAGCATGATTGGTGCGGGAATTCTGGGAGTTGAAGTCCACAAATCATAAAGGAGCCAACTTTGCCTATCAACAGAGAGCCTTTTCCAGACTTCAGCACTGGCCCATGTGTTCTACTCAGCCTCACCCTGTCCAACTCTGCTGCCAGTTCCGCAGGCCGCTGGCGAACCACAACTGCAGCTTTGATTGTGACAAGCTACTAGTCCCTGTTGCTCACATGAGTTGATAACATTAAGCTTACTAAGTTACGTTTGCACTTGCCTTTTGTGGAAGATAAGAGCATGTTCCTTGGTTTTGTTTTTGTTCTTTGTTTTTAAAGATAAGTGAACAACTTTTGTGACCTTCTGGTGAGCAAAGTCAATGGGGAAGCTCACTTAACAACCATGTTACTAATTTAACGACAGTGCTTCGCTTAGCAACGGTGGCAAGAAAGGTCGCAAAATGGGGCAGGACTCACTTAACAATGGTCCCCCAATTGCCGGGGTAGGCAAAGTTGGCTGTTCTATGACTTGTGGACTGCAATTCCCAGAATTCCTGAGCCAATTATGCTAGCTGAGGAATTCTGGGAGTTGAAGTCCACGTGACATAGAAGAGCCAACTTTGCCTACCTCTGCCCTATAGCCATGGAAATTTTGGGCTCGACCGTGGTCATAAGTCGAGGACTTCCTATATCCCTTCAGCCAAAGTCACCTGGTTCCTTTGAGGGTTGCCACAGGCTGAGAAACAGCTGGAATTGATCACTTAAAAATGCTTCTAGAAGGGGAATCCCTATAAAGGTCAATGAGTTTGTGTGCCTAAATACCTTTTTTCTCTTATAGTATCTATACGGCAACTTGAGGAAATACACTTTGCCTCTTGATTATACATTTTTCTTGCCCCCGAAGGGCAAGTCATTTACTCATCCTGGAGTAGTTGAATGCGAAGTCGCTGATGTAGGTGAGTCTGCTTGGACCAACTGATCCAAAGTGCTTAAAAGTGATCAACATCCAATTAGATCAGGAGTGGGGAGAGATGGCCCAATGTATGAGTTGTGTGTGGACTTCTAACTCCCAGAATTCTCGAGGCCAGCAGGAGGCACTCTATAGTTTCAGAAGAAAGTCTTCTGATTTTTCCAGTTCTAACTGTTATATATTGAATATATTTACAGGACTATCTTATGCCACACATGTCCCAGCGACCGATCAGATTGTACAGAGTTGGCCTTCTCCAGTCCTGCTGGCTGGTGGAACCGCGGGGAAGAGCCTTCTCCGTAGTGGCTCCAGTCCTCTAGTCATCTCCCCCCAGAGATTCGCACCACCCCCACCCTTCTGGTCTTCCGAAAGTCTTTAAACACATGGCTGTGCCATAAGGCCTGGGGCTGTTGAGCAATAACATTCAGCTCCTTCCAGTAGTATGATTGTATGTTTTTAAATATGAGGGTTTTAACTTTTCTATTCAATTTTTCCATTGTATGCTGTTTTGTGGTTGTTAATTTTTGTATTTCATTTTATTGTTGTACGCCACCTTGAGTCTGTCAGGGCGGCTTGCAAATCTAAATACATACATACATACTTGTGTTAAACCTTGCTAAAGTGAAACTAACCTTTAGGCATCTCTAAACTTAAGCAACTTTAAACTTAGAACATAAGAAGAGCCATGTTGAATCAGGCTAAAGCCCATCGAGTCCAGCATTCTGGGATCTTAAGCAGAAAGAGAGGGCAAAACCCTCCCTTTCCCTTGACCCCCAACAAATGGTACCCAAGGAAATCCTACCTGCCTCAACCAACATAGAGATGGCATTTGGACATCCATTTCAATAAACCAATGACCCTCTGGGTAAAGAAATATTTCCCTTTATTTGTTCTCGCTTTCTTACCTATAAACTTTAGGGAGTGCCCCCTCGTTCTAGCATTGTGTGATAGAGAAAATATTTTTTCTCTATCCAGCTTTTCTATCCAATGCAAGATTTTATACACTTCGATCAAGTCACCTCTTAAACGCCATCTTTCAAGGCTGAAGAGACCAAGGCTATGCAACCTGGTTTCATAAAGGAGGTGCTCCGTTTCCTTGATCATACTTGTTGCCCTTTTTTGCACCTTTTCCAAACTTATGGGCTTCAACTCCCAGAATTCCCCAGCCAATCTTAGCTGGCTGGGGAATTCTGGGTGTTGAAGTCCCTGAGCCTTAAAGTTGCCAAATTTGGATATCCCTGTCTTATGGGACCAGAGGCGGGTTCCATTTACCTTCGCCACCTGTTTGTATTGCAGCATTTCGTGGTTTCAGCCTGAAACAAAGTTGAGGAGCTGCTTAGCTGTGTTTCGGGCAAAGAAATAAAGGGTGGTATTAACCTACGTGAGGGCAGGAGCACTTTTTTTTACAGCACAGAATGAGGAGAAGCCATCCAAACACAGAAAAAAAATCACTGAAAATTACGAAAAAAAGATGGTGGCACGCACAGATCGGCACGTGACCAGCGGGTTTACTAATGGTTTGGGCTATCAGGTCCAAACTGGGAGGAAGCCACCCCAGTATGGGAACTAGACCACCCTGCACTTTTCACCAAAGCCAAAAATCAATCAATCAATCAATCAGTCAGTCCGTCAATCCTGAAATCAAATAAAATCTTCAACCTTTCTATATTGATTTATTCAACTTCTATGCCCCCCCAATCCCAAAGGACTCAGAACAGTTTACAAGAACAATAAAAATACAATATTAATAGATACAAAGCAATAAAAGAAGTCGAACATTATCAGAGACTAAAACATTATATAAAACATTATCTAAAATATTCCTTCTTGCGTCTCATTTGCTCCTGTTGTCCAGTTCTTCCACGGATTGAGGGCTTCTGCGAACGAGGACAGATTGGCATGGCGATGCGGCGCGGGAATCTGGACCGCTACTGGATTCCTTATGTGGCTGACTTTAAGCTGACAAACGAACTTGCATTATTGCAGAACTACGCCGTTGAAGATGATGGCAGCTACTTCAACCTGTCAGTGCCATTTTTGGCTACTGGCTTGATATACGAGGTGTGTTGGAAATAGTTAAAGGAAGTGGTCTTGAGGACAAGTAGATTGTGAAGGAAGGCTACAGCAAAGACATTGGATCCTGTAAGATCAGGGGTCTCCAGCCTTGGCAACTTTATGATTTGTGGACTTCCAACTCCCAGAATTCCTCAACCAGCAATTCTGGGAGTTTAAGTCCATAAATCTTAAAGCTGACAAGGTTGGAGACCTCTGATGTAGATGATAGTTTTCAAGGAAAGAGACTTGATGTATTATTTATTATTAATTAATTATTAATTAATTATTTAGATTTGTATGCCGCCCCTCTCCGCGGACTCGGGGCGGCTCACAGCAAAATATAACAAATCGTAACAAATCCAAATAAATTTAAAATATTTTTAAAAGTTTTAAAAGAACCCCATTTACTAACAAGCACACACACAAACATAACATGCATAAATTGTACATGCCCGGGGGAGGTGTTTCAGTTCCCCCATGCCTGACGGCAAAGGTGGGTTTTAAGGAGTTTACGGAAGGCAGGGAGAGTAGGGGCAGTTCTAATCTCTGGGGGGAGTTGGTTACAGAGAGTCGGGGCCGCCACAGAGAAGGCTCTTCCCCTGGGGCCCGCCAACCCACATTGTTTAGTTGACGGGACCCGGAGAAGGCCCACTTAGCCTTCTTAGCTCACATTAGATAACTGTAAATAATAACTATAGGTTGAAGACTGTCCAAAACACCTCTAGGACCTGAACTATTTGATTTATGGTACATAAAATCCAATGAAGAACGTATAAAAATCCTGCTAAAGTAATTATTTTGGATGGAGAGCGTGACTGTAGCCAGCTATCATTTCTAACTAAGCCTTTGCTGTATATGAAGTAAAAGATAAACAGATGAAAGATAATCATACACTATTTCTTAATATTTTGTGAGGACAGCAAAATATTTATATTGTAGTGTTATATTGTAATATATTGCGGAGTTTGTGATCCACATGTTAACATTTATGTTTTCTTATATTTATGTAACATTTTTATCTTTCTCTATAGAACCTGGTAGATTCTTTCTTTCTATCTATCTATCTATCTATCTATCTATCTATCTATCTATCTATCTATCTATCTATCATTCAATTAGCTAACTATCATCTACGTATTATCTAGCTTTCCGTCCATTGATCTGTTCAATTGTCTATCTAGTTATCTAGTTATCTATGTAAACTACTGCTATCTAGCAATCTAATCTAATTGCAGTCTACATTCTTTATGCTGGTCTATGATCATTATAAATAACCTGAAAAGTATTATTTCTATTTGAATTGCATTATATACTTAAAGGGCTATTAGAAGGTTGTGGATTTATTATCTGTAGAGCAGGACCAATGGGGAAAAGCTTACCAAGGAAGATTGAAACCTAAATGAGGATTTTCCTGATCTTGAAGCAAGAGATTATTATCAGCCATCCTCCCTCCTGGAATGAGAGGAGGTTTTGTCACGAAAGGTTTCCAAGCACAGGTTGGACAGCCCCATAAACGGAGGGATGATATGAAGATCTCTGCTTGGGCAAGAGGTTGGACTAAAAGACTTTTTAGAACATCTCTTCCAACCCTCTGATTCTATGAGAAGGAAGCCTAAAGTAGGGCTCTCCAACCTTGGCAACTTTAAGACTTGTGGACTTCATCTCCCAGAATTCCTTAGCTGGCTGAGGAATTCTGGGAATTGAAGTCCTCAAGTCTTAAAAGTTGCCAGGTTTGGAGACCCTTGGCCTAAAGGAAAGTCCCTTCAATGTTTCAAACCCAGAGAGCTATTTAATTCCTGGAGAAACAGACCAAGGTCAAGCAGGTGAAGACCTTTTTTCCCTTCCCTGTTTCTCGTCTTTTGTCCTGGCCAGAAATGTAAAGAGATGATGTTGCACCTTCCAAGGTGAGCATGTTGTGTTGGGATGTTGGCATGGATACTATTGGAAGAAATGTCCAGGTCTAAGCCAGGAGAAAGATACCGGAGACAAATTAGAAGCTGGAGGCTGATTGAAAAGAGGGTTCATTGACTGAGGAAGCAGAACCACCAAGCACATGTGCTTCTGAGACAACTGACCACATGGAGTTGAGAATTGGGAGGGAGGGAGTTTAGCTTCTCTTGGGCTTTGCACTTGAGCTTCCTGTTCCTGTGCAAGGACATGTATTCTAGTGGCTGTTGTCAAACTCTCATGGAACCATGTATAAATCCTTGGAGTCTGTCTGAGCTAGGTTTGGTTGAAGTTTGGCCTGATGCAATGAAGGGGCTTGCTGGGAAGTTCCTATTATGCTGAGGGCTAATCCTACCTTTGTTGGATCTTGGGTAAGGGTATTTGCTTATGAATAGAGCTAGCTTTCTTTTTTATCTCTCAAATGCTGACAGCCGCTGAGGACTATTAAGGAAGGTGGGGCTGCTTTCCAAGAGCATGATTCTCCATTTCTCATCAGGGAAATATAATATTCTACCTATTTAAAAATATTTATCTAAATATTTCATTCTTCTAGAAGAGGGTGGGTGCTAGGTGTCTACAGAACCCTTTCCAACTTCTGTCTTTCCTCCATGGCTCAGGACATCTCTCTTGACGGAGTTACTGTTCGGCTAGATTTTAGCCTGCGGGATAACAAGACACTGCTGAAAACTGTGGAGTTCTCCCAATCTTGTGTCTTCCCTACTGGAAGAATGCTGGGTGAGTCAAAACGTATAGCATAATACTGACAGCTTATGCAAGGAAGGAGACAAATTCTTTGTGTGCCTAATTAAATATGGTCAAATAAAATATTCTATTCTAACTGTAGCTGGACCATCTATTAAGTGATCTGCTAGGTCTTTCAACCTAGTTTGACAGCATTGAGAGAATTATTTGTTTAGCAGAGTAATGGTTGTTAGGACTCTGTCCAAAACAGTTGGGTTGGCAATATATAATTGAGATGCAGAGTTCTCTCGTTTATTGCAGGTGTTAAGTTTATTTGTTTATTTGTTTATTTATTTATTTATTTATTTGATTTGATTTGATTTGATTTGATTTGATTGATTTGATTTGTATGCCGCCCCTCTCCGCAGACTCGGGGCGGCTAACAACAATGATAAAAAACAACATGTAACAATCCAATTTAATAAAACAACTAAAAAACCTTATTATAAAAACCAAACATACACACAAACATACCATACATAACTTGTAATGGCCTAGGGGAAGGAATATCCTAACTCCCCCAAGCCTGGCGACAAAGGTGGGTATTGAGTAATTTGCGAAAGACAAGGAGAGTGGGGGCCGTTCTAATCTCTGGGGGGAATTGATTCCAGAGGGCCGGGGCCGCCACAGAGAAGGCTCTTCCCCTGGGCCCACGATAAACAAAAATCTGTGAAGTAGGAACACTGTAAACGTAAAACAGTAAGCGATTTAATTGGTGTCCCTTGCCTGGCGAGCAAACGCAGCTTCGTCCGGCTACATTTCCAGCTCTCTTTGAGGGCAAAAGGCAGGCGAGCGAGCGAGCGAGCAGGCTACCCTGCGGTCTCAACCTCACCTGCAGCAGGAAAAAGAGAAAGGAGTAGCTTTACGCCGCGGTTAAGAACCGTCCTCGCTCTCTGGGAAAGTTGCAGCCAGCCTCAGACAAAATGGCTTACAATGAAACTACAGATCCCAAGCTGCAAAAGGCACACAGCTGCAAAAGCAGCGCTCCGATTGGACGCCGGGATTGTCCTCGAGGCACCTTTCTTCCACCTGCCCTGCCCCTTGCGGCGGGGAAGGAGGAGATTGCCATCCTGGCAGATGGGGCTTCTTTTTTTTGCGCCAGTCTTGTCAGTATGTTCACTCCGCGGTGAGTGTTTATGCATTTTTGACAGCGGCAGCAGCAGCAGCGATGGCTCATAGTTTTGGCAGGGGAGAGAGAGAGAGTGCAGGAGAGAGGAATCGGGCTGAGTTTTGTGCCTCTCTCTCTGTCTCTGTCTCTCTCTCTCTCTCCCACCGCTGTTTATGGGCGATTCAGGAAGAGAGATTCGATCTGTCAAACTGCTGGCAGCCGGTGATCAGCATAAGTAGCTTGCAGTACAGCCCAAAATGCAGCAAAAAATCCACAACGCACCGAGTCCGTAAAAGGTGAACCGCGAAGTGGCAAGGAACACTATACAGGTTTTCTGTTTAGCTGAGGTTTCGCAAACCACCACAAGAGGGAGCTAGACTTCATAATTTGTTTCTCTAAGTCACCCTCTCTGTTTCTTTTTGTCTGGCTACTCACTGTTAATGGCTACTCACTACTAGGTTTGCTCTGCAGTTCTCTGCATGCTCTTATTGTAGTTATGTATTACAGCTAAAATGTGTTTAAGCTTCATATCTTTGTTTACTGATTATGAAAAGGCAATTGGTAAGAAAGACTATGAAAATTAATAATATAAGAATAAGAATGCCTCCGCTTATGAACTTTGAACTTTGACTCTTCTCAAGAACCATTTTCCATTT
Source organism: Erythrolamprus reginae (assembly GCF_031021105.1). Taxonomy (NCBI): domain Eukaryota; kingdom Metazoa; phylum Chordata; class Lepidosauria; order Squamata; family Dipsadidae; genus Erythrolamprus; species Erythrolamprus reginae. The sequence continues at coordinate 143,213,188 of NC_091963.1, forward strand.
AAGAACCCAAGCCTCTGAAACTGTAACCGAAAAAGGCAGGGCCTCTCTAGGAATCTCCTGGGAGGAAACAAGGCCGGAAAAGGGAAGGAGAAGCCTCTGTGGGGACTCTCTAGGAATCTCCTGGGAGGAAATAGAGCCAGAAAAGGCAGGGAGAAGCCTCCGTGGGGCCTCTCTAGGAATCTCCTGGGAGGAAACAGGGCCTCCACCTTCCCCGTGGTTTCCACAACCACATGCATTATTTGCTTTTACATTGATTCTTATGGGGAAAATTGCAATTACAGAGGTGCAGATGACAGACTCATTGATTCTTCTGTAGAACTTTATCAGCAGCTTCTTGGGCAGTTTGAACTTCCTGAGTTGGCACAGAAAGAACATTCTTTGCTATGCTTTTTTGATAATGTTTTTGATGTTAGGTGTCCATCTCACGATATGGTCGAACCTAGAGATCTGAAGGTCTTTACTGTTGATACTGTTTTGTCTAGGGACCTTCAAATTTCTAGGTTCAACAATCTCACAAGATCTAAACTGGACACCTAACATCAAAAACATCTATATTAAAACTTACAAATTAAACTTATTTCATTGTCCTTATTCTGCAGTGTGCTTTCCCAATGGAACTATGATTGCTACCGTGCTGAGCTTGGATACCAAACCAGAGTTAAATCCTAGTAGAACTCATCTACGGGATAAGAACTGTAAACCTGTACTAGTGGATGACACCAAGGCCATATTTACCTTCTCTGCAACTACCTGTGGTACCGTCAAAATAGTAAGTAAGAGTTGTTGGAATGTTGATGGGGAGTCAGGATAACGAGGAACTTGAGTTTAGAGTAGCAGCTGTGCCTCGGAGGACTTGTCCATTATCCAAGAAGTATCAGTTGCTCCTTGGAAGATCTATTTCCCTATTGTGCTAAATCCTCTACCTTCAGGCTTCGATTCTGAAGGAAATTGCAAGTCTCTTATGATGCTTTTTGGGCACAATGAAGCTGTTGGAACAAATATCCATCTGCTTCACTTCCAAGCTGGGAGAAAGACATTGGAAACAATGGAGGCTGATGGGAAAGATGGTTTAATGCTGGACAGAAGCATTCAAAATAGGCCACATGGGGACTCCTAGGAGGAAAGGGGTATGGTGGACAGGGCCAACCAGGAGTGGGATTTGGGAGTTCTGCTTCCCCCAAAATAAGAACCTAAGAAGAGCCATGCTGAATCAGGCCAAAGCCCATCGGGTCCAGCATTCTGTGTCGCACAATGGCCCACCAATTGTACATGGGGATCTTGAGCAGAAGGACAAGGCAAAACACTCCCTTTCCCTTGACCCCCAACAAATGGTACCCAAGCGAATCCTGCCTGTCTCAACCAACATAGAGGCGGCATATGGACATTTGTTTCAATAACCACCAATACACTTGGCATCGATGAATCTGTCTAATCCTGCCTTGAAGCTATGAAGGCTGACAGCTGTCACGACCTCTTCTGGAAGTGAATTCCATAAACCAACGACTCTCTGGGTGAAGAAATATTTCCCTTTATTTGTCCTCGCTTTCTTACCTGTGAGCTTTAGGGAGTGCCCCCTCGTCCTAGTATTGTGTGATAGAGAAAATAAATTTTCTCTATCCACCTTTTCTATCCGATGCATGATTTTATACACTTCGATCAAGTCATCCCTTAAACGCCGTCTTTCAAGGCTGAAGAGACCAAGGCGTTGCAACCTGGTTTCATAAGGGAGGTGCTCCATTTCCTTGATCATACTTGTTGCCCTTTTTTGCACCTTTTCCAGTTCCATTATATCCTTCTTGAGGTGTGGTGACCAGAACTGTACACAGTACTCCAAGTGTGGTCTTACCATCGATTTGTACAGAGGCAATACAACACTTACTGACTTATTTTCGATTCCCTTCCTAATCATGCCAAGCATGGAATTTGCTTTTTTTACTGCTGCTGCGCACTGGGTTGACATCTTCATTGAGCTGTCCACCAATATCCCAAGACCTTTTTCTTGGGTTGTCTCAGAAAGCTTGGTCCCCATCAGTTGGTAGGTATAATTGGGGTTCTTTGCCCCGATATGCATAACTTTAAGACAACGCTGATAATAAGCCCAATCGGGCTTTTGAGTGCATGGCAATAAGGCCAAGTGCTTATTTCAGGGTTTAAAAAAAAAAAAAAATTAGATAGACGTTTGTTCCAAGCATCTACTGCTCTTTCAGTAAAATAATATTTTCTCACGTTACTTCTAATCTTTTCCCCAACTAACCTCAGATTGTGCTCCCTTGTTCTTGTGTTCACTTTCCTATTAAAAGGTTGACCACAACTGTGATGGCCTGGCGACAGAAACCTGACACTGAGTTTAGGAGATATTTCAACATTTTAAGATTCATTCTATAACAGTTCTGTGTCAATGGGTCTCTCTGTGTGTGACCTTGAAATGCAAGAATGTTGGGTGTCCTCGGTAGTAAATAAAATATTCAGGTAGTCCTTGACTTACAACGGTTCATTTAGTGACTATTCAAAGTTAAAACAGCACTGAAATGAATGACATATCATGACCATTATTAAAATCACTGTTATAGTATCCCCCTGGTCACTTGATCAAAATTCAGATGTAAATTCAAATTGAGTCAAAATTCAAAATCAGCTTGGCAACTGGTTCATATTTATGTTGGTTGCAGTGATCCCCTTTTGTGCGACCTTTTGACCAACCAAGCCAGTGGGGAGGCCCAATTCACTTAAGAACCGTGTCAAGGTTCCAGATAGCATCCAAACTAAATTAGAGTCCAAGTCAAAGTATTCCTCAAAGTTACAATTTATTCCCAGAGCCGTCCTGGCACCTACACTCGGAAACCTGAATCCGAGTTTCCCACCCAGTTGAAAGTTCACATCCCTTGGCCCCCACCCAAAAACTTGTCACGTTGTCCACTCAGATTGTGCCAGCGTGGCAAGTCCTCCTTCCGCTTCCACCCAGGTGGGTGGGCATAGGTTGGCCTTGAACATTTTGAAAGAATGCTTTGTGGCTGCATCTGTTCCCTCATGAAAATCACCCCTCCCAAGTTCCCATAGACATCAGGCCTTCTATAGCTAGTGTGGCAAGCCATTAATTTATCACCAACTTCTGCACTGGTTTGGCAAACCGTGTTAATAACTTTAAGAACTGCAGTGGTTCACTTAACAACTGTGGCAAAAAAGATTGTCAGAACAAGCGGGGAAACGGTGACCCAACAATCCTCCCCCTTAGTAACAGGAAACATTGGACCCCATTTTGGTCATAAGTTCGAGGACTACTTGTCTTGTGCTGCAGAATTGGCCCTCGGTGATATGTTCTGAGAAGTGTTTGGCCAACATTTCCAGCTATGGCCTAGGGGTGGAGCTCTTCCCTCGCAATCAGGAGGTTGTGAGTTTGATCCTAGCTAGAGGCAGAAATAGGGTCCTTATTTATTTTATATTATATTATATTATATTATATTATATTATATTATATTATATTATATTATATTTTATTTTATTTTATTTTATTTTATTTTATTTTATTTTATTTTATTTTATTTTATTTATTTTATTTTATTTTATTTTATTTTATTTTATTTTATTTTATTGTTTTATTTTATTTATTTTATTTGTCCAATACACAATAATACACAATGAAGGTAATAGAGGACACCTTCGAGGAAATAGAACTAGAGAAAGAATAGAAGAGAGAGTATAGAATAAAATAATCAATGAGAGAATAGAAGAAAGATATAGGGATAGAAGAGAAGATATATACAGTATAGACAGGGGGTTGGACTAGATGGCCTGCAAGGTTCCTTACAATTCTATTAATCTGTTAAATGTTTTGCATCATCTTTCCCCCACCCCCCCTGTCCTCTTTCAGTTTGAAGAAGACTACTTGGTGTACGAAAATGAAGTGATCTTTGGGAGACAGATAATTCCGGAAGCAAAACCCATCATAACCAGGGACCCGCACTATAGGTAAAAAAAGGTGGGGAGGGGAGAGGGAAAAAAATGACACTCCTACAGCAGTGCTTCTCACATAGTGGGGTGCCCCCCCCCCGGGAGGGTGCAGAGCAATGCCTGGGGGGGGGGGACACGTGACCCCAGAAAATATGTGCTTTTTTGCCTCAGGAAATAGGATGTGAGTCCTACCTGACACTTGTACTGGTACCTCCGTCGTGTTCCTCAGCCTTGTGTCCAGGGCAGCCAATTCTAAAAGAAAACCTTTCATGAGTTTAATCAAACGTCTCAAACTCGTGAGATATTTTCTTTTAGAACAGGCTGCCCTGGACACAATGCAGAGAAACGCAACTGAGGTGCCGGTACAAGTGTCAGATAGGATGTGCGTCTTGCGGTTGGGCGCAATTCGGGGATGGCGGTTCAGGCAGGGCAGGCCGCGAGATGCATGTCAGCAGAGAGTTGGGAGGGCGCGAAATATTTACTCCTTCCTGGGAAGGGCGCATAACAGAAAATAATTGAGAAGCACTGTCCTAAAGGGAAATATTCTAGCTGAATCAATTGCTGGATATTTATTTATTGTAGACCATTTATATGTCTGCCTGCTCAATCACAGTGACTGGAGGCAGCTTACAAAAAATATAAAACACGATATGGAAACAGTATAAACAATAATTCTCCTCACGCACTGGGTGACAATAGTAATCGATCAAACTAGTCACTTGAGGGGCTGTTGGCAAAACCAGGTCTTCGGGAGGGGTCTTGCGAAAGTGTATCAAAACGTCGGCCGGTATAATCAGTGCAGGGATTATTTTTCCAGAGGGTGGGAGCCACCACATAGAAGGCCTTTCTTCTGAGTCCTGCCAGATGTATCTCCTTATGAGAGGTTCCATGCAGATTCTCAGTGATCTAAGTCATGGTTGTCCCAAAGGTGCATTTTCAAGAGGCAACTGGGTTTTCTTTGCTTTTTCCTATGTTTCTGATAGATCGTCTTCTGACAGAACCGAAGAAGCTTCTTTTGATAAGAAGCGAAACCTCTTCAAGGAAAAACAAATGAAAGTCCATCAGGGGTGGGCTTCAAAATTTTCAGCAACGGGTTCTCTCTGTCTGGTTACTGAGCAGGCCTGGCCATGGTAGGCGTGGCCTAGCCAGCCTTCTGCACCACGGCCGGGTGTGTGTGTGTATTTTCGCCTTATTCTGGAGGCTTTCCTCAAGCCTCTGGGAGGATTGAGCCTCTGTGAGCCTCCATGTGGGCCTTGCACTTTCCTTACTTCCAAAACAGGCCGCTTGTAAACTCCTGGGTGGGGTGAGAGGTGCCACCTATGGGTGGGATTTGGAAGTTCTTTGAATTGGCCGTAATGTTAGCTATGGGTTCTCCTGAATCAGGGTGAAGCTCACCTCTGAAGTCCAGTTGCCTCTTGGGAAAGCACCTTTGGGACTCCTTAGGAGAGGCGACCCACAGCATTCCCTGCCTTTCCCCACCCTGGTGGGTTGGCTGGATGTAACCAGAAAGAGCCGGTCCTTCAGATAAGCCAGTGATGGCGAACCTTTTTCCCCTTTTTGCATATTTATTTATTTATTTGTTTGATTTTTATGCCGGTCTTCTACTTAGACTCAGGGCGGCTCACAACATGTTAGCAATAGCACTTTTTAAGAGAGACAGCATATTGCCCCCACAATCCAGGTCCTCATTTTACCCACCTCGGAAGGATGGAAGGCTGAGTCAACCTTGAGCCAGTGATGAGGTTTGAACCGCTGACCTTCAGATCTACAGTCAGCTTCAGTGGCCTGCAGTACAGCACTCTACCTGCTGTGCCACCCTGGCTATCACGCATGCATGGGTGCCCACATCCATAATTCAATGCCTGGGGACGGCGAAAATGGCCTCCCCCTTCCCCTGGAGGACTAAAACAGCCTATTTCCCAACCTTTGGTGGGCCCAGTAGGCCCGTTTTTCGCCTTCATCAGGCTCCAAAGGCTTTTCTGGAGCTTGGGGAGGGCAAAAATGCCCTCCCCCATCCCGCGGAGACTCTCCGGAAGCCCAAAATGCCCTCCCAGAGCCTCTGGGTGAGCCAAAAACCAGCTGGCTGGCACGCATGTGCACATTGGAGTTGAACTAGGGTAACATCTTATGTGCCAGCAGATGTGGCTCCATGTGCCATCTGTGGCATCCGTGCCATAGGTTCGCTATCACTGAGATAAGCTGATCCCAAGCCACGCATGCCTTTAAAGGTGACAACCAGCAACTTGAATGGCACCTGGAAAGCAAATTGCAACTCAACTCTGGCTGGAGAGGCGACACAATTTGCACACCTGGGTTTTCACCAAACTTTGCAGGCCACTGCATTTTGAACCCATCAGAGCTTTCAGGTGTTTTTCAAGGGCAGCCCACAAACAGCGCGTTGCAACAGTCAGGATGTAAAATGTCAAATATTGTGATGGGAGGCCTCATGGCACTGCTTTCCCCCCCCCTCTTGGATTGCTAGATTGACTCTGCGTTGCCGTTACCGGCTCAGTGAGAACCTCAGAGTATGGGCACAGCAATTACTGAGGGAGGGTGTGACTGCCAGACCTCACCTCTTTCATGTCAAAGGTAAGAATGTCTTCCGCTGGAGATCCCGAGTTAAAGCAATACCTTCTCTGGGCTTTGTAGTTGAGCTTCCTGTTCCTAAGCAAGAACATGTATTCTATTGGTTGTCAGATTCCGGTGGGAGTCATGAAGGGGTTATGGAGAGGTCATAGCTGGCTCTATAGGCAAAAGGGGAAATGCAAATCTCAGGACCTTGTCTGAGCTTATTTGGTCAATCTCTGGTGTATGGTTTATCTGAGCGCCTAGGTTTCAGTGACTTTGAACTGCCGGGGGTTGGTGCAGTGAAGGGGCTTTGGATTGCCCTGGGCTTCTTCTAATCCTACCATTCTGCCTCCATTTTCAAAATATCCTGTCTTGAATGGATTACCAAATCTGCATTTTTAAAAGGTGCCTCCTCATTTTCTGCTTAGGGAGCAGGAAGATTAAAGCTGCTTCCTGCCTCAAAAAACCCCTCATCCTTTTCTCATTTAGGAAAACATAATATTCTGCCTTTTAAAAATATTCCTCAATATATTTCATTTGGGGGGGGGGGGGGGTTAAGTTCATTGCAAAATCAAAACCAGAAGCACACACAGAGGACTGATATTCAATAATTTATTTATAAAATAACAGATGAATTTACAATACCATTAGCAATCAATCAATCAATATCAACTTTACTTGATTAGTCAATTGACCATATCAAAGCGAGGAAAAGGACCACATCGGTCATCATAAAACTGTGACTGGTTAAAATACAATAAAATTGGCTAAAATATAGGGAATTTGAATAAATAATAAGTTAAAATGCAGTATAATATGCTAAAATTGAGTAGCAAAACATGAGAATATAACTCGTGCAAAGGATTATATTAAACAAATCTAAGATGCTGATATAAAATATTCTTAAGTGAGTTCATCTCCTTTGCATGCCACCCCAAAACCAGAAGCACACACAGATGACTGATATTCAATAATTTATTTATAAAATAACAGATGAATTTACAATACCATTTGCAGATTATTTCTTCAACTGAACACAGGCAGGAATTAGTTTCATTTCAGCAAAGAGTACAGAGAGGAGAGTACAGACTGAGCCATGCCCATCTTTAAGCTTAAGCTTCTCAGTTTCAATTCTCTGCACAGACTCAGAAGTGGTTATCTCAGTTGCCTGACTCAGTTGCTAGGCCTGTTCACTGGTTGAACTTGTTAACATGAATATTCTGACATTACCACAGTGCGAAGAGGCAGTGTCCCACTTCCACTGAAGAACAGATTATAACAGATCTGGGTTATAGACTTTGCTAAATTACCACATGGTTTTCTTTTTTAATTTTGAATGAGCTGCTTGGATGATTCCTCAGACATTGTAGTTTGTTGAATAAACCACAGGTAGTCCTCGATTTATGACCATGGTTGAGCCCAACATTTATGTTGCCAAATGAAAAAGTCATTAACCAAGTTCCCTTTTTTTGCCATGTTTGTTAAGTGAATCACTGCAGCTGTTAAATTAGTGACCTGGTTGTTAAGTGAATCTGGCTTCCCCATTGACTTTGCTTGTCAGAAGGTCGCAAAAGGGGATCTCCTGGCCCTGGGACATAAATATGAACCGCCTGTCAAGCATCTGAATATAAATCACATGCTCATGGGGCTGTCGCCATGGTCATAAGTGTGAACAATGGTCAGAATTTAGGGGTTTTTTTCAGGGCTGTTGTAACTTTGAACAGCCACTAAGCAAACTCTTGTAAGTTGAGAACTACCTGTACAATTAACCAAGCCACAGTTGTCTGAACCAGAGTGAACTGCCCAAATCAAAACTTGAGGTTCTTCAGATATTATTAGACTAGTCTAGTGACTTCTCCATCTTGGCAACTTAAAGATACATGGACTTCAACTCCCAGAATTCAATGCTTGTTGGAGAATTTTGGGGGTTGGGGGTTCAATTGCCAAGAGTAAGCCAACAGAGACAAATCGCAAGGAATGCTGGGAAATGTAGTGCAACCCTCTGCAAAGCCTGAAGGGGAGGGCCCAAAGCGGTTTTGTTTCCACACTACCTCCCTTTCGTCCCCTAAATACCGAACCCCTTTTCTACATCAATGACTGTAGGCAAAACACAGTAACTGGTTTGTTTTTTGTTTTTCTTACACCCTGCTGCAATTTATCACTCGCCTCTTGCAGCTTACCAGAAGAAAAGGGCTGCACATGGACATAAGGTCTTACGGTTAGCAAGTGGCGCTTCAACAGGTGAGTTTTTGTTGTTATTAGTAAAAAAAAAAAAGGAATCTAAAGGTATCAGTTTTTCTTCTTTACAGGTGTGCAATATAAGATTGCTAGAATTTCCTAGGTCCATGATGGCAAACCTATGACGCGCATGCCACATGTGGCACATGGACACATATCAGAGGGCACACGAACCATTGTCTTATGTCAATTAAAGCATACACACATGCACTGGCCAGCTAATTTTCAGCCTTTTTGGCCGTTTTCGCTCTGCTCAGACTTCAGGAGTCCGTTGTGAAGACTGTGCATCATGCGCGGGAGGGGGAGAGTGCGGGGAATGCCAATGCATGGGGTGAGAGCATGAGTGTGGGCAAATGCATCTGTACTAGCATGCACACATACCCTTTTGGCACCCGAGCCAAAAAAGGTTCGCCATCACTGTCTCCTAGGTAAATATGGAGAAGAATGGGAGCTGCATGGGTGAGATTTATTAATTTATTAATTATTAAATTTATTAACCATCTATTTAAACATGAGCTAACTCTAGGAGATTTTTTAAATTAAATTTAATTTATTTATTTTATTTTATTTATTTATTTTGTCAGGTACGTATTGGTGGTATACAAAGATATAATAATATTTATATATATGATACAGTACTAGTAAAAGAGAAGAGTGTGTTTTGCTCCCTGTTGGTTTGCCCTGTCAGAACTGGTGGTAATAATCTTGGTGGCTTGGAAAACAAATTGACAGTAAACTGTTCTGTCGGGGTCTCTGGTAGAATCCTCCCAAAAATTCACAGGTACAAATTTCAGACACACACACGTTTGAAAATTCAAAACAATGTTCTTTATAATGAAAATTCACTTAAACTAAGCCCTCTTTTGGTATAGCAAAGAGCACTCGTCTCCAAACAAACTGGTAATTTATACAAGTCCCTTATCAGTTCTGTGATACTTATCTTGCAGCTGTGAGGCAATTCACAGTCCTTCTTTCACAAAGTGACACACACTTTGCTCTGGTTTAGTTTCAAAGCGGGGAAAAATCAGCACACAAAAAGTCAAAGTCAGTAAAGCAGTCACTAAACACAACAATCAGATAATCCTCCACAATGGCCAAACCCACAGGCTGCTATTTATAGCAGCCTCACTAATTACCACAGCCCCACCCAACCACAGGTGGCCTCATTTTCTTTGATAATAATCTCTCAGTTGTTGTTGCCTATGCATCGCTCTCCGCATGCGTGGCTGCATCATTAACTCTTGTTCTGAATCCAAGGAGGAGCGAGATAATTGATCTCCTTCTGAGCTGTCTGCCACACTCTCCTCCTCCCTGTCACTCATGTCTTCTTGGTCAGAGGAGCCTTCATCATCAGATTCCACCGGGGGCAAAACAGGCCTGCAGCATGTGGATGTCTCCCCCACATCCACAGTCCTTGGGGCAGGAGCTGGGCCAGAGCTAACCACAACAGTAAACAAAAGTCTGTACAAGGAACCACCAACACCATTTTCATCAAAAATGATGGGGCAGTTACTGGTATATAAAAATAAATGCAAACTCCACTCCATTCTAGCATTGATGATATTATTATTATTATTATTAATCAGATTTGTATGCCGCCCCTCTCCGTAGACTCGGGGTGGCTCAGCAATAATAAAAACAATGCACAATAAATCTAATATTTAAAAATATCTAAAAAACCCTTATTTAAAAAGCAAGACATACACACAAACATACCATGCATAAATTATATAGGCCTGGGGGAGAAGTCTCAATTCCCCCATGCCTGACGGCAGAGGTGGGTTTTAAGGAGTTATTTAGTTTGGTAATGGTTACAAGACTGTGTACTTGGTACTCTCTGAATTTGGTTGCTTTCTTGCAGATGTTTCATTACCAAACTAAATAACATCATCAGTGCTGGAGTGGTGATGCCTAGTTTGGTAATGAAATGTCTGCAAAAAACAACCAAGCTCAGAGGGCACCAAGGACTCCACGCGTCAACCCCGAGCTACAAATGTTACAAAAGAGAGTGCTTGGTTTCTAGTGAGTGGATTGAGACTTTTCAAGTGCTGAATTGTGTGTTTATTTCTTACAGATGCAAAAGGGAAGACCTGGCTTTGGTTTATTTCTTTCAGTGTGGCTCTTTGTGAACTCGCTGCTACAATCCTTCCTGTTCAATTGTTTGGCCATTGAAACGATGATTAAAAACAACTCTTTGATTATCTTATATGCGTCCATATTTTTTTTTTCCATTTGGATTGCAGCAAAATGACAGCATTGGTGTAGCAATCTTGGTTAATTTTATTTTTGGCTATAGTGGCAAAGTTTATTGAGCAAACACAACTGGTTTGGTTAGTTTGTGATTCAAGGCAGCACACAAAAAGGGGTTAACTCTGTAGCTAGGTTGAGAAGGTTGTGCAAGCATAAAACTGCAAAGGGTTGGATTGGGATGTTACCGTTGCACAATTTTTTTTTTTTTCTCATGAGAACATTACCATCATCAACTTTGTGTGAAGAAACTGGGAAAGAAAGGATAGGGTGAAGATACATTTCAATGATCTCATTCTCCTTCTTTTTAACCCTATTATGTCCATGTGCAGTGCATTCTTCCTCCTTTCTTCCTTCCTTCCTTTCTTCCACCTATCCATCTCTAATCATTCTTTTCCCCTCCCTCCCTCCTCCTTCTTTCCACCTATCCATCTCTAATCATTCTTTTTCCCTCCCTCGTCCCTTCTTTCTATCCATCTCTAATCTTTTCCCCTTCTTCCTTCCTTCCTTCCCTCCCTCATTCATTCCTTCCTTCTTTCCTTCCTCTTTCCCTCCCTCCCTTCTTTTATCACTCCCCTTCATCTTTTCCTTCTCTTCCTTCTTTCCATTCCTCCTGTTTTCCTCCCTTTCCTAATATATATATTGTAGACGAACATTCCCTAATTCCAGGGGTGGAAATGCTACTGACTCAGGTGTACCGGTAGTGGCAGCTGCTAGAGGTTTGATGAACTGGTAGAGCAGCGGCGTGAGGCTCCGCCCATTTTCCCAGACGTACGCACGCCTGACAGTGGCACAAAGCGTGCGCTTCCAAATCGGTCAGGAAAAATAAGTAGATTTACTTGCTGCCTAATTCCCCTTTTGAAACCAAAGTGTGTATTTTCCACTTCGATTAGAGGGCTCGGTTTTGTCCCGATCCAGGTCTCTAGAAAAGTTGGCTTCCCGCAAATTGCCAACGGAAACAGCAACTGAACTATCCCTACATCAGCCTTCGACTTCCAGGCTAACTGCAGAAATGGCTTTGCATTGAATTCAATCACTCAATCAGAACAGAGCTGGAAGGGACCTTGGAGGTCTTCTAGTCCAACCCTCTCCTCAAGCAGGAGCCCCTACACCAGGGATGGCGAACCTTTTTTCCCTCGGGTGCCGAAAGCGCGCGCGTGTGCTATCACACATGCATGAGTTTGGCGGGCCCCGGGGAAGAGCCTTCTCTGTGGCGGCCCCGGCCCTCTGGAATCAACTCCCCCCGGAGATTAGAACTGCCCCCACTCTCCTTGTCTTTTGTAAGCTACTCAAGACCCACCTATATCGCCAGGCATGGAGGAACTGAGACACCTTCCCCAGGCTTTTATACTTTATGTTTGGTATGTATGTGTTGTTTGGTTTTAAATGATAGGGTTTTATATGTCTTTTTTTTTCTTTTAATATTAGATTTGTTCCACTATAACATTGTTTTTATTATTGTTGTGAGCCGCCCCGAGTCTTCGGAGAGGGGCGGCATACAAATCTAATAAATTATTATTATTGTTGTTGTTGTTGTTGTTATTATTATTATTATTATTATTATTATTATTATTATTAGTGCCCACACCCATAATTCAATGTCTGGAGAGGGCGAAAACAGCTTCCCCCACCCCACAGAGGCCCTCTGGAGGCTGAAAATGGCCTTTTCCCCAACTTCTGATGCACCCACTAGGCTCGTGTTTCGTCCTCCCCAGGCTCCAAAGGCTTCCCTGGACCTAGGGGAGGGCCAAAACGCCTTCTTCCACCCCCACCCCTGGAGGCTGTCTGGAAGCCAAAAACGCCCTCCCAGAGCCTCTGTGCAAGCCAAAAATCAGCTGACTAACACACACATGCATGTTGGAGCTGAGCTAGGGCAATGGCTTGCGTGCCAACAGATATGGCTCTGGTGCCACCGGTAGCACCCATGCCATAGGTTCGTCATCACTGCCCTACACAATTTGAAGCAAGTGGCTGTCCATTCTCTTCTTTAAAACCTCCATTGATGGAGCACAAATGAGTTCTGAAGTGTTCAAACTGATTCTTCTGTCAAGGAATTTCTCCTTAGTTCTATTTTATTTCTCTCCTTGATTAATTTCCATCCATTGCTTCTTGTCCTGCCTTCGGGTTCTTTGGAGAATAGTTTGACCCCTGCTTCTTTGTGGAAGCACCCTGAAATACTGGAATATTGGCAACCCCTTGCAAAAACCAGGTGCGTGTGTGTATGTGTGCCCAAAAGAGTAATAAAGGTGTATATGTGTGAAACACCCTCGGATTGTGAGTACTCTCGGGCTCTTTTGTCATCTTGCAAAAGTAGTCCGAACACAGCGTCTTCTAGCAAAGGCCAACAAGTCTCACACCGGACAAAATCTGGTCTATCTTCCTATCAGATTTGAGAGAAGCTGAAGCTGGTGAATTACATGAGGATGGTGTAATGTAACCTTGACCCAAACATTTTATTTATTTATTTATTTTGCATTCATGCAGTGACGCCAGCAACCAAAGTGGGCAGTGATTTCACATTGTGTCCTCGAGGCATTTCTGCTGAGATGGCTCGGCAAAATGTCTCCCGGTGCCAAGGAGCTGCAGGCCTTTGGTTTTAAGCCAAGTTTCAACTGTTCTGCAAAGAAAAAATATGGTGGGTTTCTTTCTCACACTCTGGAGTCTTGAAAGGGATTAATAATAATAATAATAATTAATAATAATAATAATAATTTATTAGATTTGTATGCCAACCCTCTCTGTAGACTCGGGGAGGCTCACAACAATAATAAAAACAATATACAGTGTAACAAATCTAATAATTAAATGAAAGCATCTAAAAACCCATCATTTAAAAAACCATACAACACAAGCATACAAGCTTACCATCTGTAAGCCTGGGGGAGGTGTTTCAATTCCCCCACGCCTGGCGATATAGGTGGGTCTTAAGCAATTTACGAAAGACAAGGAGGATGGGGACAGTTCTGATCTCTGGGGGGGGAGTTGATTCCAGAAGACCGGGGCTACCACAGAGAAGGCTCTTCCCCTGGGGCCTGCCAGATGACATTGTTTAGTCAATGGGACCCGGAGAAGGCCAAATATGTGGGACCTTATCGACCGCTGGGATTCGTGCGGCAGAAGACGGTCCCAGAGGTATTCTGGTCCGATGCCATGTAGGGCTTTATAGGTCATTACCAACACTTTGAACAGTGTTTTTAAAAGTTGGCCTCCTCAGTCCCTGTTTGGGACTGGGAAACATGGGCTGGTTTTTTCCTCCCTTAAGGATCCCCCCTCCCATTTCTCCTTTAGGGAAAATATTCAAGCCTGCCTTTTTTAATATCCCCCCAAATAATTTTCTCTGGTGGGGCGGAGCTTCACAAAAGATGAATGGTTACTCAGTCTCTTCTTCCAAGCCCCAAAATGCACTAACAGAAATAATTCACAATCCTAGTTTACCTAAGTTTTAAAGAATTAGAGTAGAGTAGAGTAGAGTAGAGTCGAATAGAATAGAATAGGATAGAATAGGATAGAATAGGATAGAATAGGATAGAATAGAATAGAATAGAATAGAATAGAATTCTTGATTGGCGAAATATGTTTGGACACACAAGGAATTTGTCTTTGGTGCATATTCTCCCAAGATATATTTGTCAAGATTCAAGAGGTGTAACACTTTATCATTGTCATAGGGATCAAATAAGTGATCAGGAAACTATATTAATAACAAATCTTAAAGATACAGAGAACAAATTAGTCATACGTGGGAGGAGATGGTTGACAGGAATGATGAGAAAAAATTAATAGTAATAGTAGTGCAGATTTAGGAAATATTTTGACAGTGTTGAGGGAATTATTTGCTTAGCAGAGTAATGATATTCTGGGCGGGGGGACGGACTGTTCTTGTGTCTAGTTGTCTTGGTTTGCGTCATTTTGAGGATAGGAGTTGAAACGATTTATGCCCAGGATGTGAGGGATCAGTAAATATTCTCACAGCCCTCTTTTTGACTCTTGTAGTACAGTGATCCCTCGATTATCGTGAGGGTTCCGTTCCAAGACCCCTCGCGATAATCGATTTTTCGCGATGTAGGGTTGCGGAAGTAAAAACACCATCTGCGCATGCGCACCCTTTTTCATGGCCGCGCATGCGCAGATGGTGGAGTTTGCGTGGGCGGCGGGGAAGACCCAGGGAAGGTTCCTTCGGCCGCCCAGCAGCTGATCTGCTCGGCAGCGCAGCAGCAGCGAGCAGACGAAGATCGGGGTTTCCCCGCCGCCCACACAAAGGGGAAACCCCGATTTGGCTCCTCGCTGCTGCCGCGCTGCTGAGCAGATCAGCTGCTGGGCGGCCGAAGGAACCTTCCCTGGGTCTTCCTCGCTGATGCCCCCGCTCGCCCGCCGGCCCGCCCGCCGCCCGCCAGCAAGAGGGAGAGAGATAGAGAAAGAGAGAAGGAAAGAAAGAGATGAGAGAGGGAGGAAGAGAGTGTGAGAGAGGAAGAAGCAAGAGAGAGAAAGAGAGAGAGAAAGAAAGATGAGAAAGGAAGGAATAGAGTATTGTCATCGGGTGGGAAAAATCGCGATATAGCGTTTCGCGAAGAACGAGATCGCGAAAATCGAGGAATCACTGTATATATGTAGCATGGTTATAATAATAGGTTTTTAGATGTCTTTTAATATATTGGATTTGTCACATTGTTGTTTTTGTTGTGAGCTGCTCCAAGTCTCTGGAGAGGGGCGGCATACAAATCTAATTAATAATAATAATAATAATAATAATAATAATAATAATAATAATAATATAGGTCCTCAATGGAAGACAGGTTGGCAGTAATTGGTTTTTCTGCAGTTCTGATTCTCCTCTGAAGTCTGTGCCAGTCTGGTTGGCTCAAAGAACCACACCAAATCAGTTATAGAGGTGCAGATGGCAGACTCAATAATCACCTCTGATAAAAAAAATAACAACACTCCAAGCCAATTGGTAATAGGATCAATTCACCCGGGAAGGAGATCCACAAAGCTGGACCCTGACCATGTAGGATACTTGGCTGCATAGCAAGAGGTATAACAAGCAGGAAGAGGGAGATTGTGATCCCACTATACAGAGCGCTGCTGAGACCACATTTGGAATACTGTGTTCAGTTCTGGAGACCTCACCTACAAAAAGATATTGACAAAATTGAATGGGCTATAAGAATGGTGGAAGGTCTTAAGCATAAAACGTATCAGGAAAGACTTCATGAACTCAATCTGTATAGTCTGGAACACAGAAGGAGAAGGGGGGGACATGATCGAAATATTTAAATATGTCAAAGGGTTAAATAAGGTTCAGGAGGGAAGTGTTTTTAATAGGAAAGTGAACACAAGAACAAGGGGACACAATCTGAAGTTAGTTGGGGGAAAGATCAAAAGCAACATGAGAAAATATTATTTTACTGAAAGAGTAGTAGATGCTTGGAACAAACTTCCAGCAGATGTGGTTGGTAAATCCACAGTAACTGAATTTAAACATGCCTGGGATAAACATATATCCATCCTAAGATAAAATACAAAAAATAGTATAAGGGCAGACTAGATGGATCATGAGGTCTTTTTCTGCCATCAGTCTTCTATGTTTCTAAGCTTGCATGTAGGATTCTCTATTCAAAGTGATATTGTTGATACAACAGATTGATTGATTGATGAAAGCATGAATTCTGCAGAACCAACCTTGTCCTTTTTTTGCAATTTTAAGGACTAGCCTTCAAGTAGCACACACTGATCACACAGGCGAATGAGGCTGAGATACAGTTCTCGTTGCCTTGGAAACCACTTTAAAAGAAGCAGACCCTCCCCGCCAAACTATTGCAGGAAGTATTTAGACATGAAGAAGATATATGGTAGTCGTGGCCGAGTGGTTAAGGCGATGGACTAGAAATCCATTGGGGTCTCCCCGCGCAGGTTCGAATCCTGCCGACTACGGAAGTAGTGTGCAGATTACTTACTCTCTCACAATTGCCAAGAATCTGTTCATTTTTATTTTTTGCCTGTGGTCAGTTCAATTTTTAAATCTTGTGTGGAGGGAAAAAAAGGGATCCTCCTAGGGTCGTTTCTGATGTTTCAGACCCACCACTTTTTGCCCCTCCAAATTTATTAAATTGTCCCCAAAATATGACCTGGATTGTGGGGGCAATATGCTAGTTCTGTTAAAAAGTGCTATTGCTAACATGTTGTAAGCCGCCCTGAGTCTAAGGAGAAGGGCGGCATAAAAATCGAATAAATAAATAAATAAACTCAAATTAAGGTAACCAAATCTTTACTCCTTTTTTCCGCCCGTAGTCAGCAGGATTAGAACCTACGTGGGGTGACTCCAGTGGATTTCTAGTCCATCGCCTTAACCACTCAGCCATGACTACAAGATGTTTACTATGTTTTGGTTACACTACAAAACAGATATTGAAACTCTAGCAGTGGTTGTCAATCTTTCTAATGTCGTGACCCCTAAATACAGTTCCTCATGTTGTGGTGACCTCCAACCATAAGTCTGGCCCTGATTCTCCTAGCAGAGTGTTAAACTGATTGGAAGGTCAGAGGGATTTTAAAAATATGTTCCAAGGTGCCAGAATAGAAACTTTAGTTCCTAACACCATGGAAATTTGTCTTTCCCATGGTCTTAGGCAACCCCTGTGAAACAGTTGTTTAAAAGTAAAGAAAGGTCCGTACCCCCAGGTTGAGAACCAATTCTCTAGAGAAAGTGCAGAAGAGAGCAACAAGATGATAAGGGGTCTGGAAACTAAAACAGGAATTGGCCATGGGTAGTCTAGCGAAGAGAAAGACTAGGGGTGACTTGATAGCAATGTTCCAATACCTGAGGGGCTGCCACAGAGAGGAGGGGGTCAGCTGCTTTCCAAAGCACCAGAAAGCCAGACAAGGAATAATGGATGGAAACTTGGTTGGTTGGTTGGATGGTTCTGCAACCCAACAAGACCGACACAGACTTCAGAGGATAATCAGAATTTCAGCAAAAACAACTGCTGCCAACCTGCCTTCCATTGTTGCTGTTAACTTGTTGCTTGTATCCTAAGATTTTTATTAATATTGTTTCTTCATTGCTTATTTGACCTCTATGACAATCATTAAGTGTTATACCACATGATTCTTGACAAATGTATCTTTTTCTTTTATGTACACTGAGAGCTTATGCACCAAGACAAATTCCTTGTGTGTCCAATGATACTTGGCCAATAAAATTCAATTCTATTCTGTTCTGTTCTATTCTATTGAGGACCGGTGTACTGCACGAGTCAAAAAGGGGGCTGTGAAAATATTTACTGACCCTTCACATCCTGGACACATACTTTTTCAATTCCTACCCTCAAAACGTTGCTACAGAGCACTGCACACCAAGACAACTAGACACAAGAACAGTTTTTCCCCCCGAACGCCATCACTCTACTAAACAAATAATTCCCTCAACACTGTCCAACTTTTTACTAAGTCTCCACTTCTATTTCTACTAATTTTTTCTCATCATTCCTATCGTAGGACTGTATGACTGTAACTTGTTGCTTTTAACCTAAGATTTTTATTAATATTCATTGTTTCTTCATTGCTTATTTGACCCCTATGATAATCATTAAGTGTTGTACCACATGATTCTTGACAAATGTATCTTTTTCTTTTATGTACATTGAGAGCATATGAACCAAAGACAAACTCCTTGTGTGTCCAATCACACTTGGCCAATAAATAATATTCTATTCTATTCTATTGTATTCTAACCAAAGATATTCAGCCTGGAAATAAGGAGGAACTTTCTGACGGTGAGAGCGATCAACCAGTGGAACAGCCTGCCTGCAGAGGTTGTGAGCGCTCCAACACTTTTGATTTTCAAGAGGAGATTGGACTGCCATTTGTCCAAAATATAACTCTTGCTTGAGCGGTTGGGGGAGGAGGGGAGTTGGACTAGATGACCTGCAAGGTCCCTTCCAACTCTAATTAATTAATAAATAAATTCTATTCCTTGCGATCAAAGTTTGCCCTGTGCGGCCCCTTTTCAAAGCTGGGGGAAAAAAGGAGGAAGCGAGGCAGCCAATAGGAGATGAGGGCGGGGCTCTGGCCGCCTCCCACCCACCCATTTCACTCGCCCCTCCCAGGAAAAGGGCGGTGCGCTCCAGCCTCGCCAAGTGCCCCGTGATCTTGGGGATCGCGCGCCTTAGAGAGCGAGCGAGCAGATCCACGCCAAGCCCAGGGCAGGTAAGGCTGCAGCTTGAAGGTCGTGAAGAAAACATCCCACTTTTTCTCCCCGCGACCCTGGAAACTCGCGGGGAGAAAAAGCGGGTTGTTTTCCTCACCACCCTCCTCTGCGCCCCGGATTTGGGATCATGGAAAAAAATGGGAGGGGGGAGGCTTTCTTGCAAAGAAGTCCGCATCGGAGGAGGATCGAGCAGGAGAGGGAGATGGGGGATAAACATTTTGGGGTTTTAAATATTTAAAAAACGTGCCGAGGGTCTTTTTTTGGGGGGGGGGGGCAAACTTTCACTTGGGCACTCCCGAAGAAAAACACGTGCATCTGCAGAAAGCGTCCGTAGCCCTGGACGTGTGGGACTACAACTCCCATCACCCTGGGCCGACTGAGGGGGAAAGGCATTTGGGGCGGAAAGGTATTTGAGGAAGGAGGGGGGATGTCTGGTTTTGTTGGGGACACCGGTTCAAGCAGGAAATGTTTTAGGGGTTCCCCCCCCCATTATTTGACGAAAAAGGAATATGGACAGATTGGATTATGAAAAAAGTTTGGATAAAGTTTGACTCGATTTAGGTTTGTGTTTGAGTTCGGTAATTTGAGGCAAGATAAGCTTTATTGTCTTTTTTTTTAACTGCAAGCACACTGCCTTAGAAGCAGAAATCTGTTGCCTGCTCGCAAGAGTAAAGGGTATGTAGCAGTGATGGCAAACCTATGGCACGAGTGCCCCAGGTGGTATGCGCAGCCATATCTTCTGGCTCATGAGCCATTGCCCTAGCTCAGCTCCAACGTGCACGTGTGTGCTGGCCAGCTGACTTTTGGCTCACCCAGAGGCTGTGGGAGGGCGTTTTTTTGGCTTCCAGAGAGCCTCCGTGGGGATGGGGCGTTTTTATTCTCCTCTGGCTCCAGGGAAGCCTTTAGAGCCTGGGGACGGTGAAACAAGAGCCTACTAGGCCCGTCAGAAGTTTGGAAACAGGCCGTTTCCAGTATCCAGAGGGCCTCCAGGCAGTGTTCCCTCTAATTTTTTGGGGGGGGTGGGCGGAAAGGTATAGTGTCTGAGCGGCAGTCCCTTCGGGACTGGGCGGCACAGAAATAATAAATAAGTAAGTAAGTAAACAAACAAACAAACAAAAAACCCACCCTGTTTTGCCTCAGAGAATTTCAAAATAAAATACTGTACTGTGTGTCTATAACAGTGAGCTCATAATAGGGCAACTCTATCAATATCAAAATGCCACTTAAATAGTTGAGCTAGTTTCAAACTAGATTTTGATTTTCTTTCTCTCTTCCTTCCTCTCTTTTTTCTATCTGTTTCTCTCTCTTCCTCTCTCCTTCCCTCTCACTCTTTCCCTCTCGGCTTCTGGGCAGGTTTGGAAAACTCTGAGTTGATGATTTTTAAGTGAGCGATTACTCACTGCTCAGCTTAGAGGGAACTATGCCTCCAGGTAGTGGGGGAAGCTTTTTTGCCCTCCCCAGGCATTGAATTATGGATGTGGGCACTTGCGCATGTGGGATAGCACGCATGCAGGCTCTTTCGGCACCCGAGGGGAAAAAGATTCACCATCCCTGGTATATAGATTAATAGAGTTGGAAGGGACCTTGTAGGTCATCTAGTCTGACCCCGCCTCAATGCCAAGCAGGAGACCTTGCCTACATTGTCCCCAACAAATGGCAGTCCAATCTCTCCTTGAAAGCCTTCAGTGATGAAGCTCCCACAACTTCGGAAAGGCAACTTCTGTTCTATAGGTTGATGGTTCTCCCTGTCAGAAAGTTCTTCCTTACTTCCAGGTTGAATCTCTGCTTTATCTCTTTCCATCCATTATTCCTTGTCTGGCCTTCTGGTGCTTTGGAAAATAGCCTGACCCCTTCCTCTCTGCGGCAACCCCTCAAATATTGGAAGACTGCTATCATGTCACCTCTGATCCTTCACTAGAGTAGCCATGCCCAGTCCCTGCAACATGTCTTGCCTACCCAAAGACATACTTAATGCACATATACACATGCTATATACATACATAAATATATACATGCACCATACATACATACATACATACATACATACATACATACATACATACATACATACATATATATGCATTTGAATATAATATAATAAGAATTCTTTATTGGCCAATTGTTTTCCTTTCTTCCTTCCTTCCTTCTTTCTTTCTTTCTCTTTTCCTTTCTTCCTTTCTCTTTTCTTTCTTTCCCTCCTTCCTTCCTTCCCTCTCTGTCTTTTTCTTCTTCCTTCCTCCCTCCCTTCCTTCCTTTGTTTTTCTTCTTTCTTTCTCTTTTCCTTTCTTCCTTTCTCTTTCTCTCTTTTCTTTCCTTCCTTCCCTCCCTCCCTCCTTCCTTCCTTCCCTCTCTGTCTTTTTCTCCTTTCTTTCTTTCTTTCTTTCTTTCCGCCTTGGGCCATATCAAAGAACAAAGGCCCGGAAACAAATGATTACTAAAACTAGATAAAAGCAATTTAAAATGGAATTGGCCAAGCGTGATTGGACAGACGAGGAATTTGTCTTCAGTGCATAAGCTCTCATTGTACATGAAAGCTATTAGTGATAAATCATGATTGTCATTGTAAAAATACATTCATCATAATGGTACATAATGAGCAGTTTCACTCAGACTTCCTGCCTGGGGCACCCTTAAATTGCTTTTTAGAATTTTGTGAATTTTGACTCTTAGCATGTCAATTTGTATCTTAATGAGCATTTAACCTATTTCGGATATTTGATACATCAGGGAGATGGTTATGGTTAAAGCTATCAAGCTAGAAACTCAGAGTTCGAGGCCTTGGGGCAGCTGAGTGACCTTGGACCATCATTTCTCTGAGGCCTAGGAAAGAGGCAATGGCAAAACCACTTTTGGAAGAAAAAAACCCCTCCTTTCCAGGTAGAGGATGGACCCTTGCCCTGTGATACGCAATTGTCAGTTTTGTGCAATTGGTTGTAGACTAATGAAAGTTGTTGCTCAGAAGCTTTGAGTGAAGCAAGAATTGTGAGCAATTTGAAGGCCAACGACCTCTTTGGCTCATCCGTTGGATATTTGCTCTGAGGTCTTTTAGATCAATCAGTTGCTCTCTGGAGTAAGACCTACGTCTGCTAGTACCATGTTCACGTTCATACAGGGAAGTTGCCAAACGTACCTAGGTGACCTCTGAAATAAAATGCAGTATTTGCTCCCTTTTCGCTCAAGTGTTTTCCATCTATTGACGACTAGGCCTAGCTGATACTTTAAAAAAAATTAAAAAAAATTGAATCCTCGACTTTCGACCACCATTGGGATCAGAATGCAGCTGTTAAGTGAGCGGAGCCTCATTTTATGACCTTTTCTGCAAATGTCATTAAGTGAATCCCACCGTTGTTAAGCGAATACGGAATTGCCTTCAGTGACTTTGCTTGTCAGACGCCGTTTGGGAAGTTTGCAGATGGGGATCATGTGACTCCCAAGGTTCAACGACTGATCCGGATCACGGCTGCAGCATCTGGGTTCTGTGAATTGGAATACAGGCCAATTGCCAACTACTAAAATTTTGGGGAGAGTCTTGCAACAGTTATAAATGCCCTGAGTCTTCGGAGAAGGGTGGCGTATAAATCCAATAAGTAAATAAATAAATAATAATAAAGAACTGATCCTGAATCATTTTTTTCTGTGCCATAATAGCTTCAGTAGGTCTGCTCTTTATGAACTTATCCAGAATTATTATTCTTCCTCCTCTCCTCCTCCTCCTCTTCTCCTCTTCTGCCTCTTCCTCTTCTTCTTCTCCTTCTCTGCCTTCTCCTCCACCTTTTCTTTCTCTTCCTCCTCCTGGTTTATTTTTATTTATTTACTTATTCGATTTTTATGCCGCCCTTCTCCTTAGACTCAGGGTGGCTTACAATGTTAGCAATTGCACTTTTTAACAGAGCCAGACTATTACCCCTACAATCTGGGTCCTCATTTTACCAACCTTGGAAGGATGGAAGGCTGAGTCAACCTTGAGCAGGTGATGAGATTTGAACCGCTGACCTGCAGATCTAGCAGTCAGCTTTAATGGCCTGCAGTACTGGACTCTACCTGCTGCGCCACCTTCTCTTCCTCCTCCTCCTTCTTCTCTTCCTATCCTCCCTTCCTCCTCCTCCTTCTATTCCTCCTCCCCTCCTCCTTTTCCTTCTCTCCTCCTCCTCTTCCTCCTTTCCTCCTCCTTTTCCTTCTCCTCCCCTCCTCCTCTTGCTTCTTCCTCCTCCTTCTCCTCCTTCTCTTCTTTTTCCTCCTCCTCTCCTCTTCCTTTTTCGCCCCTTCTCCTCTTCCTTCTCTTCGTCCTCCCTCACTTTTCCTCCTTCTCTTCTCCTCCTCCTCCTTTTCCTCCTTCCCTTCTCCTCACCTCTCCTCCCCCTCCCTAGAGTATTCCCGCAGATGCAGTGTCCACTTTTCAGATCATTAAACACCACTTTGTACGGTCAGCTGCGTCTGCAGGGCACAGGCTTGCAGCTTCCATGTCTTCATTGATGGTATCTTGCCATCCCTGTTTTGGATGCTCTTGAGGTCGCCGGACATTGGCTTCTAGGTGGTAGGCAGCCTTGGCCACAGTGGAAGGTGCTGCTCTGTGGACCTGTCCATACCAGCAGAATCAGCCCTCTCTCATCTTCTCTATAATTGGTGCCGTACCAAAATGCTGTCGCATGGTGATATTTGTGACGTGGTCAAGAAGGGAGATGCCCGATACCCAATGGAGCATTTTCATTTCCATGGGACATGGAGAGAGCTTTTGGTCCCTGTTATTGCTGTCCAGCATTCAGTGGCATACCGTGCAACAGGACCGTCTTGTAAATCTTAAGAGTTAAGATGGGTTGGCATTCACCTGTCACATAACACATTGGTGAGTTCTCGCCAACACAACCAGACTGCATTTCCCCTTGCTGGCACCTCAGCATTGATGTCACCATTGCTTTGGAGATAGGATCCCAGATACCAAAAAGTGTCTGTCTTGTTTACGTTTTATCCATTGTTCTACAGTTTTCCAGGGGTGGTAACAGAATAAAAGGAAGAAAATATGATTGGATTTTCTAGTGCCGTGTATGACTGTACAGGTAGTTCTTAATTTATAAACCTTGGTTAGGAACCATTCAAAATTACAATGGCACTAAATAAGTGATTCATGACAGTTTTTCCACACTTAACACCAACTCTCTTTGTTGTAGTAAAGTAAGGCATTTGTTGCAGTAGAATAAGGCTTTAATATCCAATCACAACATTTTGCTTTTTCATAATAATATGAACAAGCCATTTCTGTAAAGATCTATCAATCTATTCGGTAAAACAGTTAAAACAATTTTAAAAGTTTTTTAAAATACCAACTAAAACAGTTTTAAAAAAGTTAAAACAATTAATCAGTGGAACAGCTTGTCTCTAGAAGTTGTGAATGCTCCAACATTAGAAGTTTTAAAGAAGATGTTGGACAACCATCTATCTGAAGTAGTGTAGGGTTTCCAGCTTAAGCTGGGGGTTGGACTAGAAGACCTCCAAGGTCCCTTCCAACTCTGTTGTCATTATTATTATTAAACCCAAAATCAAAGTTTCATTATTTTCCACTTCAAGCATAAAGTTCACAAATGGTTTCCACGTGAAAACAAATGTACTTGTTGTGTTCTTTAATCAAAGTAGTCAGTTTTGCCATTTCAGCCAATTCCATCAACTTCTGAAGCTATTTGTCCATAGTAGGCATCAAAGTGTTCTTACATTTTTGTGCATACGATAGTCTTGCTTTTGTCAACATATACAGTAACAAACTTCCTATTTTTTTTCTTCAGGTCTTTTTCCATCAGGCCCCAAAGAGAAAATTCTGGTTTCATTTTTATCTCCATCTTCAGATTTTTCTGTATTAAAATATGAATCATACTCCTTTTTTTTTTTGCTTTATCACAATGATAAAAAGTCCCTTCTTTACTTTTAAACTTCCAACATTCATTTGACATACCTTTATACATCTTAGATAACTTAACGGTGTTATTCTTCCCATCCTTCTTTTCTAATTATGACTATATCCTTGTTGCTTATATCTTTACTATTTATATTGAAACAATGTCGTCCGGCGGGACCCAGGGGAAGAGCCTTCTCTGTGGCGGCCCCGACCCTCTGGAATCAACCCCCCCCAGAGATTAGGACTGCCCCCACCCTCCTTGCCTTTTGCAAACTCCTTAAAACCTACCTCTGTTGCCAGGCATGGGGAAATTGATTCCCCTGGGCCGTTTCCGCTTTGTGTATGGTTTGTATGAGATGCATGATTGTTTTTTATATTAAGGGTTTTAAACTGTTTTTAAGTATTGGATTTGTATTATTCTTGTTGTGAGCTGCTCTGAGTCTGCATACAAATCAAACAAATGAATGAATGAATAAATAAATAAATAAATATGGTTTTATTTAGTTTCCTCGTATGATTTGATTGCTTATTTAGTATCCTATGACTATCACTAATTGTTGGATCTTATGATTCTTGATGAATGCATTTTTTATGTACGCTAAGAGCTTATGCACTGAAAACAAATTCCTTTTGTGTCCAATCACACTTGGCCAATAAAGATTTCTAAATATCAAGATAGTTTTGGAAATCTGTTTTGAATGTATATTAAGTTTCCTCATTGCCTGTCTAATCCCCTCAGGACAGGTATGGTGGTTCTACATTATTATCAACGGCCCAGCGAGGGTGAGAGTGGCCTCAACAATCTTCTACAGTCTGCCCAAACTATCTTAGGCAATGGCGCCCAAGCGGTCCAGAAGGAGCTGTGCTTCAACGTTAACTGGACAGGTACGAGGATTGAATCAAATTTGATCTAGATCCATGTTGCTCAACCTTGTCGGCTTGAAAATGTATGGCAAGGATGTCAAACTCAATTTCATTGAGGGCTGCATCGTGGTTGTGTTTGACCTCCAGGAGACTGGGGTGGGGCATGGCCACCTCGAAGTCAGTTGTTGAGACTCCATTTTTGCCCATCACAGCCTCCCTCAGCCATCTGTCAGCCAAATACAGTGGTCCCTTGATTTTCGCAGGTTCGAACTTCGCGAAACGGCTATACCACGGTTTTTCAAAAATATTAATTAAAAAATACTTTGCGGTTTTTTTCCCTATACCACAGTTTTTCCCGCCCGATGACGTCATACGTCATCACCAAACTTTCGTCCACCTTTAATAAATATTTTTTTTAATAAACTTTAATAAATAAACATGGTGAGTAATAATCTAAATGGTTGCTAAGAGAATGAGAAATTGCATTTTAGGGGTTTAAAGTGTTAAGGGAAGGCTTGGGATACTGTTTCTAGCCAAAAATAGTGTATTTACTTCCGCATCTCTACTTCGCAGAAATTCGACTTTCGCGGGCGGTCTCGGAACGCCTCCCCCACGAAAATCGAGGGAACACTGTAGAACTCGTGGGATCCACACTCAGTGAACTCACTCCAATTCCTCTGAAGAGGGCTGCAGGAGGCTGTTGTGGCTGAAAATGGAGCCCAGATGGGCCGTGTGCAGCCTCACTGAGCTCTGTTTTTACTGGCAGAGAGCTGCAGGAGGCTGTCTCAGCTGAAAACAGAGTCCTAGGAGGCTGCATGCAGGAGGATGTTGTGGCCGAAAAGAAAGCCTGGGCTGGCTGTATGGGGCCTCCTTGGGCTCCATTTTTGCTGGTAGAGGGCTACAGGAGGCCATCATTTTTTGCGGGCAGAGACACAATGGGCTGGTTCTTCACTGTTTCCAGGGTGGACCTGCAGGCCAGATCTAAACCCTGAGTACCAGAAGAAGGGCATCATAGAAATATGATTAAATAAATAAAGAAACAAAAATCTTACGGGACAGATCCGGCCCACGGACCTTGAGTTTGACACCCCTGAAGTATGGATGTCATCTCCCAGAATTCCCCAACATGGTTGACTAAGGAATTCTAGGAGTTGAAGTCCACGCATCTCCAACCTGCCCACCGTAGATTCTGAGGGAGGGTTTGGAATGAAGAACCGAGGGAGCCCCGTTCATCATGGTGGTTTTCTTCCTGTTTAAGTGATAACGGTTTGGTTCAGAACTTGCTCATCCCTCTCTTGCAAAGAAATGGCTTGCTGGGTTATATAGTCCTGTTGGATTATGGAAAAATTGGCTACTTTTTTTTTCATCCCCGTTTTGTCACCAGGAAAGACTCTCCCAAGCGCCCAGGAGATGGAGATGTTGCAGTGGGTTTTTGGCTGTCCATTCGAAGAAGGGGATATCACATCCAAATCGTTTCTCAGCTCACGCCCGTCTGACCTGCTGATAGAGATTGGTCCACGGTAAGTCTTCTGGTGAAGACAAAGTTGCAAGAGAGAGGGGATTGGGAGAAAGAAAGAAAGAGGGAGGGAGGAAGGGAGTGGGAAGAAAGGAGGGAAGAAATAAATAAATAAAGAGAAAGATAGAAAGAAAGAAAGAAAGAAAGAAAGAAAGAAAGAAAGAAACAGATGCAGGAAGAACAAAAGAAAGAAAAAAGAAAAATAAAGAAAGAAAAAGACAGAGAGAGAGAAAGGAGGAAGGAAGGAAGAAATAAAGAAAGAAGTGATATTACTTACTTCCAATGACATAAGTTCCCTTTTTATGAGTCCTGAGGCTTGCTTGTTTCCCCAGTTCATGGTTAACAATAAATCCCAAAGTGGAAGGCAAACTATAGATAGAAATCCTGCTTTCTAGCTAATCTGGATCACACAGCACAGCTGATCGTCTCACAGCTGATTGTCTGATATACCAATCGCGCGGCACAGCTCATCCTTTCTCCTCACTGTTCTACATGGTTTTGCAGACTGATGGCTTCAAAATTCTCCTTTTTCACCTCTGCGTGTTCGTGCTGACAGCGCGCATGTGAGCCTAGCATGAAAGCACCCCTGGCTCCGGGGCATGGTAGAGGGCAGGAAGGCCTTGGGGGAACATTGTCCAAGGGGTCATGATGCGTTAGATACGACCGTGCAACTAACAACAACAGGATTGACTTATTTGATCTGACTTGAATTATTAAAAGACATATGGCCTCAAATCTATTTAGATTGCATTTCAAAACAACTTCCTCCCCCTCCCATCCATATTTATCTTCATCTTCTTCATGCTTGCAGGTTGAATTTTTCTACAGCCTATTCCACCAATGCTGTCTCCGTATGCCTGGCGGCTGGGTTGGAAAACATCGATCGAGTGGAGTGTTCCCGACGCTACCTTTTCAAAGTACGTGTACGTTTTTTTCTAGTTTCTTCTAGTTTCCTCTCTGTTTCCCACACGCACATCTAAGAATTATTTTACGCAGAGGGAACTCTTCTGCACCCTCCCTTCTGTTGTGGCCCGCCAGTGGCCCGTGCAGTTGAAAACGGATCCCGTTTAAGAGGCGATTGGCTTGGTGATGCGCCAGTGGCCTGCGGAGTTGGCACCCAGGTTGGACAGTGGAGAGGATGGCGAGGACTCGGTAACAGAGGCAGAGGTTCAGCCAGGGGCATTCGGAACCTCCAGCAGCTCATAGCAATGAGGAGGAGGGAAGAGACCTCTCTTCTTCTTAATGCACGAACACGCAGAGCTGTCAACAGATAGGAATGGTTACTCCAGAGGAAGTCTCCTTGGGAGTAAGACTTGGGGCTAATTGCCCACTCTCCTAGAGCAGTGTTTCCCAACCTTGGCAATTTGAAGATATCTGGACTTCAACTCCCAGAATTCCCCAGCCAGCATTCGCTGGCTAGGGAATTCTGGGAGTTGAAGTCCAAATATATTCAAGTTGCCAAGGTTGGGAAGCACTGTCCTAGAGTACTTAAGAACAGTAGAGGCAGCTGAAAGGCTGCAGGAAAACAATAGGTTATACTCGGGTATTAATTGTCCTGTGAATCTCTGTTTCTCTGCTTTGGATTTCTTATCAAGGAGGACTCCTGGCCGTTTTGCCAACCCCTCGGACATTACAAGTTTGTTCCAAGGATCTACTACTCTTTCAGAAAATATTATTTTACTGAAAGAGTAGTAGATCCTTGGAACAAACTTCCAGCAGACGTGGTTGGTAAATCCACAGCAACTGAATTTAAACATGCCTGGGATAAACATATATCCATCCTAAGATAAAATACAGGAAATAGTATAAGGGCAGACTAGATGGACCATGAGGTCTTTTTCTGCCGTCAGTCTTCTGTGTTTCTATGTTTCCCTAGAGCTGGGGCAGAGTAAAACACCTTCCTCCATCCTCCTGGAGGCTCTTTGGCAGCCAAAAATGCTCTCCCAGAGCCTCTGCATGAGCCAAAAATCATTTGGATGGGATACTCATGCGAATTGACGTTGAGCTAGGGCAACGGCTTGAGTGCCAGCAGATATGGCTATGCGTGCCATCTGTGGCACCTGTGCCATAGGTTCACCATCACTGACTTAGGTGACCCTGAGGACACAAATAACCTCCAGGTGGCCTCAACGACACTCTTAAAAGGATGCAACTGTCTACAAGGAATATAAATCCTTCCATTCCCTATCATCCAGTCAGAGTTGAAGAAGTTTCTTGGATGAAAAGCAAAACGTCTTCAAAAAAAACCTGGAAAGTCCAATTGCCTCCTGACAAAGCACCTTTGGGGCAACCATGACCTGGATGATTGAAAATCCATAAAGCCCTGCATGGCATAGGACCAGATTATCTCAGAGACTGCCTTCTTCCGCACAAATCCCAGCAATTGATGAGATCCCACAGAGTTGGTCTCCTTAAGAGTCCCGTCGACCAAACAATGTCGGCTGGCGGGGTCTAGGGGAAGAGCCTTCTCTGTGGGGGGCCCAGCCCTCTGGAATCAACTCCCCCTGGAGATTTGCACTGCCCTCACCCTCCTTGCCTTCTTAAAGAGCTTAAAACCTCATCTTTGCCGCCACGCCTGGGGTTTCTGTATCTCCCCCCCCCCGACCAATGAATGCTTTTAGTATGATTGTTGAATGAATGGTTATTGGAAGTTTTTAAATTAGAATTTGTTTGTTTTTTAATGTATTATTAATTGGATTGCTTATTATTGTACCTCGTATATGCTGTGAGCCGGAGAGGGGCGGCATACAAATCCAATTAAATAAATAAATAAAATAAATAAAATCTCCATAGGCTAATTTCTTTTCTTTAGCTATTCCAGAGGATGCTCTTGAATCCGTTCTCTTTGATATCCAAAGTTTTCCTTGCCAGGTACCCAAATCCCTTCTTGAATGCAGAATCCAAAGGTTGATTTTGTTTTTCAGTGCGACCAACGGCCCACCTCATCCCAGGAGACCCAACTAGTAGCTTCACTCTACGACCGGATGACGGAGCAGACCTACCCCGAACCCATCCAGAGTTTTGCGGTAGCAACCCGCCCCGAAGCGGTGTTCTACGTTGATATTCTCGGAGAAGGAAGACCGGCTCTCGTGAAGGCCAACAACCAGCTTGGTACGAGCTGAGGGCGGTAAAGAAGATGGGGAAATATTTGGGAACTATTTAACGAGGAGTTTGCATGCTGAGTTTCTGATAGCTTGTTCTGGTTTTGGTTCTACAATATATTGATATTGAGATACAAGATGTTGAGACTCTAGAGAAGAGCAGCAAAGATGATTAGGGGAGTGGAGGCTAAAATATATGAAGAACGGTTGTAGGAACTGGGTATAGAAACATAGAAGACTGACGGCAGAAAAAGACCTCATGGTCCATCTAGTCTGCCCTTATACTATTTCCTGTATTTTATCTTACAATGGATCTATGTTTATCCCAGGCATGTTTAAATTCAGTTACTGTGGATTTACCAACCACGTCTGCCGGAGGTTTGTTCCAAGGATCTACTACTCTTTCAGTAAAATAATATCTTCTCATGTTGCTTTTGATCTTTCCCCCAACTAACTTCAGATTGTGTCCCCTTGTTCTTGTGTTCACTTTCCTATTAAAAACACTTCCCTCCTGAACCTTATTTAACCCTTTAACATATTTAAATGCTTTGATCATGTCCCCCCTTTTCCTTCTGTCCTCCAGACTATACAGATTGAGTTCATGAAGTCTTTCCTGATACGTTTTATGCTTAAGACCTTCCACCATTCTTGTAGCCCGTCTTTGGACCCATTCAATTTTGTCAATATCTTTGTATTGTATGTCTAGTTCAACGAAAAGTAGGACTAGGGGGAGAGATGATAGCACTGTTCTAATATCTGAGGATCTGCCACAAAGAAGACAGAGGCAACCAGAGATCGGTTCCTCCCATTTTGGACCAGTTTGCCCGAACCGGTAGCAACCTGCTGGTGACGTCACAATGACATCACATAACCTGTTCTATTGGTGCCTGTCTGTGGACTCCGCTATCTTTTTTAGGAATTTTTTTTTAATTTAAATTTTTTTTGGGGGGGGGAGGTTTTTTTCCTGTTTTTCCCCCCTTCTGTGCATATGCAGAAGCTGAGTTTTCAGCAATGCACTTGCATCACCATCTTGTTTTCACCTTTTTTTGGGGGTGGGGGGGATTTTATTATTTTATTTTTCGGCACTTCAACTGTGAGTTGAAGTTCACAAGTGTTAAAGTTGCCAGGTTGCCACAAGGATAGCATCACCCTTGTTGCAGTAATGGCTGCTGCCCCCATGGTGGAGAGGAGACTGTGGAGGTAGTAAGTTTATGCACTATTTGTTGAATATTAAGCCCTTCATGGCACCGGACCAGATTATCTCCGGGACTGCCTTCTGCCGCACGAATCCCAGTGACCGATTAGGTCCCACAGAGTGTGTCTTCTCCGGGTCCCGTCAACTAAACAATGTCACTTGGCGGGACCCAGGGGAAGAGCCTTCTCTGTGATGGCCCCGGCCCTCTGGAACCAACTCCCTCCAGAGATCAGAATTGCCCCCACCCTCCTTGCCTTTCGTAAGCTCCTTAAAACCCACCTCTGCCGTCAGGCATGGGGAAACTGAGATGTTCTTTCCCCCTGGGCTCTACAGTTTATGCATGGTATGTCAGTATGTATGTCTGGTTTTTATAATAAAGGTTTTTAGCTGTTTTATTATTGGATTGCTACATATTGTTTTATCACTGTTGTTAGCCGCCCCGAGTCCACGGAGAGGGGCGGCATACAAATCCAATAAATAAAATTAATTAATTAATTAATTAATTGGGTTTTTTTACTGTCCTTCCTACTCTTGTACCTTAGTATGATCCTCAATTACTTTTAAAGTAGAAAATAATTAAATTGTATGTTTTTAACCCATAAATGCTTTACTCATTTGAATCACTATCTAGAACTGAACTTTTATAGCAATTAAAGAAAATTGAGCTACTTGCCTAATCTGTTGTCATACTGAACCTTGTGGGTTCAGTACAAAACCTTAAAATGTGACTGTGCTCCTCAACACATAACGCTGTCGATCACTTGTCCTTTTGGTGGCTATTCAAAGTAATGTGACTTAATCAACTGAAAAAGAATCCAAGCACTATTTGAAAACTTATCCTGGTCGGAAAGCCATTCCCATCCAGTCACATGACCTTTAAGCCACTCCTTAGTCACATGATTGCCAAGCCACTCCCACCTGGCCTGCAAGCCACTCCTGCCCGGTCACATGACTGTCAAGCCACACCCACAAAATAAGCCACACCCATAGTGGCAGTAAAAAGTTTGGCAGCCCATCACTGCCCATGTGACCAAGCAGGTCCTTCTCATAGAGCTCTTAACATTTGTTCATTCATTTGTCTTAATGCAGGAAGGGATGGGGTAGAAATTAAGTGGCACCAATGTTAATTTTCCCCTTCTATTTCCCTAGGTCTGGCTTTTGATTCCTGGGACCTGGATTTCTACACCGCTCTTTTCCAAAAACTGGGCAGAAACCCCACCAGCGTAGAATGCTTTGACCTCGCTCAATCCAACAGGTATTGCTTTGGATGTAGACAACTGAAAGTTCCCCAGGTTTTTCAGCCTTAAAGTCCCAAAGGTGCTTTTTTTCAAGAGGCAATTGGACTTTCTTCTTTTTATTTGAAAACATTTTACTTCTCATCCAAGGAGCTTCTTTAGCTCTGACTGGATGATATATGTACGCACGCACGCATGCACACACATGCACATCTTCTTTTTTTCCCCAATATATTTTATTAGTTTTCTTAAAATAGACAAAACTGACAAACATACATTTAACATAAAAATGGGGTTGTATCTTCCCGCTTATTCTAGAAGTAAAATTTCAATACAGAAAAAAGAATACATTCAAAAAATACTTAAATTCAACTTATTACTTTAAATGAAAAGAAGAAATTTGTTTTACTTTATGTAATAAATCTTCATATATAAACTAATTCTAACATAACTCTTAAATCATATCAATGCTAATTCTAACATGCACATCTTCTTTTAATGACTCCATAATCCATTGTGGCAACTGAATGGAAATGAGTGTTTTACTGGCCGGATGCCCTTCCTGTAGCCAGTGCAGAGGAAGGGTTTTTTTTTTCAGCAGATGTATCCTCATTGTTCCCAGAGAGAGAAATATCTGCTTCTACCTAGGATTGAACTCACACCCTCCTGATTGTGAGGCAAGAGCTCCACCTCTAGGCTGCCTATTTTATATATATTAATCACAGACCATTTAGAATACATGGTGTGGGGGGAAGTCTTGAGAGTTAACGATGCTGATACTATATGGCAGTGATTGCGAACCTTTTCTTCCTCGGGTGTCGAAAGAGCATGGGCATATGCTATTTCACATGTACAACAACAACAACAACAACAATAATAATTTATTAGATTTGTATGCCGCCCCTCTCCGAAGACTTGGAGCGGCTCACAACAATAATAAAAACAATGTTACAGTGGAACAAATCTAATATTAAAAGGGAAACATATAAACAAGTGTCCATACCCATAATTCAATGCCTGGGAAGGGCAAAAACAGCTCCCCCCACCCCCTGGAGGCCCTCTGGAGGCTGGAAATGGCCTATTTCTCAGTTTCTGGTGGACCCAGTAGGCTCATGTTTCACCCTCCCCAGGCTCCAAAGGCTTCCCTGGAGCCAAAGGAGGGTGAAAACGCCCTCCCCCATCCCCTGGAGACTCTGGAAGCCAAAAATGCCCTCCCAGAGCCTCTGTGTGAGGCAAAAATCAGCTGGATGGCACAAACATATACGTTGGAGCTTAGCTAGGGCAATGGCTTATGTACCAGCAGAATGCAGCTGCGAGAGCAATCATGGGCTTTCCCAAATATGCCCATGTTACACCAACACTCCGCAGTCTGCATTGGTTGCCCAGGAGTTTACAGCCACAATTCAAAGTGTTGGTTATGACCTATAAAGCCCTTCATGGCACTGGACCAGATTATCTCTGGGACCGCCTTCTGCCGCTTGAATCCCAGTGACCGGTTAGGTCCCACAGAGTTGGCCTTCTCCGGGTCCAGTCGACTAAACAATGTCGTCTGGCGGGACCCAGGGGAAGAGCCTTCTCTGGCGGCCCCGATCCTCTGGAACCAGTTCCCCCCAGAGATTAGGATTGCCCCCACCCTCCTTGCCTTTCGCAAACTCCTTAAAACCCACCTCTGTCGGCAGGCATGGGGGAATTGATTCCCCTGGGCCATTTCCGCTTTGTGTATGGTTTGTATGAGATGCATGATTGTTTTTTTTATATTAAGGGCTTTAAACTGTTTTTAAGTATTGGATTTGTACTGTTCTTGCTGTGAGCCACTCCGAGTCTGCGGAGAGGGGGCGGCATACAAATCAAATAAATAGATAGATAGATAGATAGATAGATAGATAGATAGATAGATAGATAGATAATAAGGCTCTGCATGCCACCTGTAGCACCCATGCCATAGGTTCGCCATCACTGCTATAAGGTATAAAGCTATTACTGAATTTCTGCTTTCTTCCCCTTTGGTTTTGGTGTGAAAGGAAGCTCTGGGATGGATTTGGCCCCCCTTGGGTCTCAGTCAGAGAACAGTCTTACCTTTCCTTGTTTCTACCTGGTGTTTCTCTGCAGCGAACACAGCCGGCATTGGTTCTTCAAAGGGCGCCTGCTGGTGGATGGGAAAGAAAGGAAGGAATCGCTCTTTGAGTCCATCATGAAAACTCAAGACCGCAGCAACCCCAACAACGTCATCAAATTCTGCGACAACAGCAGGTGTGGGGTATTCCCTGTTTCTCGACCCCACTCCTCGACTGAAAAACGGAATTGCTAGATTGGCGAGATAGCTAATCCTCACCTTATGACCATATTAAGGAGTGTGCAAAATGATCCTTGAGTTACCAAGGAGATACATAGAGGAAACATGGAATTCCAGCAGATATTCAGGAGATGGGAATAATTATTCAGTCATACAAAAACAGATACATTAAAGTTTAATTAGTGTTTACTTTAGAAATAGCACAATCAAGCTAAAAAGTCAGGTCATACACATTCAAATCAGTCAGTAACTCTCAATACAATAATAAAATTCAGGGTGTACAGCAAACCTGGAAAACACGGAAATCGGGGAAATTGGTGGCTTGGAAAATATCAGGGAATTCATGAAAAAAATGGAATCAATCGGGGGGGGGGGAAGCAAACTATATTAAAATGTTTAAAAGTCAGAAGAAATCATGCAAAAAAACCCCCAAAAATGACCATAATTGTGGAAACAACTTGCTTCCTCAGCTACCGATATTTCTCCATGGCTTAGCCATTTGGTATGATGTCATCTACGACCTCCCCTTAACTAGATCGCAAGTTACAAGGTAGTGTCAGGGAGACCTCACCTACAAAAAGATATTGACAAAATTGAACGGGTCCAAAGACGGGCTACAAGAATGGTGGAAGGTCTTAAGCATAAAACATATCAGGAAAGACTTAATGGACTCAATCTGTAGAGTCTGGAGGACAGAAGGAAAAGGGGGGACATGATGGAAACATTTAAATATGTTAAAGGGTTAAATAAGGCTCAGGAGGGAAGTGTTTTTAATAGGAAAGTGAACACAAGAACAAGGGGACACAATCTGAAGTTAGTTGGGGGAAAGATCAAAAGCAACATGAGAAAATATTATTTGACTGAAAGAGTAGTAGATCCTTGGAACAAATTTCCAGCAGACATGGTTGGTAAATCCACAGTAACTGAATTTAAACATGCCTGGGATAAACATAGATCCATTGTAAGATAAAATACAGGAAATAGTATAAGGGCAGACTAGATGGAACATGAGGTCTTTTTCTGCCGTCAGTCTTCTATGTTTCTATATCGGGGAATTTCAAAATGCTTTTCCCCTGGGCACCCTGAAAATTACAAGCCTGTCTTTGTCTTACATATCTGACATACATTACAGTTTACAAGTACATTGGTACCTCTACTTGAGAACACCTCTACTTAAGAACTTTTCTAGATAAGAACCGGGTGTTCAAGATTTTTTTGCCTCTCCTTAAGAACCATTTTCTACTTAAGAACCCGAGCCCGGAAAAATTTCCCAGGAAATTTGAGAGCGGCACGAAGGCCCGGCCAGTTTCCTGCCATTCCGCCTTTAATCCCGGCCATTTCAGGCTTTTCTGGGCTGCCAGAGGAGCCTTTTGGTGACGCTTAAGGAGGCTTTGGCAGTCCAGAGCGGACAAAGCATTTTCCTTTCTGTGGGTGTTGGAGAGGGAATAAACCTCTGCCAGCACCCAGAGAAAAGAAACACTCCCTTCACTCTGGGCAGCAACTGTCCTCCTCCTCTTCTTCCTCCTCCTCCCACCCAAATTCTGAGCTTTTATTTCTTTCCTAATGGGTTTGCACACATTATTTGCTTTTACATTGATTCCTATGGGAAAAATTGCTTCTACTTACAAACTTTTCTACTTAAGAACCTGCTCACGGAACGAATTAAGTTCTTAAGTAGAGGTACCACTGCACATCAAACCAACACAGAGATTACTATTCTGAGGACCGGTTCGGAGATGTGGCTAGCAAGCCATTGATGCTGATTCAGCAAGTGGGGACAAATTTCTGCCACCAGTTTGGATGAACCGATTCGAACCGGCTGCAATTCACTACTGCTGTAGTTCTAATGCATTAGGACAAGGATAGGCAAAGTTGGTTCTTCTATGATTTGTGGACTTCAACTCCCAAGAATTCCTGAGACAATCGTGCTAGCTCAGGAATTCTGGGAGCTGAAGTCCACAAGTCATAGAAGAGCCAACTTTGCCTACCCCTGCACTAGGATGAGATAGACTTCCATGTTTGATGCATTCCTAAAGCTTTTGTCTTCTTCCCTTTCAAGTGCTATCCAGGGCCGAGAAGTCCTCTCTCTCTGGCCCAGCGACCCATCCAAGGCCAGCCCCTTTGAGAAGCGGACTTCCACCCGACATGTCATCTTCACAGCGGAAACCCACAACTTTCCCACAGGTGAGCGAGTTAGCTGAAAGAGTGACCTGCAATTGAGGGCTGGAGGCGTGAGTACTCGCTTTCTGGTGGTCCTCAAAGGATCCTGGCAAAGCGATGCTACTGATTGAAATGGTCGTGATTTGGCAGTCTGTTGTTGTTTGGGGAACAACAGTTGCCATCATCCACAGAGCTTTCATCACCCATAAACAGATTTACAGTGGGACCTGAAAACAAAATGTACACCAGCCTCAGTGTGCCTATCTATTTCAGGATATGGTTGAGAATAAGCCTACAGGATGCACAGAAAAATGTTCTAACCTATCCCTAACACCTCCTCTTTGCAGTGACCTTCCTGCTAGCATGAAAATCTCTCCTCCTCCTCCTCCTTCTCTCCTTCCCCCTCCTCCCTTTCTCCCTCTCTCTCCCTCCCTTTCTCTCTTTCCCTCCCTATCTCCCTCTCATTATTATTATTATTATTATTATTATTATTATTATTATTATTATTAATTAGATTTGTATGCAGCCCCTCTCCGCAGACCAGAAATGGTATGGGGTTTCCTATTTCAGGAGAGGGTTGGACTAGATGGCCTCCAAGGTCCCTTTCAACTCTTTTATTCAGATTGTCACTGATTCTTATGCAGCTCAGCAGGGGCCTCCTTTGCAGATAAACATGGTTGGTTAAATAGAGAAACCAAGGGTCACTAGGAGGCAGCAAAAAATGAACCTTTTTAAAAAAAAGTTACATTCTTTACTTTTGCCCTACTGGGTCTGTAAATCATTTCCAATTTAAGTACAAACCACAGATACAGGCCTACTAGGGAACAAAAGAACCGAAGGCTCTGAGCTCTGGTGCGTTACCCTAAAATATAATTACCTACCAAGCGAGAGTTTTTTAAAGTTGATTTATTACCAAATTTATATGCCACCCATCTCACCTAGAGTTCAATTACATGGGCAGATTGTGTTATGCCGTACAAAGACTTAATTTAGGCTTTCGTTCTTTGCATACAGGTAATCCTCAACCTAATGACCATTTGAAGTTACAGTCCACCTGGAAAAAAAGGAGAATTTATGACCTGGATCCAAAGATCCACTGGTTGTCCCCCTACCTATAATCACAGACGATAAGGTTGTAGGAACTGGGCATGGGTAGTCTAGTGAAGAGAAGGACCAGGGGAGGAATAGAATAGAATAGAATAGAATCTAAGATAGCAGTGTTCCAGTATTTACATAGAAACATAGAAGTCTTGGAACAAACTTCCAGCAGACATGGTTGGTAAATCCACAGTAACTGAATTTAAACATGCCTGGGATAAACATAGATCCATCCTAAGATAAAATATAGAAAATAGTATAAGGGCAGACTAGATCGATCATGAAGTCTTTTTCTACCGTCAGTCTTCTATGTTTCTATGTTTCTACTTGTTGCAATTTCTCTCCCCATCTAGGAGTTGCCCCATTCAGCGGTGCCACCACTGGGACAGGCGGGAGAATCCGGGATGTGCAATGCACAGGTCGCGGAGCTCACGTCATTGCTGGAACTGCCGGATACAGCTTTGGCAATTTACACATTCCAGGTGAGCGTTCCAAAGGTCCTTTTTCCCCCTCCCAAAAGGCAACAGGTCTCTCTCTGTTTTTCATTGAAGACATTTCGCTTCTCATCCAAGAAGCTTCTTTCGTTCTGATTAAATGGTGGGGAATGGAAGGGTTTATATTTCTTGCAGTCCTCTGGTCGTTAGCATTCTTTTATTTCTTCCAGTCCTCCGGTCGTTAGCATTCTTTTATTTCTTCCAGTCCTCTGGTCGTTAGCATTCTTTTATTTCTTCCAGTCCTCTGGTCATTAGCATTCTTTTATTTCTTGCAGTCATCTGGTCATTAGCATTCTTTTATTTCTTCCAGTCCTCTGGTTGTTAGCATTCTTTTATTTCTTCCTTCCAGTCCTTTGGTCGTTAGCATTCTTTTATTTCTTGCAATTCTCTGGTCCTTAGCATTCTTTCTGAGAGCCTTTGAGGCCATTTGGAGACCACTCAAGGACCCTCAGACAGAGTGCTAATAAAATGTGCATATAAAGAACACTACTGAAACTGAATACATTCTATGTTTTTAAGTTTATATGTTTATTTGTATGTTTATCTTGTTTTTCTCTTTTGGTTTAAATTTAGTTTAATTAATTAAATTTTTCTGTTGGTTTAATTTTTGTCTTTTAATTTTTTCTTTCTCTTTTTATATGCACAAAATTAATAAAGATTTTTTAAAAAAATAGAAAGAGTGCTAATAACTGGATGACTGCAGGCAATATTTTTTTAAGAAGAGTAAAATGATTATTTGAATGTTACTTATCTCTGGGGGAAATTGTTCTTTTCCATTTTTCTTTCTTATAGGATACTCATTACCTTGGGAAGATACGTCTTTCGTATACCCTGATAATTTTGCCCGGCCTGTGGAAGTGGCCATTGGTGCCAGTGATGGAGCTTCGGACTATGGCAACAAATTTGGGGAGCCTGTGCTGGCAGGTGAGCTGGTTGGAGGTGTGCTGTTGAGATCCAGCCAGTGGTGTGCTTGAAGTTATGGTTTGTTTTGTGAAAAGTTGCTGACTGAAAGCATGGGAAGGGGCAGAGGAAGTAGAACGATGCTTTATCAACATTGGCAGCTTGAAGACCTGTGGACTTCAACTCCCAGAATTCCCCAGCCAGCATGACTGGCTGGGGAATTCTGGGAGTTGAAGTCCACAGGTCTTCAAGCCACCAAGGTTGGGCTGGCTGGGGAATTCTGGGAGTTGAAGTCCACATACCTTCAAGCCACCAAGCTTGGGCTGGGTAGGGGATTCTGGGAGTTGAAGTCCACAGACCTTCAAGCCACCAAGGTTGGGCAAGGTAGAGAATTCTGAGAGTTGAAGTCCATAGATCTTCAAACCACCAAGCTTGGGCTGGGTAAGGGATTCTGGGAGTTGAAGTCCACAGACCTTCAAGCCACCAAGTTTGGGTTGGCTAGGGAATTCTGGGAGTTGAAGTCCACAGATCTTCAAGCCACCAAGGTTGGGCTGACTAGGGGATTCTGGGAGTTGAAGTCCACAGATCTTCAAGCCACCAAGGTTGGGCTGGCTGGGGAATTCTGGGAGTTGAAGTCCACATGCCTTCAAACCACCAAGGTTGGGCTGACTAGGGGATTCTGGGAGTTGAAGTCCACATACCTTCAAGCCACCAAGGTTGGGCTGGCTGGGGAATTCTGGGAGTTGAAGTCCACATACCTTCAAGCCACCAAGGTTGGGCTGGCTGGGGAATTCTGGGAGTTGAAGTCCACAGATCTTCAAGCCACCAAGGTTGGGCTGGCTGGGGAATTCTGGGAGTTGAAGTCCACATACTTTCAAGCCACCAAGGTTGGGCTGACTACGGGATTCTGGGAGTTGAAGTCCACCGATCTTCAAGTCCCCAAGGTTGGGCTGGCTGCGGAATTCTGGGAGTTGAAGTCCACATACCTTCAAGCCACCAAGGTTGGGCTGGCTGGGGAATTCTAGAAATCCACAAGACACCATAACTATAAACTGGAGGGATGTGCAAGATGGTGTGGGAAAGGGCCATTGTTTAACTTCACCCGTTTTCCTTGACGTAGGCTTTGCGCGCTCTTTCGGGATGCGCCTGGGGGATGGAGAACGGCACGAATGGATCAAGCCCATCATGTTCAGCGGAGGCATTGGAGCAATTGAAGACATCCATGTCCGCAAGGAAACTCCCCAGCACGGTAAGGATTCTTCAGGATTGTAGTTCTCAACTTGCAAGAGGTAGCTGTCATCTACAGGTAGTTCTCAACTTAGAACTCTTCATTTCGTGACCGTTCAAACTGTCAACACTTTAACAGTTGCAACATTATCCCAGTTTCAACGACACTGAAAATAAGTGATACAGTGTTCCCTCGCTTTTCGCGGGGGATGCGTTCTGAGACCGCCCGCGAAAGTTGAATTTCCGCAAAGTAGAGATGCGGAAGTAAATACACTATTTTTGGCTATGAACAGTATCACAAGCCTTCCCTTAACACTTTAAACCCCTAAATTGCAATTTCCCATTCCCTTAGCAGCCATTCAGATTATTACTCACCATGTTTATTTATTAAAGTTTATTTTAAAAAAATATTTATTAAAGGCAGACAATAGTTTGGCGATGACATATGATGTCATCGGGTGGGAAAAAACGTGGTATAGGCAAAAAATCCGCAAAGTATTTTTTAATTAATATTTTTGAAAAACCGTGGTATAGACTTTCCGCGAAGTTCGAACCCGCGAAAATCGAGGGAACACTGTATACCATATTTTTGGACCATAAGAT
Source organism: Erythrolamprus reginae (assembly GCF_031021105.1). Classification (NCBI taxonomy): domain Eukaryota; kingdom Metazoa; phylum Chordata; class Lepidosauria; order Squamata; family Dipsadidae; genus Erythrolamprus; species Erythrolamprus reginae. The sequence goes on from NC_091963.1 coordinate 143,254,965, forward strand.
TCACCTTTTCCCCTCTAAAAAAGGGTGGAACTGAATAAAATTTTTGGCCTCCCGAAGCCCCAACCCCACAGCCTATTTTTGCAAAAACGTGGTGCACAGGCTGTTTGAAAGCCTGCAGAGTGATCCTGCGAGTTGAGGGAAGGCAAAAACACACCTGTTTTTGTGAGAAAATGGGACAAAAATTGTCTTTTTTCAAAAAACGAGGGTGTTTTTGCCTTCCGCCAGCCACCAGGTGCACTCTGCAGGATCTCCCAAATTCCCTATGAGCCCTGTTTTTTGCAAAAATGGGTGAAAAATGTGTCAATTTTTGCAAAAAATGGGGTGTTTCCAGAGAGTTTTGGGAAGCCTTCAGAGTCCTCCTGGGGGCTGAGGGAAGGCAAGAATGCCCCCATTTGACCTATAAAGCCCTTCATGGCACCGGACCAGATTATCTCAGTGACCGCCTTCTGCTGCACAAATCCCAGCGACCAGTTAGGTCCCACAGAGTGGATCTTCTCCGGGTCCCGTCAACTAAAGAATGTCGCTTGGCGGGACCCAGGGGAAGAGCCTTCTCTGTGGCGGCCCCGGCCCTCTGGAACCAACTCCCCCCAAAGATTAGAATTGCCCCCACCCTCCTTGCCTTTTGTAAGCTGCTTAAAACCCACCTCTGCCGTCAGGCATGGGGGAATTGAGACCCTCTTCCCCCTAGGCCTTTACAATTCTATGCATGGTATGTATGTATGTATGTTTGGTTTTTTATATTAATGGGTTTTTAATTGTTTCTAACATCAGACTACTATTGTACACTGCTTTATTGTTGCTGTTAGCCGCCCCGAGTCTCCGGAGAGGGGCGGCATACAAATCCAATAAATAAATAAATAAATATTTTTTTTGCAAAAAACAGGGTGCACAGATGGGTTGAAAGGCTTGCAGAGTGCTCCTTGCGGGGACAGGGAGGACAAACACTTTTCCCCCCCTTACTTACCTCTGAAATCTTGGTATGTCTTATACACCAGTGTGTCTTCAGGGTGTCCAGGGGCGGCATACAAATCCAAATAATAAATAAAAAATAAATAAATAAACCTGGAAAACAGGGAAATCAGGGAATTATCAGGGAAATCAGTGGTTCAGGAAATATCAAGAAATTAATAGGGAATTTGTGAAAGAAACCCTGGAATAAATCAGGAGGGAAAAACCAAACTGTATTAAAATATTTAAAAGTCAGAGAAAAACCATGTAGAAAAACAAAATGGATCGCGCTGCCTGGCAGAGTCAAGCAAAAATGAGCATAACTGTGGCAACAACTTGCTTCTTCAGCTACTGATATTTCTCCACAGCTTAGCTGTTTGGTATGATGTCATCTACGACCGTGCCTACAGAGAAATATCAGGGAATTTCAAAATTATTATTATTATTTATTAGATTTGTATGCTGCTCCTCTCTGAAGACTCGAGGGAGAAATGCTTTCTCCCTCGACACCCTGGTCTTATAGTCGGAAAAATATGATAATTATTTTTCACACTTATAACCATTTCAAGCATCCTTGTGTCTCTTTGATCAAAATTCAAAACCTTGACAGCTGATTGGTATTTATGATGGTTGTGATGTCCCTGGAGGGGTGTGTGAGGGGTGTCACGTAAAATTTATTTCTTGTAAATTTGCTAGAGGTATAACAAGCAGGAAGAGGGAGATTATGATCCCGCTATATAGAATGCTAGTGAGACCACATTTGGAATACTGTGTTCAGTTCTGGAGACCTCACCTACAAAAAGATATTGACAAGATTGAACGGGTCCAAAGACGGGCTACAAGAACGGTGGAAGGTCTTAAGCATAAAACGTATCAGGAAAGACTTCATGAACTCAATCTGTATAGTCTGGAGGACAGAAGGAAAAGGGGGGACATGATCGAAACATTTAAATATGTTAAAGGGTTAAATAAGGTCCAGGAGGGAAGTGTTTTTAATAGGAAAGTGAACACAAGAACAAGGGGACACAATCTGAAGTTAGTTGGGGGAAAGATCAAAAGCAACATGAGAAAATATTATTTTACTGAAAGAGTAGTAGATCCTTGGAACAAACTTCCAGCAGACGTGGTGGATAAATCCACAGTAACTGAATTTAAACATGCCTGGGATAAACATAGATCCATAGATAAAATACAGAAAATAGTATAAGGGCAGACTAGATGGACCATGAGGTCTTTTTCTGCCGTCAGACTTCTATGTTTCTATGTTTCTGACCAGCAAAGTCAACAGGGAATCCAGATTCACTTAATAGCTGCGTTACTAACGGGTTGTCTTAGCAGCGGTGGCAAGGAATGGGACAAAATTCACCCAACAGATGTCTTACTTAGCGACAGAAATGTTGGGCTCAGTTGTGGTTGTAAATTGAGGACTACCTATATTCCAGACCCAAGCCTAATTCAGTCTCCACGTCTGAAATTTCACTCTCTGGTTTTTGTCTTTTTTTCCCAGGAATGGATGTGGTGAAGGTTGGCGGGCCCGTCTACCGAATCGGGGTTGGAGGAGGGGCTGCGTCTTCCATCCAGGTAAACTGAGGAACTTTTCTTCTTGTGACGACCGCGGGGTAAGGCACAGAGATAATACAGGCAGCTAGAAGTTCAAATCGCCCGTTTATTGCTCCAAATTTCCCCAAACGCCCACATGTTTCTGGCAAGTCCACAGCAAGTCCCAGAGCAATTGATGACACAGAGAGAGAGGGAGGGAGGGAGGGAGGGAGAGAGAGAGAGAGAGAGAGAGAGAGAGAGAGGCCCAACACTTTGAGCACTACGGCTGCAAAACAAGAAACCCAGACAGAATGCAAGGAATCCCAGAAAGTTCAAGTCAGCACTCAACACTTCAGGAATTCAGCATTTGTTCCCGACAAATGCTCTTCCTCACAGCATCTCCTTAAAAGCTCAGTCCCCAGGTGTGCCTTGTGAAGAGGGGCGGGGTGCTCTCCTCCTGAGCAGTCGGGTCAGTCTGTAGGTGCTGTTCTCACCTTCTCTGCACTCTCCTTGCTTGAGGATCAGGAGGGATTGGTCCTTGCTTATCACCTGAACACTGTCCCCCATATTTACTGCTTATGGTCATCCTGCCCTGCCTACAAACCATCCCAATTCTGAAAGGCCCTGGTCTGAATAGGCCCATGCTCCTCCCCATTTCCCTGCCAAGATTCAGGCTCGGACAGTGGCGGTGGGGGCATGACACTTCTGTATTCTAGATTTATTTCAACATCTTTGGTTTAACAAAGTAGAGGTATAGAGTAGATGCTAGCAATCATTCTTGTACTTCTGGACCAGTGGTGTCAAAGCTACAGTACAGCCTGCCTTGTTTAACAACCATTTGAAGTTATGACCCGTGAAAAAAAAATCCTCCTTGCTTTGTAACCAATCCTCACATCAGCAATCTGTGGTCACCTGATTGCCATCTGTAGACTTCACAAATGGCTTCTGGCAAGCGGAGTCAACGGTAAAGAAGAGAAGGATTTAGGAGTAGTGATTTCTGACAGTCTCAAAATGGGTGAACAGTGCAGTCAGGTGGTAGGAAAGCAAGTAGGATGCTTGGCTGCATAGCTAGAGGTATAACAAGCAGGAAGAGGGAGATTATGATCCCGCTATATAGAGTGCTGGTGAGACCACATTTGGAATGCTGTGTTCAGTTCTGGAGACCTCACCTACGAAAAGATATTGACAAAATTGAACGGGTCCAAAGACGGGCTACAAGAATGGTGGAAGGTCTTAAGCATAAAACGTATCAGGAAAGACTTAATGAACTCAATCTGTATAGTCTGGAGGACAGAAGGAAAAGGGGAGACATGATCAAAACATTTAAATATGTTAAAGGGTTAAATAAGGTTCAGGAGGGAAGTGTTTTTAATAGGAAAGTGAACATAAGAACAAGGGGCCACAATCTGAAGTTAGTTGGGGGGAAGATCAAAAGCAACATGAGAAAATATTATTTTACTGAAAGAGTAGTAGATCCTTAGAACAAACTTCCAGCAGACGTGGTTGATAAATCCACAGTAACTGAATTTAAACATGCCTGGGATAAACATATATCCATCCTAAGATAAAATACAGAAAATAGTATAAGGGCAGACTAGATGGACCATGAGGTCTTTTTCTGCCGTCAGTCTTCTATGTTTCTATGTTTCTATGTAAAATCGCAAATTGCCGTCACATGACATCTTGTCAAATGACCACATCGATTCACTTAACAACCAAAGGGAAAGGCTGTGACTTTCCGTTAAAGGGGAAGTGGCTTTATAAGTCTGCGATCATGTGATGTCTCAATGACCATGGTGATTTGCTTAATGACTGAAGGAGAAGGGGTACCCGAAGCCTGCTGCGGTCACATCATGGATTGCTAAATGATGGGAAGTGATTCCCTACTGAAGGGGAAGTGACTTTATAAAAGCCTGCTGAGTTCATGTGACGTCTCACTTAGTGACTATGGTGATTCATTTAATGACCAAAGGAAGTCATTTCAAGTGGTCATGTGATTCTGACTTAACAATGGCAGCAATTAGCTTAATCTCTGAAGGGGAAGTGATGCCGTAAGGCTAATGAGATCACATTATATCCCAATAACCATGCTGATTCGCTTAATGACTGGAGGGAAAATGATGTCATAAGCCCATCACGGTTGCATGCCCCATTTATTGACTGCGGTGATTCACTTAACATCCGAAGGGGAAGTCTCCTCATAAGTCTGATGTGGTCCTGTGATATCTTACTTAGTGACCCTGGAAGTGATGTGCCGGTGTCTGGAGGCTGTTGGGGTCTGGATGGGTGTCAACAGACTCAAACTCAACCCTGATAAGACGGAGTGGCTGTGGGTTTTGCCTGCCAAGGACAATTTTATCTGTCCATCCATCACCCGGGGGGGGGGGGGGGAGTCTTTGACCCTCTCAGGGTCCGCAACTTGGGTGTCCTCCTCGATCCACAGCTCACATTAGAGAAACATCTTTCAGCTGTGGCGAGGGGGGCGTTTGCCCAGGTTCGCCTGGTGCACCAGTTGCGGCCCTATTTGGACCGAGAGTCACTGCTCACAGTCACTCATGCCCTCATCACCTGGAGGCTTGACTACTGTAATGCTCTCTACATGGGGCTACCTTTGAAAAGTGTTCGGAAACTTCAGATCGTGCAGAATGCAGCTGCGAAAGCAGTCATGGGCTTCCCCAAATATGCCCATGTTACACCAACATTCCGCAGTCTGCATTGGTTGCCGATCAGTTTCCGGTCACAATTCAAAGTGTTGGTTATGACCTATAAAGCCCTTCATGGCACCGGACCAGATTATCTCAGGGAACGCCTTCTGCTGCACGAATCCCAGCGACCAGTTAGGTCCCACAGAGTGGGCCTTCTCCGGGTCCCGTCAAGTAAACAATGTTGTTTGGCGGGACCCAGGGGAAGAGCCTTCTCCGTGGCGGCCCCGGCCCTTTGGAACCAACTCCCCCCAGAGATTAGAATTGCCCCCACCCTCCTCGCCTTTCGTAAGCTTCTTAAAACCCACCTCTGCCGTCAGGCATGGGGAAACTGAGATATTCTTTCCCCCTAGGCCTTTACAATTTACGCATGGTATGTCTGTATGTATGTTTGGTTTTTATAATAAGGGTTTTTTAAGTTATTATTGGATTGGATTGTTACATGTTGTTTTTATCATTGTTGTTAGCCGCCCCGAGTCTATGGAGAGGGGCGGCATACAAATCCAATAAATAGATAAATATTAAATTCTTTAACAATCGAGGAGAAAGTTGTCATAAGCCTGTTGCAGTCACACTATTTTCCACTTAGCAACTGCAGCAAGAGAATTGCTAGGCCAAATTGTAGTTGCTAAGTGGGGACTACCTGTACTCTTGTCATTGTGGTCTCGGTTCCCACCCACCAACCTCTCTTGTGCCCACTTAGGTTCAAGGCGACAACGCCAGCGAGCTGGATTTCGGAGCCGTGCAACGCGGTGACGCCGAGATGGAACAGAAGATGAACCGAGTGCTGCGGGGTTGCATAGAAAGTGGGGAGAACAACCCCATCTGCAGTTTGCATGACCAGGGCGCCGGAGGCAATGGTGAGCATTGGAGGAGAGAGAGTATCAGGGTACTCCAGCCATCGCAAACCATGGATTCACTTAACGACAGCAGCATTTGCTTTATTTGCATTTGTACTACCACAAAAATATGTCTTAGCGCTCAATTATGGTCATCTCAAAAAAGACCTGAAAGGAGCAAAAGTATTTACTAGAAGTATTTACATACTTATTTAGAAATTCATTTATTTATTTTAGAAATTTATTTATTTATTTTAGAAATTTATTTATTTATTTTAGAAATTTATTTATTTGTTCAAAAATGTATTTATTTAAACATTTGTTTATTTAAAAATCTATTTCTTTATTTAGAAATTTCTTTATTTCTTTATTTAAAAATTTGTTTACAGTATTTAGAAATTCATTTATTTAGAAATTTCTTTATTTAAAATCTATTTATTTAGAAATTTCTTTATTTATTTAGAAATTTGTTAATTTAAAATCTATTTCTTTATCTAGAAATTTATTTGTTCAGAAATGTGTTTATTTATTCAGATATGTATTTATTTAGAAATTTGTTTATTTAAAATCTATTTAGAAATTTATTTATTTACGAATTCTTTTATTTAGAAATTCTTTTATTTATTTGTTCAGAAATGTATCTATTTAGTTAGACATTTGTTTATTTAAAAAATGTATTCCTTTATTTAGAAATTTATTTACCACTTATCTCCCATCCAATGACGCTGGATGGCTTATAATATCTAAAGCATTAGAGTCTTCAAGTTAACTAAGTAGCAGTGTTAATGCAAACAGTAATGGTAATTTTGAATGCTGCCTCTATCCTGTAGGTAAGGCTTCGTTGTTTCTGTAGCCTGGTTTCTGGTATGCTGCAGCCTGGGGGTTGGGAACTCCTTCTAAATGTTCTAAATATTTTTCTCTCTCTCTCTCATTTTAGGAAACGTCTTGAAGGAGTTGAGCGAGCCGGCAGGAGCTACTATCTACGCGAGCCGTTTCCAGGTATGTCTTTGCTTAAGCCTTGCAGTGATTGATCTATCTTGATTGCCCCAATATCTACATCAAGATTGAATCGCTTCACTGCTTCTGAGCTTCTATCTATCACTCTTCAACTTGCCATTCAAACAGGAGGAGGGAGGTGGGGAAATGGGATGCTAAGATTTTGTCTATGGACTATGAGAGCCAGGGTCACTATTGCAGGTGTTAGACGAAGACATGGACAGTTCCTATAACAAAAGGAAATGTTATAATTAGACAATGTGAATTCCCAGGGGTGGGAAGAAGGGAAATCTACTGTTTAAGTGATTCACTTCTTTATTAATAAAATTCATTTTTAATTCAAACTCAAGCATACCTGAATAAAAACGCAAGATTAAAAGTAGCATAGGATCAGATTCTATCTCATTTAGAGCCAGCTTTGATTTGGGAAGAGCGCCAAACTCATTCGTTCTCTACATTCCTTAGATAACACTCATTCATTTACTTAAAACATATGTGTTAGCTCACCAAAAACTTTTCCTAGTACAGCATCCAGCAAAGATTGTCTTTTTGAGGCAGAAATCATGGTTTTAAAATTTCATTTGTTGTAAGTTATAGTTATAGTTTTATATATATAAAACTATATCTACAGCAGCACGAAACTTACAACTTCAGCCTGATGATGGTGAATGTGATTTCACCGAAACGTCGCATAGACACTCAAAATATTACATGGGGCAAAACCCGAACTCAGAACAATCTACATACATATACCCGTGAAAATCTACGAAAACAAAAATATATATTTGTTAGCTAAAAAAACTAAAAAAACAGCTAAAAAAACATTTGACATATATATATATATATGTGTGTGTGTGTGTGTGTGTGTGTGTTGTTTTGTTTTTTGCTGAATTTGAAAATTAAGGGAGTACTATATATCTGTCTCTATCTCTCTGTCTCTCTCCCTCTCTCTCTCTTTCTATCTATCTCTCTCTCCCTCTCTCTCTCTCTCTCTCTCCCCCCCTCTCACTCTATCTCTCTATCTCTCAATCTCTGTCTCTTATTCGTTTTCTAGCTGGGAGACCCCACTTTGAGTGTTTTGGAAATCTGGGGGGCCGAATATCAAGAAACGAATGCTCTCCTGCTTCAGCCACGCCGAGCTGATTTTCTACAACGCCTGGCTTCCCGCGAAAGATGTGCTGTTGACTTCGTTGGCAAAATCACAGGCAATGGGAAGGTGAGAGAGAAATTGGCGCAGGTGGTAGAGGGACTTCAATCTCTTGGGTTGAGCGCCAGTGAAGTGGTGAGGAATATCCTTCTGCGGGAAATGAAAGAGTAGACCAGAAGGGCCAGAAGACTCACTGGAGAAGAGCCTAATGCTGGGGAAGATTGAGGGCAAAAGAAGAAGGGAACGACAGCGAACGAGGTGGCTGCATGGAGTCACTGAAACAGTAGATGTGACCTTAAATGGACTCCAGGATGGTAGAGGATAGGAAGGCCTGGAGGAATGTTGTCCATGGGGTCGCGATGGGTCAGACACACCCTTGCAGCTATCAACAAGAGCAGAAGGAAGCGTGGCCACTGTTAATATTTTGGGGTGGCCCTGTCTGGTAGGTCAGTTGGGGCCTTTCTAAGTGTAATGCCCATGTCAGTACAACTCCAGTTGGGACCAAAACTTCTATTGATAAATGAGGGGGGGGGCAGTTAAAGGAATCATGTCTGATTTTAGGAACTTTTTGTCATGGTTGTTAAATGGATCAGGTGGTTGTTAAGCAAATCTGACTTCCCCCATTGGCTTTGCTTCTTGAAAGATGGCTGGGATGGTTGCAAAGGCTGGTCACGTGACCTTGGAGTAGTATAGCCATTTTAAATATGTTTATTTTATTATAGTATTTATTTTATTTTTTCATTTCATTTTTCATTTTTATTATTTTATTTATTTATTTATTATTTCATTTATTTTGTTGTTATTATTTTTATTTTTTTTATTTTATTTTTATTTTATTACTTGATTCCTATAGCCGCCCATCCCAGCAAATGATTCACAATTCAAGGACATGTATAAGTAGTCCTGTAATTCTGAAAATATAGAATGGACCAGATTGGGAGTTAAACATCAAAGTGAATATGAAAGAATAAAGGGGAAGAAAGCAGTTTGTGTGTGCGTGTGTGTGCGTGCGTGTGTTTCTGTGTGCGTCTCTGTGTGTGTGTGTTTCTGTGTGTGTGTGTAAATATTTTCCGATAAGTATTTCCTCACTTTTCCAATGTTGTACAAATACCATTCTTGCTGCTGTTAAAACATGTAAATATCCTATATACATTTTTTCTTCTTCTTTGCCTCCTCCTTCTGTCCTTCCTCCTATTCTTCCTCCTCCACCTCCTTCTCTTTCTTCTCCTCTTCCTCCTCTTCCTGTCCTTCCTCCTCCTCCTCCTCTTCCTCCTTCTCTTCCTTCTCTTCCTCCTCCTCTTCCTCCTCTTCCTGTCCTTCCTCCTCCACCTCCTCTTCCTCCTTCTCCTCCTGTCCTTCCTCTTCCACTTCCTTCTCTTCCTCCTCCTGTCCTTCCTCCTCCTCCTCCTCTTCCTCCTTCTCCTCCTTCTCTTTCTTCTCCTCTTCCTCCTCTTCCTGTCCTTCCTCCTCCACCTCCTCTTCCTCCTTCTCCTCCTGTCCTTCCTCTTCCACTTCCTTCTCTTCCTCCTCCTGTCCTTCCTCTTCCACCTCTTCTTTCTCCTCCTCTTCCTCCACCTCCTCCTCCTTCTACAGATTGTGTTAGTGGATGACACGAAGTATCCAGCAAGTACGGCAGAGGTGGCCAAAGGAGATGCAGGAGAAAGGGACACCCCTGTGAATTTGAAGCTGGAATGGGTTCTTGGCAAGATGCCACGCAAGGTATAGAAGCGCACAAATGAATCTCCAAACATTTCAAAAAAGAAAAGATCCAACTAACATTCAACCAGGGATGCCAAAGACAGAATAATTCAATACTCCTTGAAGGTTGTGATCCGGGTGGGCTTCAGAAATTTTAGCAAGGGGTTCTCTGCATGGTTGCCGGAGGGTGTGTGTGGCCATAGTGGGTGTGGCCTCCTGCACCACAGCGCTGTGTGTGTGTGTGTGTATTTTTGTCCTCTCCAAGCTGTGGGGGCTTTCCTTGAGTCCCTGGGAGGATGAAAACGGCCTCCCCCAGGTCAGGAGCCCTCTGGAGGCTGGAAATGGGCCTGTTAAACTTAAAGGGGGAAAAAACAGAATGGAATGGAATGGAATAGAATAGAATAGAATAGAATTCTTTATTGGCCAAGTGTGGTCAGACACACAAGGAATTTGTCTTTGGTGGATATGCTCTCAGTGTACATAAGGAGAATAAAATACACACATCCAGAATAAAAAGATACAACACAGTGATAGTCATAGGGTACAAATAAGCAATCAAATCATATTAGGAACCAGTCAATAAAAATTGTAAGGGTACAAGCAACAAAGCTATAGTCATACATGGGAGGAGATGGGTGATGCGAACGATGAAAAGATGATAGTAAATGAATACTTAATAGTTTTACAGTGTTGAGGAAATTATTTGTTTAGCAGAGTGATGGCGTTCGTGGAAAAAACTGTTCTTGTGTCTAGTGTCTTGGTGTGCAGTGCTCTATAGCATCGTCTGGAGGGTAGGAGTTGAAACAATTTATGTTGAGCATGCGAGGGGTGAGTAAATATTTTCCTGGTCCTCTTTTTGATTTGTGGAGATTCAGGTCCTCAATGGAAGGCAGGTTGGTAGCAGTTGTTTTTTCTGCAGTTCTAATTATCCTCTGAAGTTTGGGTTGCAGAACCAAACCAGACATTTATTTATTTTTATTTATTTATTTATTTTGTCCAATACACAATGACAGTTTTAGTGGGTATATATATATACCTGTACATAGTAAAATACATGATGAAGGTTATAGAGGAGATACTCATAGTAAAATATATCTGTGAAAGAATAGAAAAGAAGATATAGTAATAGAACATATTAATGAAAGAATAGAAGAAGAGATATACAAATAGAAGAAAGGTATAGGAGATATAGGAGAGCAATAGGACAGGGGACGGAAGGCACTATAGTGCACTTGTACTCGCCCCTTACTGACCTCTTAGGAATCTGGATAGGTCAACCGTAGATAATCTAAGGATAAAGTGTTGGGGGTTTGGGGATGACACTATGGAGTCCTGTAATGAGTTCCACGCTTCAACAACTTGGTTACTGAAGTCATATTTTTTACAGTCAAGTTTGGAGCGGTTAATATTAAGTTTAAATCTGTTGTGTGCTCTTGTGTTGTTGTGGTTGAAGCTGAAGTAGCTGCCGACAAGCAGGACGTTGCAGCATATCTTGTGGGCAATACTTAGATCTTGTTTAAGGTGTCTTAGTTCTAGGCTTTCTAGGTCCAGGATTGAAAGTCTAGTCTCGTAGGGTATTCTATTTCGAGTGGAGGAATGAAGGGCTCTTCTGGTGAAGTATCTTTGGCCATTTTCAAGGGTGTTAATGTCTGAGATGTGATATGGGTTCCAAACAGATGAGCTGTAGAGCTCATAGAGTTATAGAGGTGCAAATGACAGACTCAGTAATTCCTCTGTAAAATTGTATCAGCAGCTCCTTGGGCAGTTTGAGCTTTCCGAGTTGGTGCAGAAAGAACATTCTTTGCTGTGCTTTTTTGATGTTAGATGTCCATTTTAGATCTTGCAATATGGTCAGTAAAAATTTGAAGGTCTCTCCTGTTGATACTATGTTATCTAGAAACCTCCTAATTTCTAGATTCAATCATATTGCAAAATCTAAAATGGGCACCTAACATCAAAAACATCTGTAGGAGTTGAAACAATTTATGTCCAGGAAGCGAGGTGTCTTTAAATATTTTCACCGCCTTCTTTTTGACTCGCGCAGTTCCTCAATGAAAGGCAGGTTGGTAATAAAAACATAAAAACAGAGAGGAATGTTCCAATGATTTAATAAGATTATGTGTTTTTCTTCCCACTGTCCAGGAATTTGTTTTGAATCGCATTAACCGAGCCCTTCGCCCACTGGATCTTCCTAAGGCCTTGAGTGTTGTGGATGCCCTTCAACTCGTCCTGAAGCTCCCATCAGTGGCTAGTAAACGTTACCTGACAAATAAGGTCAGTTTCTGGATCATGTTGACCTTTCTTGGGTTGGGATGTCTCTACAGACCCATATGTGTAGCTTTTAAGATGGGTCTGTAGAGAAAGCAGGGTGTCCAGCAAACCTAGAAAGCAGGGCATTAGCAGGAAAAAAACCCCAAACTGTATTAAAATGTTTAAAAGTCAGGGAAAAATCATGTTAAAAAACCCCCCAACGGATTGCACTGCCTGGCAGAGTCAAGCAAAAATGACCATAACTGTGGCAACAGCTTGCTTCTTAAACTACCAATATTTCTCCATGGCTTAGCTGTTTGGTATGACATCATCTACGACCACACCTTAACTAAATTACAAATTACAGGGAAATGTCATGGAAATATCAGGGAATTTCAAAATGCTTTCCTTCTGGACACCCTGAGAAAGGCAGAAAAATCTGCCTAGTTTTGAAATGTGTTTCAAAATTCCCAGGGTAGCCTATAGCTGTTGTGGCCCATCAGCGACTAGCGGGGTTGGCAGCTGATTCAGACAGTGAGAAGGTTCGGAAGGAACATGAGCCAGTCTTGGAGTCAATGGAAGACTGACAAATGCTCTGAGGCAGAGATAGCGCCAGGGCACTCTGACAGTTATCAGCTGCCTTTGGAGTCCGACATTAGTGAGGCAGAGGAACAGCTGGAGCCTGTTCCCAGTGTGTACATGAGCAGAGTTGCCAGACAGAGGAGACAGCTGAGGAACATAGGGCGACTTGGGAGTAAGGCCACAAGTGGAGGATGAGTGGCCCCTCCCATAGGGAATAAAAGTGGAGCAAAGACGGAGGGGAGTTTGCAGGAGACAATTCATTCATTTGGGTGAAGATCTGTTCTTGCATTCTTGCCAAGTATTGTCTAACAATTGGCAACCTGATAAAGGTCTGTAATTGGGAAATATCTTGAAAAACAGCTGGCTGGGATTTTGCTGGAGAGGAATTCATTGTAAAAACTAAATAAAAATAATTTTATTGGGACGCAGAGTTGGTCTCGTGCTTTTGGGGAAGCCTAGATCAGAACAATAGCCTTGGGATTTCTTTGTGGTCTCCACTCCACAGACCACCACTCTATGTCTGCTTAGTGTTTTTTAAAGTCAATCCAGAATCTGCATCTATGACACCTAGATGCAGAAAATATTTATATATTGATTTTTTTTCTGTTGATATGTTCCTATTTTTTTTCTTAATTTTGTTTCCCTTCTTCCTGGTGTAGGTTGATCGTTCAGTGACAGGGCTGGTGGCCCAGCAACAGTGCGTCGGTCCCCTACACACACCCCTGGCGGATGTGGCTGTGGTGGCCCTTTCTCCCTTCGAAACGGTGGGAGGAGCCACTGCTCTTGGGGAACAGCCAATCAAAGGGCTTATAAACCCTGCAGCTGGCGCCCGATTGGCCGTGGGAGAAGCTCTCACCAATCTGGTCTTTGCTCGGGTCACCGATCTGAAGGTAAGCCCCGCCTTCTTCAGTCTTTAGAAATCTGTGCCCCCCACTTCTGTTCTGCTTTGTCAGAGACTCAGGGTAGAACCGAGAGAGGAAATGACATCACACACGGCATGACATCATCTTACATGACATACAATGACATCATTGTGACTTGCTCTAGATGTCTGTCGCTCCACTAATGGCAAATTGCTTAGTAAGGAAAAGAACAAAAAAACTTACATTGAAAGAAACTCGAAAACCCAGAATCAATCAATTTCTTTACTGGGATCCACCAAAATTTCACAGCAGAATGGGAAAGCTTTTCTGTTCTCTAGAAATCTTCCTCAAGGTTAAAAAGACCCAGCTAAATACTTCAGTTCTGATATGCACATTGTGATTTAAAAGTGAAGGCCGAAACAATTAGTTTATGTTTTTCTAAATGACTTGTTCTTTCCAGTTGGCTTGCAAATTCTAATTTCCTTTGTGAGCCTCAAGTTAATCTTTGCATTGGAGAGTCATTGGTGCATCTAACCAATTTGCATGCAGATTGTGAATGTTTTCATTCGTTCAGTATTTTCTCTTCTGTTTTGTCTGCATGCTGTGTTCATCCCAGCTGTTCTCTAGGTTTAAATAATTCTTTTTTCCCATTTTCACCCAAAAAAGGCCCATTTTTCATAAAAACGGGGCACACATAGTGTTTGGGAGGCTTGCAGAGTGCTCCTGGGGCCAGGGAGGGCAAAACCTTTCTTTTTCTTGTTTACCTCTTCCAAATCTTGGTGCAATTTATTGATTGATTTGATTTGATTTGATTTGATTTGATTTGATTTGTATGCCGCCCCTCTCCGAAGACTCGGTGCGGCTAACAACAATAAAAAAGACAATGTAAACAAATCTAATATTAAAAATAATCTTTAAAAACCCCAATTTAAAGAACCAATCATACATACAAGCATACCATGTATACATTTTCTATAAGCCTAGGGGGAAGGGAAAATTTCAATTCCCCCATGCCTGACGACAGAGGTGGGTTTTAAGGAGCTTACGAAAGGCAAGGATATTATATTCCGGCATGTCTTATATTCTGAAAAATACGGTGCATGTTCCTTTCAGTTGGTGCTTTAGCCTGGGGTTTGAATTTTTTAAGGGGTACTGTTTTAGTGGTTTCTGGCACTGTCCTTTTGGGGTGTACTTCCCACACAACCAAGCAATTTGCTTGTCTCCATGCAGGATGTGAAATGCAGCGGCAACTGGATGTGGCCAGCTAAGCTCCCGGGCGAGGGGGCAGCTCTGGCAGAAGCCTGCAGTGCCATGTGCTCCGTCATGGGAGAGCTGGGTGTGGCGGTGGATGGCGGGAAGGATTCGCTCAGCATGGCAGCCCGGGTTGGCACAGAAACGGTCAAGGCACCTGGTGAGGCCTGGGACATTATATGTTAAGGCTGGGCCCCAAAAAGCGGGCAGTTTGCTGCAATCCCACAGTACTACTTGGATTTGGGGTTTGAGGTTTTTCAACATCACATGTTTTTTCCCTTCAGTTTTTTTTATTTTCATGATTATATTCTTTGTTGCTCCAGGAACCCTGGTCATCTCAGCTTACGCTGTCTGTCCTGATATCACAGCCACTGTCACTCCTGACCTCAAATGCCCTGACCGGAAAGGTAAGGTGAAGAATATTGAAAATGTGAAATATTGGTATTTGAAGGCAGTTAATATGGTGAATTAAAAACTTTGTCCGTCCTTCCTTCCTTCCTTCCCTCCCTCCCTCCCGCCTTCCTTCCTTTCTTCCTTCCCTCCTCCCTCCCTCCCTCCCACCCATCTCTAATCCTTCCTTCCCTTCTTCTCTCCCTCCCTTCTTCCTACCTATCCATTTCTAACACTTCCTTCCTTCCTTTTCTCCCTCCATGTATCCATCCATCTTGCCTATTATTTATTTTTTCTTTCCTTCCTTCCATCCATCCGTCCATACTTCCCTGCTCCCTCCCTCTTGCCTATCTTTCTAATCCTTCCCTTCTTCCCTCCCTCCCTCTTAGCCTATCCATCTCTAATCTTTCATCCCTCCATCCATCCTGCCTCTTGTTTCTTTCTTTCTTTGTTTCTTTGTTTCTTTCTGTCTGTCTGTCTGTCTTTCTTTCTTTGTTTCTTTCTTACTTTCCTTCCTTCCTTCTTTCCTTCCTTCTTTCCTTCCTTCTCATCCACCTACCCTTGAAAAGCAGCATATAAATCCCCCCAAAATGAGAAATGATAATTAAAATGGTTAAAACTTTCAGACCTGTGATTTTAGGGCATTGACCTGAATCCTTGGCACATACATGTATAGGGCAGTGGCTTCTCAACCTCTGAAATGTTAAGGGGTGGGGACCTTAATTCCTAGAATTCTCCAGCCAACCTGCTGGCTTGGCAATTCTGGGAGTTGAAGTCCACACCAGAATACCTGGTTGAGGTTGAGTAACAGGAAGAAGATAAAACCAAGGGAGGTTATTCGTTTTTTTGTCTGTCTGTCTGTCTGTCTGTCTGTCTGTCTGTCTGTCTGTCTGTCTATCATCTATTTATTATCTATCCATCCATCCATCCATCCATCTATCTATCCATCTATCTCTCACCTATCTATCTATCTATCTATCTATCTATCTATCTATCTATCTATCCATCCATCCATCCATCCATCCATCCATCCATCCATCCATCCATCTATCTCTTATATCTACCTATCTATCCATCTATCTCTCCTCTATCTATCTACCTACCTACCTACCTACCTATCTATCCCATCTCATCTAGAGGTGACTCTGAGCGGCTTCACAATTTTTCCCGATTTCACAAATGTCTCATTCTCCTTTTGGTGTTTTGTAGGGGCCTTGCTTCATGTGGCGGTGAGCCCTGATAAACATCGTCTTGGCGGTAGCGCATTGGCCCAGTGCTTCTCTCAACTGGGAGATGTTTCCCCAGACCTGGATGACCCCAGCACCCTCGTTTCCTGTTTCCAAGTTACTCAGGATCTGTTACGAGGTCAGCCTCCTTCTCTTCTCTTTCTAACCTGTTTTTGTAGCATCCTGCCGGACAAAGACACCTCCATACTTGGGGGGATTTATGAGGCTAGTCTTCATAAAGACATTTCCTTGCTTTTTCTCCACTCTGTTCAACAGAAAAGTTAGCCTATGATAAGCTGGGTGAAAAGGAGTAGATGTATACATATCTGCCTGTTTGGGGTACTTGATTTTTGTCTTTGTTAGGGACAAAAATGGGAAGAGTAAGAAGATTTGGCCTTTCAGCTCTTCCACTGGCTTTGCTCACTCAGGTTCATATGGTCTAGAAACATCATTCTTAAAAATGAAAACAAAGCAGGCAGCTCCAAGAATAATGGATACAGCTGCCCCAATAATGGGCATGTTTTAATAATGTCAATTTGTTTATTATTTTTACTTTTTTAAATACTTTGAAGTATGTAATAAATAAAATCTAGATTTTACAATTGGGAGGGGGAGACAATATATAGTAAATATAGTAAATAAATTGCATACTTGATTATTCATGTAATTACTTCAGCCAGAATGGTATTTGAATAAAATTGGAAAGCGGGTAAAATCAAAAGGAGAGATAATTAAGAAAATACTGGAATGTGCGGAAATGAGCAGATTAACAATGGCAATTAAAGGGAAAGAGGAATCAGAGTATTATGATGTATGGAAGCATTTTTAATCATTGGGTAGAAAAAGCATATAAGTGAAAAGAGATATGGAGTTAAATAAAATGAAAGGAAAAGTTTTGATAGAGATAAGTTTCATTAAATTATAAAAGTAGAGTGGTCTATAGATTAAGAAAATGGTGGTAAAAGAAAAGATGTTTATTTAAAATGTTGTACCCAGATGACACACTGTGATTGATGACATATTTTTTGTTTGGGGGGGGAAATAAAAAAACTTATTTATTTATTTTTTAGAAAAAGACTTTGGATGTTCTTTCCTTCCACAGATTCTCTTCTTTCTTCTGGGCATGATGTGAGTGATGGGGGTCTCTTGACCTGCTTGCTAGAGATGGCCATTGCTGGGAATTGTGGTGCCCACATTGAGCTTGGCGCACCTGGAGTCCACGGTGAGTAAATTGGGGAGACACTTAACAGCAGTGGGCGTACGTGGACCAAGAGAGTTGGTGGAAGGTGAAAAGAGAATCTGGTTTATTGGGTACATGGTGTTAGAGAACAGCAATCTAAAGGCAATCCTCAACTTAAGACCAATGGAAAAAATATGCTGCTAAGCAATGTGGTCATTAAGTCAGGCGTCACCTGATTGCATTTGTTGTAATAGTAATAGCAGCTAGACTTATACCATCATCATCTCTTTTTAATGACTCCATTGTCAGAGAGCCAGTTGCAAAGTTCTTTTATCCTCTCTGCCCATGTGCAAAGCGTTCTGTGTTAAGAGCATCATCAGAGATGTTAAGTTAGTAACACAGTTGTTAAGGACATTTGACTTCCCCGTTGCTTGTCAGAAGGTCACAAAAGAAGACCACAAGACCTTGGGACACAACAGCTTTCACAAAATTCCCTTCACCTACCACCCAACCCACCCTCTTTCCTTCCTTCCTTTCTTTCTTCCTTCTTTCTTTCTTTCTTTCTCTCTTCTTTTCTTTCTCTCTCTCTCTCTTTCCTTTCCCTCCCTCCCACCTTTCTTTCTCTTTCTTTCTTTCTTTCTTTCTTTCTTTCTTTCTCTCTCTCTCTCTGTCTCTTTCTCTCTCTCCCTCCCACCTTTCTTTCTTTCTCTCTTTCTTCTTTCTCCTTTCTTTCTCTCTCTCTCTTTTTTATTTCTCTCTGTGAGTCTCTTTTCCTTCCCTCCCTCCCTCATTTCTTTCTTTCTCTCTCTCTCTCTTTCTTTCTCTCTCTCTCTCTCTATGTCTTTCCCTGCCCCCACCTACCTACCTTCCTTTCTCTCTCTCTCTCTCTCTTTCTCTTTCTTTTTCATGTGTCCATCCGTCCATCCATCCATCATCTGTCTATTATATCTCTTGTTTATCTATCTATCTATTGCCAAATGTTTGAATTTTGATGACGTGGAGAAGTTGCAAGCTTCATGTGAAAAAAATGATAAGTCACATGTTTCCATGGTCACATGATCAAGATTCAAACATTTGGCCAAGTGACTCATATTTGTGAGGGTGGCAGTGTGCCCGGATCCTGTGATCGATCTTTTGCGGCCTCGGTGAAGTCACTAAAATGAACCGTTGTAAGTCAAAGACTACCTATGGGTTTTCTTGAAGTGGGTGTCTGCAGAGAATGATAGCAAAAGAGGGTGAGAAAATATTTCTCGTTATATTGTTGCTTTTCTTCTCTTTCTTAGCTTTGGATGTGCTTTTCGCGGAAGAACTCGGATTGGTGCTGGAAGTGCCCTGTGCGGCAGCAGCTGATGTCTGCAGCCGGTACCAGGAAGCTGGGGTGCGCTGTGTTCCTGTTGGATATTCTGGTCCACGCGGTCCAAATGCCATGGTAAATGCAGAAGTGGCTAGGTAGAAAAAGAGCTTCTCCAATTCTTTGCTATTTCTATGGGTCAGGCACACATGCACAGAAATACACAGCAAACGGTGTATGTCATCTGTACTATTTGCTGTTTGCTAGGAGGCAAATTGCTGGGAGGCAGAGGCAGAATTTTTCCCCCTTGTTTTCCTCCCCCCAAAACTAAGGTGTGTTTTATACTCCGAAAAATACGGTAATCTGTATCCTCTTTGAGCAGAGGCACATTGGGCTATGAAGCTTGCTGCGAAGACCCACCTAATTGGGTCTTTGGCTGCTCTGCAACCACCATGTGTGTTTCTCATAGGTGTCTTTTTTCAGGTCCAGGTCACTGTGAATGGTCAGCAAGTCCTGGCGGAGAAAGTCTCCACCTTGAGGAATTGGTGGGAGGCCACAAGTTTCCAGCTGGAAAGACTGCAAGCCAATCCAGATTGTGTGGCTCAAGAAGAGACAGGCTTGGCCAAGAGGACGGAACCCAACTTCACCATGACCTTTAACCCCCAGGAGGAACTTCCTCTTCTTCAGGAAATGGGTAGGAAATGGACCGGCTTTACAGAAGAAGTTGGGAAGGAGGAATGTTCTCACTTAGCATCTCAAGATCCTTGTTTCACACCAGGGAATAGAAATGGATATACAGATAATCTTCGACCACAGTTGAGCCCCAAATTTTCTGTTACTAAGGGAGGCACTTGTTAAATGAACTTTGCTACTAAATAATAATTCAACATTCTGCGATTTCCCCCTGCTAGTTATTTTTTAAAAGGAGTTAAAGAATATAACAGATACATTGAGTTTGAATTAATGTTGCTATTGTAACATTATACAAGGAGTAACTTTACTAATTTAGTTACAATGAATAAATGGTTAATATGTGACATAGCATACAAACTAGTCTTGTCAAGGTCATGATTGCTAACTAAACAGAGGAATGCCTAATTAACTTTTACTCTAGACAAAGAGAAGTGTTTTAATTACCTTAGATAAACAGAAGCTGAGTAAATAATCATTTCCTTAAACTAAACAAGTAAGTTGCCTAATCATGTCAACCAGAGGGCATTCGGCATTCTCAGCAGATATTGATAATTAACCTACAGCACGGGTAATCCTTGATTTACAATGGTGATTGAACCCAAAATGTCTGTCGCTAAGCAAAACATTTGTTAAGTGAATTTTGCTCCATTTTACGACCTTCATTGCCACAGTTGTTAAGTGAATCACTGCAGTTGATAGTGAGTAACCGGGTTTATTTATTTATTTATTCATTCATTCATTCATTCATTCATTCAATTTTTATGCCACCCTTCTCCTTAGACTCAGGGTGGCTTACAACATGTTAGCAATAGCACTTTTTTAAACAGAGCTAGGCTATTGCCCCCACAATCCGGGTCATCAGTTTACCCACCTCGGAAGGATGGAAGGCTGAGTCAACCTTGAGCCGGTGATGAGATTTGAACTGCTGACCTTCAGATCAGCTTCAAGTGGCTTGCAGTAGCTTCAGTGGCTTGCAGTACAGCACTCTATCTGCTGCGCCACCCCGGCTCCCTTTGTTAAGTGAATCTGGCTTCCCCATTGACTTGACTTTACAGAAGGTCGTAAGCAGGGACCACAGGACCTCAGGCCATTGCCATTTATTTCTTGTTATCTCATGAAGTTTCAAAGGCTTGGCAAAATGCCCAGAAGTCTTCCACAATAAGAAATCCTAAGCAGAGAAACAGAAATACACAAGACACTCAGGACAGATACACGATTTTACAATGTTGTTTCCTGCAGCCTTTCAGCTGCCTCTGCTGTCCTTAAGTAAACTAGGGAAGTGGCCAGTTAGCCCCAAGTCTTACTCCCGAGGAGACCTCCTCTAGAGTTACCACTCCTGCCACTTGGCAGCTCTACGTGCCCTTTGCATTAAGAAGAGGAGAAGCTTCTTCTTCCTCATCACTGCCAAGAGATGCAGGAGGTTCCAAAGGCCCTGGATGAAGATTTGCCAGTGGCATTGAGTCCTCGCCACCTTCCTCACTATCCGACTCGGGTGCCAGCTGTAGAGGCTGTTGGCGCATCACCAAGTTGGTCTCCTCTTGAACGGGATTCGCTATCAGGGGCACAGGTTCCGGGTGGGCCGCAACATCAACAATCTGGCTCTTCATTAAGTATGACAAATGCTCATGTTCCTTTTTCCACTGCCGTTGTAACTTAGAACGGTTGCTAAATGAATGGTGATAAGTCGAGGACTACCTGAAAATCTTTCAAAATGGGTGGGGGGGGGGGGAGAGACAAGAACTTGGCATGGGTGAGATGCATTGCAAGAGAACGTTTATTTTGTTTACTTCCTACCGCCAGCCTTGCCCGCTCCCCGTGTGGCTGTCCTTCGCGAAGAAGGGAGCAACGGCGATCGTGAAATGGTGGCCGCGTTTCTCATGGCCGGATTCCAGGTGAGTTTGTCCAAATGGATGTTTTTCAAAAATCCTGAGATGATTAAGAGATGCCTGGGGAGGGGGGGGACTTGTCCTTTGAAACTTTCATTGGATTCTCTTCTTTGGATATTATTATTATTATTATTATTATTATTATTATTATTATTATTATTATTATTATTATTATTATTTGGATATTATTATTATTATTATTATTATTATTTGGATATTATTATTATTATTATTATTATTTGGATATTATTATTATTATTATTATTATTATTATTATTATTATTTGGATATTATTATTATTATTATTAATTATATTTGTATGCTGCCCCTCTCCGCAGACTTGGGGTGGCTCACAGCAGTAATAGAACAGTATACAATGGCAAATCTAATATTAAGTCTAAAATAACAATTTTACATTAAAAACCTAAGAAAACCCTTATATAAAAAACATACACACAAACATTCCATACATAAAAATACATAGGCAAGGGGAGATGTCTCAGTATACCTTTCCTACCCTGCAAATGTCACCCAAAAGGATTTGGGACAAGGGTGTCAAACTCTATTTCATTGAGGGACCCATCAGGGTTGTGTTTGACTTCTGGGGAGGGGGGGACCAGAGTGGGCTTGGCCAGCTTGACATCACTAATCAAGGCTCCGTTTTTGGCCGGGAAGAGCTCCATTATCACTGGGAGAGGCACAGCAGGCCAATCTTTTACAAGCCTCCCTATGTATTATATTCTCTTGTTTTGGGGGGATTTTCATTTGCAGGTTTGGGATGTGACCATGCAAGACTTGTGCTCTGGCAACATGACTTTAGACTCCTTCCGTGGCTTGGTGTTCGTTGGAGGCTTCAGTTATGCTGATGTTCTTGGCTCTGCCAAAGGTGGGTCCTGTCTCCCCTCTAGCAGGAATGAGGGATCATCAACACGGTGGCATTGGGGGAGCACTGTGATAAATACTGCAAAGGAAAATCTGTTAGGGAATCTGCGTTGTCCAGGCTGTGGTTGTCCCAAAGGTGCTTTTTGGTGCAAGACAACTGGACTTTCTTGGGGGGTTGGGAGATGTTTCGCTTCTCATCCAAGAAGCCTCTTCAGCTCTGACAGAATGGTAGAGAATGGAAGGACTGATATTCCTTGCAGTCAACACTGGTCATCTGCATCCTTTTAGAGCAGTGGTTCTCAACCTTTCTAAGGCCGCGACCCCTTAATACAGTTTCTTGTGTTGTGGTGACTCCCAACCATAAGTGTAGTGCCAATTCTCCCAACGGAGCTTTGAACTGATTGGCAGGAAGGTGGGAGAGATGCTCCCACTGTAAATGCCTGATTGGTCAGATTGTAAAAAATATGTTCCAAGATGCCAGAATAGAAGCTTTAATTCCTAATACCGGGGGGAAATTGTCTTTTCCCAGGGTCTCAGGCGACCCCCATGAAATGGTCATTCCCCCAGGTTGAGAAAAACTGTTTTAGAGGGTCGTTGAAGCCCTTGGTGGTTTATTTGGGTCTTCAGGGTCACCTGAGTTCTGCTAATGATTCCTGTAGTCTTCAACTTTTTTTCTCTGGAAATCCATTCATGCTCCCGCACCATTCGAAGGGTGTTCACCCCAAATTGGATAGCTACCGTTTGAATGATGTGGGAGTATGAACGGAGTTCCGGAGAAAAAAAAATTGAAGACTAGGGACACATTTGCACTACTCTGGCGACCTTTCCCTTCCTTTCCTTCCTTTCCTTTCCCTTCCGTTCCTTTCCTCTCCTTCCTTTCCTCTCCTCTCCTTTTCTTTTCTTTCCTCTCCTTCCTTTCCTCTCCTCTCCTTTCCTCTTCTTCCTTTCCTCTCCTCTCCTTTTCTTTCCTTTCCTTCCTTTCCTTCCTCTCCTCTCCTTTCCTTTCCTCTCCTTCCTTTCCTTTCCTCTCCTTCCTTTCCTCTCCTTTTCTTTCCTTTCCTTTCCTTCCTCTCCTCTCCTTTCCTTTCCTCTCCTGTCCTTTTCTTTTCTTTCCTTTCCTTCCTTTCCTTCCTCTCCTTTCCTTTCCTCTTCTTTCTTTCCTCTCCTCTCCTTCCTTTCCTTTCCTTTCCTTCCTTTCCTTCCTTTCCTTTTCTTTCTCTTCCATTCCTTTCCTCTCCTTTCTCTTCCTTTCCCTTCCTTTCCCCTTCTTCCTTTCCTCTCCTTTCCCTTTCCTTCCTTTCCTCTCCTTTCTCTTCCTTTCCCTTCCTTTCCTCTCCTTCCTTTCCTTTCCTCTCCTTTCCTTTCCTTCCCTTTCCCTTTCGTCTCCTCCCTTTCCCTTTCTTCTCCCCCCTTTCCTTTCCTCTCCTCTCCTTGGTCGACAACCCCAGCAAAAAGTTTCTTTCTCACCACAGGCTAACAAGTCCTTCCAGCAGATAGATGAATAGTTGCCTGATGCATCTATTCATCTCTGCCCCCTGCCTTTTATCCCAGAACTAGGGTGGAGCTTCGGTAGCAGTGGTGGCTCTTCCATCCCAAGGATCAGCCCACAGATTTCCACTGCTCTTCTCTGCCTATCTGCGTGTCAGGCACTGGACCCAGCTGTTCCTCCTCTTCCTCATCAGCCACCTCCATGCCTGGGGTCTGCTGATTCTCCATCTGAAGGCTGACAGACAGCCCAGGTCCCGCCTCTGTCTCTGTTTCTCTCTCTGTCAGCTCCACTCCCTCTTCCCCCTCAGAGCTCCCAGGTTGCCTTGATGCTGACCTTGACTCCCATGTCATCTCTTTCTCTTCTGATTCGGCTGCTGGAGGGGCCAACAACTAACAGGCCACAACATCTGGAGGATACTGTTGGAGAATGATATTGTGGATGTTTGGATTGACATCCCCTTGGTATTCAATTCAATGCCATTTCTCTCTTAAGTTCTGAGTTCACCATCTCTGATTGCAGGTTGGGCGGCTTCGGTGACCTTTAACCCCAGGGCACGGGCCCAGTTCCAAGCATTCCACCAGCGGAAAGACACGTTCAGCTTGGGAGTCTGCAACGGTTGCCAACTGATGGCACTGCTAGGTTGGGTAGGAGCCGAGATCTCTGAAGCCAAAGACCTTGGTAAGACACCTCACCGCTGCCGACATTCCCCTTATCCCAAGAATCTCTCTCTCAAAGATAATGTGGGAAAGGCTCCCTTCAATCTGTGGCCTTCTCTTCCCTAGATGGGTCCGTCCAACCGGGGTTGCTGCTGAGTCCCAACAACTCTGGCCGGTTTGAGTCGCGTTTTGTGAATTTGGGGATCGAGGAAAGTCCGGCCTTGATGCTACGAGGCATGGCGGGATCTACTCTGGGCATCTGGGTGGCCCACGGAGAAGGTAATTGAAATGGGGTTTCAATACAGGGCACAAGGAACATCCTCTCTTTTTAATTTATTTTGTGTAGGCCTTTTTTCATTTGAAACATTGATATCACACAGTAGGGTAGGGTAGGGTAGGGTAAGGTAGGGTAGGGTAGAGTAGGGTGGAACAGAACAGAACAGAACATAATTCTTTATTGGCCAAGTGTGATTGGACACACAAGGAATTTGTCTTGGTGCATATGCTCTCAGTGTCCATAAAACAAAATATACATTTGTCGAGAATCACGAGGCATAACACAATGATTGTCATATGGTACAAATAATCAATCAGGAAATAAAAAATAAGCTACCAGGAAACACAAAATATTAATATAAATAGAATAGAATAGAATTTTTTATTGGCCAAGTGTGATTAGACACCCAAGGAATTTGTCCTTGGTGCATATGCTCTCAGTGTACAGAAAAGAAAAAGATACATTTGTTAACAATCATGAAGTACAAGTAGAAGCAGATATTTTTCTGCGCAACTTGAGAATATTCAAACTCCACCTTGGCAACAAGAAGGGCGCCAGGCCAGTAAACATTCAGCTCCATTTAATCACCCAGAAACCACCCTGAAAGGGATTAAGGGATCATTAAAAGAAGATGATGATGATGGTTCCGTTTTTACAACAACCCTTTTTTTTCCCTTCCCGATCCCAAATAGGTCGGATGCGGTTCCGCTCGTCCGAAATCCTGGCTTCGGTACGCTCGTCTCGGCTGGCCCCGCTTCGCTACGTGGACGACCAAGGGCTGCCCACGGAGGAGTACCCGCTGAACCCAAACGGGTCCCCCTTGGGCATTGCCGGTGTTTGCTCTCCCGATGGGCGTCACCTGGCCATGATGCCCCACCCGGAGCGATGCGTCCTACCCTGGCAGTGGCCTTGGATGCCAACCTCCTGGCGCCAGTCGGTCAAAGTCTCGCCCTGGTTGCGCATGTTCCAGAACGCCTGCGAGTGGTGCGTGCATTATCCAGAGGGGCA
The DNA here is from genome assembly GCF_031021105.1 of Erythrolamprus reginae. NCBI lineage: Eukaryota > Metazoa > Chordata > Lepidosauria > Squamata > Dipsadidae > Erythrolamprus > Erythrolamprus reginae. The sequence goes on from NC_091963.1 coordinate 143,280,758, forward strand.
ACCTTGATGCCGTTTCATCCTGACGTGTACTTAGCTCGACTGCCTCTGTTCCCAATTCTGAGCCACCCATTGCAAGCTGTCCTAGATGATGTCCAAAGCCTGGCCAGAAACCCGAAAGCTGTCTTTTCTGTCTGGGTTCCTTTCCCAAGGTCACCCAAAAACCAGGGTCCTGAATTTACAACATCCGGAAATCATAGATGTGGACTGAACACAGATTAACCAGGTCGACGTGATGCATAACGAAATTTCTCTCTTCTACTTTCCCAAGGTCGCCCTAAGCCTGGTTATTGAACTTACAAGCATCCAGAAATCATAGATACAGAACAAGCAGATCAAACCAGGTTGACATAATGCAAATTAAATTTGCTATATGCTGCTTTTCCAAAGTCACCCTAAACCAGGTTACTGAGCTTACAAGCATCCAGAAATCATCAGAACAAGCAGATCAAACCAGGTTGACATGATGCAAACTAAAATTGCTATGTGCTGCTTTTGCAAGGTCACCCTAAACTAGGTTACTGAATTTACAAGCACCCAAAAATCATAGATATGGACCGAACACAGATTAACTTGGTTGACATAATGCAAAACGAAATTGGTTTGTGCCCTTTTCTCAAGGTCGCCCTAAAACTGGTTGCTAAAGTGATAAGCATCCAGAAATCATAGATATAGTAGATCAAGCAGATTAGCCAGGTTGACATGATGCCAACTGAAATTGCTATATGCTGCTTTTCCCAAGGTCGCCCTAAACCAGGTTACTGAATTTTCAAGCACCCGAAAATCATTAGCTATGAACCGAACATGAATTAACCAGGTCAACAATAATGCAGAAGGAAATTGCTTTGTGCTCCTTTCCCAACCAGGTTAATGAACTTAGCAAGAACCCAGAAATCAACCTAACATAAAATTAACCAAGTTGACATGATGCAAAAGGAAATTGCTTATATGCTGCTCTCTGCGTGGGACCAACACGTTTTCCAAAGTGCCAATAAATGCCAATTCTTTAAAAAAAAATTAAAAAAAGGTCTTTTCTGTATGGCTTGTGTTTGGAGTCAGCGATACATAAAGGCGACCAATATACGGTGATACCTTGTCTTACAAACTTAATTGGGTCCGGGACGAGGTTCTTAAGGTGAAAAGTTTGTAAGACGAAACAATGTTTCCCATAGGAATCAATGGACAAGCGATTAATGCGTGCAAGCCCAAAATTCACCCCTTTTGCCAGCCGAAGTGCTTGTTTTTGCGCTGCTGGGATTCCCTTGAGGCTCCCCTCCATAGGAAACCCCACCTTCTTTTCCTTCCTTCCTTCCTTCCTTCCTTTCCTTCCTTCCCTTCCTTCCTTCCTTTCTTTCCTTTCCCTTCCTTCCTTCCCTCCCTTTCCTTCCTTCCTTTCCTTTCCTTCCTTCCTTCCCTTCTTTCCTTCCTTCCCTTCCTTCCTTTCTTCCTTTCCTTCCTTTCTTTCCTTTCCTTCCTTCCTTCCTTCCTTCCTACCTCTGCGGGCCAGTCACAGTTCTGGTCAAAAAAAACAAAAGAATCCTCAAGTCATGGATTTGGAAATCAAAACCGGGGCTGGGTTCTAACTTAATTCACTGCCGGTTCGCTTCCTCCTATGGACGCTATGCGTGAATTGTGTGCAGTCTGGCTGTGCCATATGGGCATGCAAGCATGCACAGTGCTGTAAACCTGGCTTCTGTGCATGGACGGAAGCAAAAAGCAGAAAAAAATAGGGGGGGAGCAAAAAAAATAAGAGATGGTGCGTCCCCAGATCGGCACTAACAGAATTGACTCTGTGATATTACTACCAGTTCCATGGAACCAGTTAGAACCAATAGAAACCCACTTCTGCATAAAACATATAATAATAGGGATGTAAAGGACCTTGGAGGTCTTCTAGTCCAATATTAAACTCAAGGTAGGAGGCCTTATAGGAGGCAAAACTTTTTTCCCTTGGGTGCCAAAAGAGTAGGCACATATGCTATCGTGCATGCGTGAGTGCCCACACCCATAATTCAATGCATGTAGAGCAGTGTTTCCCAACCTTAGCAACTTGAAGATATCTGGACTTCAACTCCCAGAATTCCTCAGCCAGCATTCACTGGCTGGGGAATTCTGGGAATTGAAATCCAAATATCTTCAAGTTGCCAAGGTTGGGAAATACTGCTGTAGGGGGTGAAAACTGCTTCCCCCACCTCCTGGAGGCCCACTGGAGGCTGGAAATGGCCTGTTTCTCAACTGGTGGGCCCAGTAGGCTTGTGTTTCACCTTCACCAGCTCCAAAGGCTTCCCTGGAGTGGTGGGAGGGTAAAAACTCCCTGTCCATTCTGGAGGCTCTGTGGAAGCCAAAAAGACCCTCCCAGAGCCTCTGTGCGAGCTAAAAAACAGCTGGCCGACACACACATGCATGTTGGCGCTGAGCTAGGGCAACGGCTCACGTGCCACCAGATATGGGTTCACATGCCACCTGTTTCACCCGTGCCATAGGTTTGCCATCACTGCCTTATATCATCTGTGTCAAATGCTGATCTAGTCTATTTTTGAAACCCCCTAGTGTTGGAGCACCCACAACTCCAAGAGGCAAGGTGTTCTACTGATTATAGTTAGTCCTTAACGTACAACCACATTTGAGCCCAAAGTTTCTGTTGTTAAGTGAGACCTTTTGTTAAGTGACTTTTGCCCCATTTCTTCCTACAGTTGTTAAGTGAGTCACTACACTGGATAATACATTAGTAATCCAGTTGTTAAGTGAATCTGGCTCCCCTCCCCCTTGGCTTAGCTCGTACGCAGGTCGCAAAAGGAGATCATGTGACATTGGGACCCAGCAACGGTCATAAATATGAACCACTTGCCAAGCATCTGAAATTTGAACACGTGGCCGGGGGGAATGCTGCAAAGGTGTGTAACTCTGAAAAATGGTCCTTGGTCCATTTTTTCCAGCGGCGTAACTTTGAACGGTCACTAAATGAGCTGTCATAAATCGAGGACTTCCTGTAACCATTCTTACAATTGGCTCACACCTTTTGGTGAGACAGACATTTCCCCGAGGATGGCTTCCAGCATTATTAGTCCAAAAAGCTTGGAAGACTAAGCCTCCGGTCCTGCTGACCGACACAGACCAGATCCTGCAGAAATTGCATGCTCAGTTTCGGTCGTAAATCAAGGACTAAGCCATCGCACAGAAATTGTTATGCTCCATTTTGATCATAAATCAAAGACAACACATAATCAGTTCACACTGACTTGGGGATTCTGAGAGTTGAAACCCTCTCCTCTTAGAACAGAACAGAATAGAATAGAATTAAATGAATAGAATGCATCATAATAGAATAGCGTTCAAGATAGAGCCAAGGATCAATAGATAGACAAATAACTTAAAAGTCTTTGAATCCTCCTATAGGGGTGGTGGGGGTGACGGGGTGTGTGTGTTGTTTGGTGATGGGCACATGCATTGTGCACTGTTATATGTTTGTTTTTTGTAAACCTATAAAATCAATAAAAATTTATTTAAAAAAAAAGCATCATAATAGAATAGAATTAGATTAAATGAATTAGATTAAATGAATAGAATACAATTTAGATTAAATGAATAGAATACAATTAGATTAAATGAAAATAGAATTAGATTAAATAGAATTAGATTAAATGAAAAGAATAAAATTTAGATTAAATGAATAGAATATAGTTTAGATTAAGTGAATAGAATAAAATATAATTAGATAAAATGAATAGAATAGATTTAGATAAATGAATAGAATAGAATTAGATTAAATGAAAATAGAATTAGATTAAATAAAAAGAATAAAATTTAGATTAAATGAATAGAATATAGTTTAGATTAAGTGAATAGAATAGAATTAGATAAATGAATAGAATAGAATTAGATAAAATGAATAGAATAGAATTAGATAAATGAATAGAATAGAATTAGATTAAATGAAAATAGAATTAGATTAAATGAATAGAATAGAATTAGATTAAATGAATAGAACAGAATAGAATAGAATTCTTTATTGGCCAATAAAGATTAGACACACAAGGAATTTTCTCCAATCTTTATTGTGATTGGACACACAAGAATTGGTGCATATGCTCTCAGTGTACACTTAACGATTGTCACAGGATACAAATAAACAATCAGAAACTACTAGTATTGATATAAATTGTAAGGATACAAGTAACAAAGTTACAGTCATTCAGTCATAAATGGGAGGAAATGGGTGATAGAAGTGATGAGAATGGTAATAGTGGGACAGTCTTAGTGAATAGTTTGGATAAAGTGGATGAGTGAATAGTTTGACAGTAGTGAGGGAATTGTTTGTTTAGCACAGTGATTTTCAACCTTTTTTGAGCTGCGGCACATTTTTTACATATACAAAATCATGGGGCACATTGAACGGGTGTGTGTGGGGGGGGCTAAAAAAAGTTTGGACAAAAAATTATCTCTCTCTCTTCCTCCCTTTCGCTCTATTTCTCTCCCTCTTTCTCTGTCTTCCTTCCTTCCCCACTCTGTCCATCCCTCTTTCTTTCTCTCTTCCTTCCTTCCTCTCTTTTTTGCTCTCTTTCTATCTCTCCCTCCTTCCCTGCCTCTCTTTCTCTCTCTTGCTTTCTCTCTCTCTTTCTTTCTCTCTCTCTTGCTTTCTCTCTCTCTCTCTCTCTTTCTTTCTTTCTCTCTCTCTTTCTCTCTCTCTTTCTCTCTCTCTTGCTTTCTTTCTCTCTCTCTCTCTCTCTTGCTTTCTTTCTTTCTCTCTTTCTCTCTCTCTTGCTTTCTTTTTCTCTCTCTTTCTCTCTCTCTCTTGCTTTCTTTCTCTCTTTCTCTCTCTCTTGCTTTCTTTCTGTCTCTCTCTCTTGCTTTCTTTCTCTTTCTCTCTTGCTTTCTTTCTCTCTTTCTCTCTCTCTTGCTTTCTTTCTCTCTCTCTCTTTCTCTCTCTCTTGCTTTCTTTCTCTCTCTGTCTTGCTTTCTTTCTCTCTTTGTCTTTCTTTCTTTCTCTCTCTCTCTTTCTCTCTCTTGCTGAGCTTCGCGGCACAATTGACCATGTCTCGCGGCACACTAGTGTGCCACGGCACACTGGTTGAAAAACACTGGTTTAGCAGATGGTATTTGGGGGGAGGGGGAACTGTCCTTGTGTCTAGTTTAAAAGTTGAAGAACGTTCTCCAAATGTTGTTTTTCTTGGAATCCTTGAGTTCTTCTTCGTCAAGTGGCCTGTCTTGCAGGGTTGATGTACTGTATACTACGAGCGTTAAACAACAGCAACCACCAAGCCAGTCGTGCACCCGGGGATACGGACATTCATTCCCACGGACTAATTTCAATCTCTACATTTTCCCAGATCTACGGTTGTGAGATTGATTTTTGTGAGAGTAAATCTTACAGGTGGCCGGTTAGCTCAGTTGGTTAGAGCGTGGTGCTAATAACGCCAAGGTCGCGGGTTCGATCCCCGTACGGGCCACGTTCCTCTTTTCAAAGTCACAAGAAACTATAATCCAAAGTTTAAAAATGCTTAAATATTTTCACACGTGATTTTTTTAATTTTTAAAAACACGTTGCGGTGAGAACGCTGCTGTTTGAGCTGTAGGGGATCTTGGAAACTTTTCGGGACCGCCAATAAACAAAGCAAAGCAAAGCAAAACCCTCTAACGCTACCATTGAAACAGCAAAAGTTTAATTTTTAGAGAGATCCTGCGGGGATCCTGTTCGTTTAGCGCATGCAATTTGGACGCCGTTCCCTTGCACAACTTTTTATTCTTTTTTAAAATCTCCCTTCTCTAGGGAATTTGTACGAAGTTTTAACAACAAAACCTCTACATTTAAACGCGAGTTTGCAATTTGTGACAATGCAAGCAAACGACATCATGAGCTTAATAAAAATCAATAGATAGATAGGTAGATAAATATGGATGGAGAGATAGATGATTGATAGATGATAGAGAGAGATAAATAGATAGATAGATAGATAGATAGATAGATAGATGATTGATAGATGATAGAGAGAGATAAATAGATAAATATGGATGGAGAGATGATTGATAGATGATAGAGAAAGATAAATAGATAGATAGATAAATATGGATGGAGAGATAGATGATTGATAGATGATAGAGAGATAAATAGATAGATAGATAGATAGATAGATAGATGATTGATAGATGATAGAGAGAGATAAATAGATAGATAAATATGGATGGAGAGATAGATGATTGATAGATGATAGAGAGAGAGAGAGAGATAGATAGATGATTGATAGATGATAGAGAGAGAGAGATAGATAGATAGATAAATATGGATGGAGAGATAGATGATTGATAGATGATAGAGAGAGATAAATAGATAGATAGATAGATAGATAGATAGATAGATAGATGATTGATAGATGATAGAGAGAGATAAATAGATAAATATGGATGGAGAGATGATTGATAGATGATAGAGAGAGATAAATAGATAGATAGATAAATATGGATGGAGAGATAGATGATTGATAGATGATAGAGAGATAAATAAATAGATAGATAGATAGATAGATAGATAGATGATTGATAGATGATAGAGAGAGATAAATAGATAGATAAATATGGATGGAGAGATAGATGATTGATAGATGATAGAGAGAGATAGATAGATAGATAGATGATTGATAGATGATAGAGAGAGATAGATAGATAGATAAATATGGATGGAGAGATAGATGATTGATAGATGATAGAGAGAGATAAATAGATAGATAGATAGATAAATATGGATGGAGAGATAGATGATTGATAGATGATAGAGATAGATAGATAGATAGATAGATAGATAGATAGATAGATAGATGATAGATAGATAGATATGATGGAGAGATAGATGATTGATAGATGATAGAGAGAGATAAATAGATAGATAGATAGATAGATAGATAGATAGATAGATGATTGACAGATGATAGAGATAGAGAGAGAGAGATAGATAGAGATAGATAGATAGATAGATAGATAGATAGATAGATAGATAAATAAATATGATGGAGAGATAGATGATTGATAGATGATAGTGGCAGCTAGTTAACTAGCTAGCTAGCTAGAAAGAGAGAGAGAGAGAGAGAGAGAGAAACGTTTGTTTGGTTGTTTGCAGAATTTCATAGAAAAATACTTTGCAAAAATTGGAACAAAGTTCGGGGATGGGCGCCCAGGGGAACAAAACCACGATTTTTTGTTGCTCGGGTGGGAAATAATTACAGAAGTGGGATTGTTTGAATTCGGGGAGGGGGGGGCTTGGGGGGAAAGGGGGAGAGAAAAAACTGCAACTTGGTTCCACTGGGGCTTGAACCCAGGACCTTCTGCGTGTAAAGCAGACGTGATAACCACTACACTATGGAACCAGTTATTAAAAGCTTCCTGTCCTGGTCTTCTTTGTGAGGAAACAGATCCCTAAAATCACTTAGGTAATCTTTCCATTATTATACAAATGAATATGTGATTTTTTTTAAAAAGAGAGAATGTGCAGAATGGACAAGCTAAGACTTATAGTTAAGGAAAAGAAAAAAACCCGGAATACTTTTTTTGACCTGGGATGTATTTTAACAATGGTTAGCTAATAAAAACAGGCTTTAGAAATGGGGAAAATATGAGGAAAGGATCAATGAGATAAAAGGCGGTATGTTGAAATTGATAAGTTGTTGTTGTTATTGTTTTTATTTATTTATTTATTTATTATTTGGATTTGTATGCCGCCCCTCTCCGAAGACTCGGGGCGGCTCACAACAAGTGTAAAACAAATCATAAATAATTCAATTAATTAAAATATTTAAAGATTTTAAAAAAACCCATATACTAACAGACACACACACAGGCATACCATGTATAAATTAAATGTGCCCAGGGGGAGATGTTTAGTTCCCCCATGCCTGACGGCAAAGGTGGGTTTTGAGGAGTTTACAGAAGGCAGGAAGAGTAGGGGCAGTTCTGATCTCCGGGGGGAGTTGGTTCCAGAGAGTCGGTGCCGCCACAGAGAAGGCTCTCCCCCTGGGGCCCGCCAACCGACATTGTTTAGTTGACGGGACCCGGAGGAGGCCCACTCTGTGGGACCTAATCGGTCGCTGGGATTCGTGCGGCAGAAGGCGGTCTCGGAGATATTCTGGTCCGATGCCATGAAGGGCTTTAAAGGTCATAACCAACACTTTGAATTGTGACCGGAAACTGATCGGCAGCCAATGCAGACTGCGGAGTGTTGGTGAAACATGGGCATACCTGGGTAAGCCCATGACTGCTCTCGCAGCTGCATTCTGCACGATCTGGAGTTTCCGAACACTTTTCAAAGGTAGCCCCACGTAGAGAGCATTACAGTAGTCGAACCTCAAGGTGATGAGGGCATGAGTGACTGTGAGCAATGAGTCCCGGTCCAGATAGGGCCGCAACTGGTGCACCAGGCGAACCTGGGCAAACGCCCCCCTCGCCACAGCTGAGAGATGGTTTTCTAATGTGAGCTGTGGATCGAGGAGGATGCCCAAGTTATTATGGTTGTTGTTGTCGTTGTCCTTGCCGTTGTTGTTATCTCTTCTATTCAATCAACTCAATCAACTCAATTATCTTTTCTAATATTTTCCCAGGAGTAGACGTTAGGCTTTTCATATTTTGATCAATATCTCCTAAAACAATGGTTCTCAACCTAGGGATCAGAACCCCTTTGGGGGGTCAAACAACCATTTCATAGGGGTCGCCTAAGACCATAGGAAATGACAAATTTCCCGTGGTGTTAGGAACTTAAGTTTCTATTATGGAGCCTTGGAACATATTTTTACAATCCAACCAATCAGATGTTTACAGTGGGGGTGTCCTCTGTCCCTCCTGCCAATCAGCTTAAAGCTCTGTTGGGAGAACTGGGGCTAGACTTATGGTTGGGGGTCACCACAACATGAGGAATTGGATTAAGGGGTCATGGCATTAGAAAGGTTGAGAACCACTGTCCTAAAACTATTTGTAACTGGACAACACGCTGTTGAATTGAAAATATATTTTTTATATGTTATAAAATAAAAAACGGGTTTTCTGCTTGAGGAGATAAAAAAAGAAAATAATTATTGATTATTATTATTGCTTTTGCAAACAGTGGCATTTCCCCAAAGGCATTTAACAGAAGCACAAAGATTCTCACATCAAAAAGAAATGTACGGGAATAAAAAAATGTCGGTGACGAGGTGGCCGAGTGGTTAAGGCGATGGACTGCTAATCCATTGTGCTCTGCACGCGTGGGTTCGAATCCCACCTTCGTCGTCTGGTTTTATTTATTTTATTCCTTAACAAAAGAACACACTTCGTTGGCTTAAATCTTTCGATTCGCCTCTTCAAGCAAAAAGCAACCCTGAGCCGTTCCTCCACTCCAAGCTAAATTCTTCTCCCACCGCAGAAACGGATGTTTGTGTTCCCACGCCCAACTCGTATCAAGATTTCATTCTTTTTTTCCCCTCGCGCCTTCCTCCCAGGTTTAAACAGACCGGCTTTGCAAATTAACAACACCTACTTGCCAACAGTGAATCCAGCTAACGCGTATCTCCACCATCTGGGGTTTCTATGCCTCTATCGGTGGCTTTTAACCTGTCGTGTGAATACCGCCCAACTTCGTTTGCGGGTTTCTTAGATGGGTGCTGCAGATTCTATCAGTAGGAATGTGTTATGAAATATTGCAGATTTTTTTTTAAAAAAAAATCCAACCCTAAGATGATCAATTGCTTGCAATAAGTGGCGAATGCGATCAATGATCAAAGTGTATATCAACGATCGATAAGTGTGTGTATGTGTGAATGGAATAGAATAGTAAAAGGGAAGGGAATTCTTGGTTGGCCAAGCGTGATTGAGCCCACAAGGAATTTGTCTTTGGTGCATATGCGTACAACAGTGTACATAAAGAAAAATAAATATTATTTATCTATTTTGTATAATATATAATGTATATAATCTATATATTATCTCCGGGACCGCCTTCTGCCGCACGAATCCCAGCGGCCGATGAGGTCCCACAGAGTGGGCCTTCTCCGGGTCCCGTCAACGAAACAATGTTGTTTGGCGGGACCCAGGGGAAGAGCCTTCTCTGTGGCGGCCCCGGCCCTCTGGAACCAACTCCCTCCAGAGATCAGAATTGCCCCCATCCTCCTCGCCTTTCGTAAGCTCCTTAACACCCACCTCTGCCATCAGGCATGGGGATACTGAGATATTCTTTCCCCCTGGGCCTCTACAGTTTACGCATGGTATGTCAGTATATATGTCTGGTTTTTATAATAAGGGTTTTTAGTTGTTTTATTATTGGATTGCTATACAGTATATTGTTTTTATCACTGTTGTTAGCTGCCCCGAGTCCACAGAGAGGGACGGCATACAAATCCAATAAATAAATAAAATAAATAACATATTCGATATAGGGTATAAGATATGTTATATCTTATATATTAAAATATCTAAGATGTTGTAAATAACATGGAAGCTGATTGGGAAAAAAGGCTCTGTTTATTGATGAACAGAATCACAACCTGTTGAATAGATAGATGGATGGATCTTTATAGGTTTCTGTGACTTTGAAGTTTGAACTGTTCTGGGGCTTGTGAAAATGAAAAATTTTGGCTTTGGGCTAAATAGTGGTGGGTAATTCTTATTTGATGTTTGTATCCCATGTTAGATTTTTTTTTTGGGGGGGGTAGGGGGCTGCATGCTCTAATCCTATCACTCTTGCTTTTGTTAGCTGCTAAAATGGCTGTGAAGGGGTTTCGAAATATCCTGTCTTGAATGGATTTCTGGTGGCAGTACTTGCTTTGCTTATGAATGGAGCCATCTAGATAATTGGCTTCCTTTGTCAATAAGCTCTTTATCTCCTTATGAGCTGTGAAGCTATTAAGAGGCTGCTTTCTGCCATTTAAGAACATGTTTCTCAATTTCTCCTTTGGGGAAACATAATATTCTGTCTCTGTTAATATTTCACCAAAATATTTTATTTGGGATGGGGGGCACTTGCCCCCCCAAAATTGGTGAATAAAAATAACAAGAGGCACAGGGGACATTACCCAATAATAATCTTTAAGGACCTACCGCTAATTCAAAATAGCAAGAATTGGGAGGGACTTTGGAGGTCGTCTAGTAGTCCAACCCCGTGCCCAACAGTGTGGAACAGACGTCCAGTTCTTTCTTGTGATAAAGGACACACAACTTTTGGTGGCAAGCCGTTCCACTGATTGTGGGCTGGTTGGTTAGAAAATCGTTTCCGTGGGAAACAATAAGGAGAAAGTGGCACTTGTCGCATCCGCTGCTTTACAGGTTCTCAGCAGAAGCAACGACACACAGGCAGCAGAGTGGCGCAGCGGAAGCGTGCTGGGCCCATAACCCAGAGGTCGATGGATCGAAACCATCCTCTGCTAATTCAATTTTTTTCCCTTTCCTGTATTTTTTTCTTTCTCTCCTTCCCTCTCCTTTTTCGTCTCTTTTCCTTTCCTTTCTTCTTTCACATTTTCCCGTCCTCCCTCCTTTCATTTTTTCTCTCCTCCTTTTCTTTTCTTTTCTTTTCTTTCCTTTTTCCTCTTTTCTTTTTTGTCAATAATAATAATAATAATAATAATAATAATAATAATAATAATAATTTACTAGATTTGTATTTGTATGTTGGGAGCGGCTCACAACAGCAAAACACAATGTATCAATCTAATGTTAAAAACAATTTAAAACCTTCCTTATAAAAAAACAATCACACAACTTAACGAACCATATATAAAAAACCATAGTAGTTAAGGGGATTCTGGATCCCAGGACAGATTGAGCCAAAATATATAATTAGTTTTTCAGCCCCGTTCCAGCAATTGTCTAACGGCGGTCCATATTTTATTTGATTTCTGAAAGGAGATCGCAAGCAGGAAAAAAAGGGGGAATTGGACTCAACGCAAGTGCTAATTTCCAAGCGAGGGAGAGAGAGAGAGAATGTGTAAGTAACACTTCACAGCTGGGACACCGCAGTCAGGATGGCCGAGCGGTCTAAGGCGCTGCGTTCAGGTCGCAGTCTCCTCTGGAGGCGTGGGTTCGAATCCCACTCCTGACACACGAGCAACCTTTTTGAAATAGAATACAGTACACTGTACTTGTACTTGCTTTTATATTATGATTTTAATATTTTACATTAGAATGCTTGCTTTTATAAACGATTCTATACATTTGCTGTGATTCCCACGTTGCACTTTCTTCCTCGGTTGAATTAAAGCAGAAGGGCAGAGTACAATATTCCTGCAAGTTTGGAGAAAACTTTTTCCCATCGATCAATACATTCGCATCTATATTATTACTGAAAGGAAGCAAACTGAGAAGCTAGCACATGTTTTTATGAAGAAGGTCAGCCAATTGTCAGCAAATTCAAAAAGAATAGGGGGTATCCAAAAAGTGTTTTCCAAAACTGGCGGCTGGATTTTTCTTTGAAGCAGTTTCACTTTCTCATCCAGCTTCTTCAGCTCTGAAAGTATTTATTTATTTATTTATCAATTAATTAATTTATCAATCAATTAATTAATCAATCAATCAAATTAATTAATCAATTAATCAATCAATTAATTTATTAACTTATTAATTTATTTATCTATTTATTTATTGATTGATTTGTATGCCGCCCCTCTCCGTGGACTCGGGGCGACTTACAACAGTCATAAAAACAGCATGTAACAACCCAATACTAAAACAACTAAAAAACCCTTATTTATAATACCAAACATACAAACATACCATGTGTAAATTGTAAGGCCTAGGGGGAAAGAATATCTCAGTTCCCACATGTCTGACGGCAGGTGGGTTTTAAGGAGCTTACAAAATGCGAGGAGGGTGGGGGCAATTCTAATCTCTGGAGGCAGTTGGTTCCAGAGGGCTGGGGCCACCAGAGAAGGCTCTTCCCCTGGGTCCCACCAAACAACATTGTTTAGTCGACGGGACCTGGAGAAGGCCCACTCTGTGGGACCTAACTGGTTGTGGGATTCATGAGGCAGAAGGCGGTGCCTGAGATAATCTGGTCCGATGCCATGAAGGGCTTTATAGGTCATAACCAACACTTTGAATTGTGACCGGAAACTGATCGGCAACCAATGCAGACTGCGGAGTGTTGATGTGACATGGGCATATTTGGAAAAGCCCATGATTGCTCTCGCAGCTGCATTCTGCACGATCTGGAGTTTCCGAACACTTTCCAAAGGTAGCCCCATGTAGAGCGTTACAGTAGTCGAGCCTCGAGGTGATGAGGGCATGAGTGACTGAGGAGGTAATGGAAGAATTTGCCAACTATCTGTCTGCAGGGAATCCTTCCATTCCCCACCATCCAGTCAGAGCTGAAGAAGCTTCTGAGAAGTGAAACATCTTCAGAAGAAAAAACCCAAGAAAGTCCAGTTGCCTCCTGAAAAAAACTTTTGCAACCATGGCCTGGATGATGGAGAATCTCTGCAGACTTTTATCCAAGCTTGTTCAGCTTTGACCTTTTTTTAAAAAAACGGGGCATGGGGGAAGGAAAAAAAGTTAAGTTGTCTCTTTGGGAGGAAAAAAAACACCTTTGCCTTAGTAAGCCCAGGTCTAGAATAGTACTGCATTGTTTTGGTCACCACACTACAAATAAGATGTTGAGACTCTAAAGTGCAGAAGAAAGCAACCAGGATAATTAGAGCTGGAGGCTAAAGCATGAAGAATTGCAGGAAATGGGTATAAGTATCTAGTTCAATTGAGGAGACATGATAGGGATCTCCCAATATTTGAGGGCCTGTTAGAGGAAGGAGTCAAACTATTTTCCAAACCACCTAAATGCCAGACAAGGGATAATGGATGGAAACTAGTTAAGGAGAAATTCAACCTCAAAATAATTTCCTGACAATTTAATTTAAAATAAAATAAAAAAATTTACCATTTTTTATAAAGCACTTATAATTTTATTATATTAAATACAGGCACTTCACACATATTAATAAAATGGAAGTTCTGATGCATTATTTTGCAAAGGTAACTTTCAAAAAATTATTTCAGTGGTTCTCAGGACTTAAAATGATCTATTAGTCAGATGGATTTAAAATTATGACCTTGGCAGTCCCAGAAGCCCAAAAAAGTTGTGGACAAAATTAAGTGGGGTGGAAAAGCTGAAATAAGAAATTGTCCCATGGACATATTTGCTGCCTCTATTAAAACAATTTTGTTAAGACTTCAATTTATTTAAAGGTTAATGGGTGGGAAATCCCTATATTTGGTATTTTGGGGGCTACAACCCATTAGCCACAATAGATTTTTAGCAGCTTGAATCTGGAGTGACATAAATACCAAAAATAAATTTTTGGGCTTGTCACAAAATACTATGCAGGCAAGAATGAAATACTGTACTCAGATTCTGTAAAATGGGCTGGAAATAGAAGCCGATCCCCAGGCAGAAACCTACCTTATTGCTACATCAAGCTATTGTAACATCTCAATCCAATGTTCCTTACGATTGGATCTCAGCTCCTTCTGGGAAGAAGTGGTGGCTCTTAAAAGAGCCTTTGGGGGTGTTGTCAGCGGGCCTGGGCGCGTCCTTTTATGCCCTCTCCCCGCGGATGCGGCGGGCCAGCTGGATGTCCTTGGGCATGATGGTGACGCGCTTGGCGTGGATGGCGCAGAGGTTGGTGTCCTCGAAGAGCCCCACCAGGTAAGCCTCACTGGCCTCCTGCAGAGCCATGACGGCCGAGCTCTGGAAGCGCAGGTCGGTCTTGAAGTCCTGGGCGATCTCGCGCACCAGCCGCTGGAAGGGCAGCTTGCGGATCAGCAGCTCCGTCGACTTCTGGTAGCGGCGGATCTCCCTTAGGGCGACGGTGCCCGGCCGGTAGCGGTGAGGCTTCTTCACGCCGCCCGTGGCCGGAGCGCTCTTGCGCGCCGCCTTGGTGGCCAGCTGCTTGCGAGGAGCTTTCCCGCCGGTGGACTTGCGAGCCGTTTGCTTGGTACGAGCCATAGCGTCAGGAACACTGAAACTTCTCCCTCGGAATCACGCGGAATGAAGCTCGGGCACCGTCCGTCTGCCTTTTTATAGCTCGCGCCTTTAGTCTGATTGGCTGAAATGGTTGGGTTCGAATGTCTAGTATCGACGCTGATTGGATGCCCACTCAAACAATGCCCGTCTCTCGCTCCGCCTTGCCACCAAGATCCTGAGTTGCTTTGTTTCCACGCCCACAATACTGTTAATCCGGCTCTGAATTAATGACAAAATATCAACTCTGGGCAATAGTTCATATGTTTCTCCTCCCGAAAAAATGTTTCAAGCTAACTTGCGTGAAATTGTGGGATTAAAACGCTCATCATTCGGCACTGTGTGTTACAACCAGGGTAATTGGGAGTATTCATTTCGTATTGGTCAATTCGCCGAAAACCCAATGTTGACCTAAAACAAAGTGCAAATCCTTAGGATTTCGTTTTCATTTGCCCTGCTTTCATTGCTAGATTTTATAACGCCCGATTCTAGTTGCTTTAAATAGCTTTGAGTGTTGTGGGTCAGGATTGCAATGTTCTGCACAAATATACAAGGCTCGGTAATTTTTTTTGGGGGGGGGGGCTCTGGTGTGTGTGTGTTTTCAGCAAGCAGAAATACGAGTACATTTGTGGTTTTAAAAATAAGTATGGTTTGTGTTAGGTGAGATACATCTTGACTTTTAAGATCAATGCCTGGGACGGAAACTGCCCTATTTCAAATTTTCAAAAGCAGACACACCAGTTGCTTCGAAAGAAAATTAGCTTGGATCTTTATAAAATAGGATCCATATATATAATATAGATCCATATACTGCATATATTAGATTTGTATGCCGCCCCTCTCCGGAGACTCGGAGCAGCATACAATATATAATTGTGTACAGTATATTATAAATTTATAATAATATATAAAATTGTATATACTATAAATATATAAAAGCAGCTCGAATCTACATAAAATAAGATATATATAGATAGATAGATCTATTTTACATCTATTTTGCTTTTCTTTATATAAAAAATAAAAACGCTTTGTTGCTTAGTCACCGGATTGTTGGCTACGCTCTTAAAGGGATAGAATTGCATTTAGAAAACTGTCCCCTAACAGTAGCTACTTTGAAAAGCCCGCCCACGTAGGAGATTGGATGGTGTTGGTGACTTGATTAGCCAAACAGAAAACGTCCTTTGAAATTGCCGCCATTCGGCAGTTTATTATGCCTCGGATGATATTAATAATATTAATATTAATAATAATTTATTAGATTTGTATGGGGCGGCTCACAATAATGCATCGTTTTATTTCATTTTCCTCCCGTTTTAACTGAGCACTCAATACGTAACTGTGCATTTTAGATATTTACTGTCTCGAAACAATGTACGGCAATCCGAAAGAATTTTTTATTTGCTATCCAAACCGAATTCCGGACTTCAAAAAATTGCCTTGGGCTCTAAGGACTCAAAATGGGATAAAGGTTACTTTTGCAAGAAGCAAATGGATCTTCCTTCGATTTTCTTTGCTTCTCATCCAGGAACCTTCTCTTCAGTTTGAATTTCCAAGAACCTTCTTGGATGAGAAGCCAACCATGAGCTGGATAATGGAGAATCTAGACTGTAGATTGTATCTATTCTATGTAAGAGATTGTATATATTAGTCACTCGGAATGGATCAATGTCTGCTTTTCATTACTGTATATCCCGAGAAAGCTTAGTGTATTGTGTAATTTTAATGCTCTTCTGGAGATAATTCAAGAGATTCTAGGATACTGTTTCACTTAAATCGAGACACGCTCTTTCCAGGAAAAGGTGGGTGGCTCTTAAAAGAGCCTTTGGGTGTCGTCGTGGTGGGCAGCCGAGGGAGCCTGCAGGCTTCTACTTCCCTTTGGCCTTGTGGCTCTCGGTCTTCTTGGGCAGCAGGACGGCCTGGATGTTGGGCAAGACGCCGCCCTGGGCGATGGTGACTTTGCCCAGCAACTTGTTCAGCTCCTCGTCGTTGCGGATGGCCAGCTGCAAGTGGCGCGGGATGATGCGCGTCTTCTTGTTGTCCCGCGCCGCGTTGCCCGCCAGCTCCAGGATTTCGGCCGTCAGGTACTCCAGCACCGCCGCCAGGTAGACGGGCGCCCCGGCTCCCACTCTCTCGGCGTAGTTGCCCTTGCGGAGCAGACGATGCACACGGCCCACGGGGAACTGCAGCCCGGCACGGGAAGATCGGGTCTTGGCCTTAGCCCTGGCTTTGCCTCCTTGCTTGCCGCGTCCAGACATGTTAAGATTCGAGAGTTAGAAAAGCTGAAAAAAGCTCGATCGGAGAAGAATGTTTGCCGTTGGCCGCTGTGTCTCCTTTTATTCACTCGAAAAGCTTGCAAATGCGAATTGCTATTGGTTCGTTTCTGCCGAGATTTTGCTGCGTCCAATGAAAGAAGACCCCAACAATAACTGTCTTCCGATTGTCCAATAGGGAAGAGGCGCTCTAGGCAGTCCAATAGAAGCAGGGT
This sequence comes from Erythrolamprus reginae, assembly GCF_031021105.1. Taxonomy (NCBI): domain Eukaryota; kingdom Metazoa; phylum Chordata; class Lepidosauria; order Squamata; family Dipsadidae; genus Erythrolamprus; species Erythrolamprus reginae. The sequence continues at coordinate 143,298,199 of NC_091963.1, forward strand.
TTTCAGGAGTCGGTCATTAGCATAGTGAATGTACGGAAGCGGGCGGGGCTCTGCTTCTGAGCCAATGAAAAATGAGGTTTTTGAACACCTTCATTTGCATATGGCCCCTATAAATAGGGACGAGACAGAGTTTGCTCTCCAGAATTTCGTTTCGTTTTAGGCTTGGTGGATTGTTTTGCATTGCTGTTCGGTCATGCCTGAGCCGGCCAAGTCTGCTCCCGCGCCCAAGAAGGGTTCGAAGAAAGCCGTGACGAAGACGCAGAAGAAAGGAGACAAGAAGCGCAGGAAGACCCGCAAGGAGAGCTACTCCATCTATGTCTACAAAGTGCTGAAGCAGGTCCACCCGGACACCGGCATCTCCTCCAAGGCCATGAGCATCATGAACTCCTTCGTCAACGACATCTTCGAGCGCATCGCGGCCGAGGCTTCCCGCCTGGCTCACTACAACAAGCGCTCCACCATCACCTCCCGGGAGATCCAGACGGCCGTCCGACTCCTGCTGCCCGGCGAGCTGGCCAAGCACGCCGTCTCCGAGGGCACCAAGGCCGTCACCAAGTACACCAGCTCCAAGTAAAAGCGGGGCACGAGGAGAATAAAACCCAAAGGCTCTTTTAAGAGCCACCCACTTAATCCAAAAAAGAGCTGCAGCCCTGCAATTTAATTTAAAAGTGTTTGAAAATATTTTAAGAATACTGGGTAAGAGAAATGCAATTTTATGAAATGGAAATTCCTATAGCACAGAGATTTCCAATCTTTTCTATACCTGGCACCACTGGTGAATTTTTTTTTTTACTACTGCCTGAGGCATGGTGTGCTTGGTGGGGGGAAGACACTACAAAATCCCCACTCCAACTATTGCAACATCTCCATTCCCACCTTGTAGGTTACAGTATTATCAATTATTGCAATGATATGCACACATATTGTGAATAAAACATTTCATTATTCCGAATTACTTAAAGCATGAAAATTATATTCTACCTAGGAAAAAAATACTGTACATGCTTATTCAACTCTAGTTAAAACCATAATTGGATTAGGAATCTACACTGCCTAGTTAAATCAACTCATCCCTTGATTACGTTAAGGAAATAATTTGGGATTCTATTGACTTTAGGTAATGGAAATCCTTCTCTTTGTTTTGTTAATTAAGACGCTCTCCTGTTTGTTTTTAAATCTTTGTACCCCTGTCTGCATGCTATGTGTCACATATTAACTACACTGCTCAAAAAAATAAAGGGAACACTGAAGCAAGTAAGTTAAGTAAAGTAAATTAAGTAAATTAAACTTCTGTGAAATCAAACTGTCCATTTAGGAAGTAACACTGATTGACAATCAATTTCACCTGCTGTTGTGCACATTCAACTTTGTACAGAACAAAGTATTCAATGAGAATATTTCATTCAGATCTAGGATGTGTTCTTTGTGTGTTCCCTTTTATTTTTTTGAGCAGTATACATTTACATTGTAACTAGGTTAAATTAAGAATTAATGTTTCATATTTGTACACACAAAGAATAAATTTGCTAGTCCAAGAAGGGAGACAGCATGATCCATCACTGGGACTCTGGAGACAGGTGGGAGCAGGGCCAGCCAGAAGTGGCCAGTTCTCCAGACCACAAAATTTCCACTACTGGTACTCCAGAACCTGCTGGGTTTCATCCCTGGGTCACTAAGGGTAGTAGGGGTAGTTAAAGGGTTAAATAAGGTCCAGGAGGGAAGTGTCTTTAATGGGAAAGTGAACACAAGAACAAGGCGGCACAATCTGAGGTTAGTTGGGGGAAAGATCAGAATATTATTTGACTGAAAGAGTAGTAGATGCTTGGAACAAACTTCCAGCAGACGTTGGTATATCCACAGTAACCGAATTTAAACATGCCTGGGACAAACATAGATCCATCCTAAGATAAAATACAAGAAATAGTATAAGGGCAGACTAGATATACAGTACCAGGAGGTCTTTTTCTGCTGTCAATCTTCTATGTTTTCTAAAACCTGAAATACCCAAATATGCATTTTGAAGAGGCAACTGGACTTTCTTTTAATATGTTTTGCTTCTCATCTAAGAAGCTTCTTCTGCTTGGATAGGATAATGAGGAACTGAAGAAGCTTCTTGGATGAGGAGCAAAACATCTTCAAAGAAAAAAAGAACTAGAAAGTCCAGTTCTCTTCTGAAAAAACACCTTTGGGGCAAGTACAACCTGACAGTTTTTAAGGGAAAAAAAAATTCTTGCGTTGGCCGGGAATCGAACCCGGGTCAACTGCTTGGAAGGCAGCTATGCTCACCACTATACCACCAACGCTTACATACTTACTGCTTTTTTCCCTCTAAAGTTAACAATTCCTGAAGGTTGCATTTCTGTCTCTCCACAAGGTGGCGCCATTGGGTTACAAATTCTAAGCTCCTCCAGTAATTTATCCTTCCTAGATCATTAAACCTTCTTCAAATAATGCCTCGTCTTTTCCATGCAATTTTAAAATATATAAATTTTTCAGCCCTCCACAAGAGAAAGAAAAAGGCCCAGATCTGGATTCTTTCATAAGTAACCAAGCCAAGCATTGGAACGTATATCAGGATTCAGGCCCAGCTACAGCACAGAAACTGCTTTGGTCGTGCTGATGGATGATCTCTGGCGGACCCTGGACAGGGGCTTGTCCTCTGTCCTGATGCTTCTTGACTTCTCAGTGGCTTTTGATACCATCGACCATGGTATCCTTATGGCCAGCTGGAGGTGTTGGGAGTGGGAGGCACTGTCCCTCAGTGGTTCTCCTACCTCTCCGGTCAGTCGCAGTCGGTGTTAGTGGAGGGGTCAGAGGTCAACCTCTAGGTCTCTCCCTTGTGGGGTGCCTCAGGGGTCGGTCCTTTCCCCCCTGCCATTTAATATCTACATGAAACCGCTGGGTGAGATCATCCAAGGGCATGGGGTGTGGCATCATCAGTACACTGATGATACCCAGCTGTACATCTCCACCCCATGTCCAGTCAATGAAGCAGTAGAAGTGATGTGCCAGTGCCTGGAGGCTGTTGGGGTCTGGATGGGTGTCAACAAGCTCAAACTCAACCCGGACAAGACGGAGTGGCTGTGGGTTTTGCCTCCCAAGGATAATGCCATCTATCCGTCCATTACCCGGGGGGGGGGAATTACTGCCTCCTCGGAGAGGGTTCGCAACTTGGGTGTCCTCCTCGATCCACAGCTCACATTAGAGAAAAATCTTTCGGCTGTGGCGAAGGGGGCGTTTGCCCAGGTCCGCCTGGTGCACCAGTTGCGGCCCTATTTGGACAGGGAGTCACTGCTCACAGTCGCTCATGCCCTCATCACCTCGAGGTTCGATTACTGCAACGATCTCTACATGGGGCTACCTCTGAAAAGTGATTGGAAACTTCAGATCGTGCAGAACGCAGCCGCGAGAGCCATCGTGGGGATTCCTAGATTCGCCCACGTTTCTGCAACACTCTGTGGCCTGCATTGGCTGCCTATCAGTTTCCGGTCACAATTCAAAGTGTTGGTTATGACCTTTAAAGCCCTGCATGGCATTGGACCACAGTACCTCCGGAACCGCCTGCTACCACACAAATCCCAGCGACCGATAAGGTCCCACAGAGTTGGCCTTCTCCGGGTCCCGTCGACCAAACAAGGTCGTTTCGCAGGCCCCAGGGGAAGAGCCTTCTCTGTGGCAGCCCCGGCCCTCTGGAATCAACTCCCCCACGGAGATTAGAACTGCCCCCACACTCCTTGTCTTTCGTAAATTACTCAAGACCCATCTATACCGCCAGGCATGGGGGAGTTGAGACACCTTTCCCCCAGGCTTTTTTATACTTATGTTTGGGTATGTATATGTTGTTTGCTTTTAAAAATATGATAGGGTTTTATGTGCTTTTTAATTTTAGATTTGTTTTCACTGGAATATTGTTTTTATTATTGTTGTGAGCCGCCCCGAGTCTTCGGAGAGGGGCAGTATACAAATCTAATAAATTGAATTGAATTGAATTCCTATTGTTGACCTCCATCAAGGCTGACTCTTTGCTCTACTTCACATAGTCAGCTATTATTATTATTATTAGAGGTCAGGATGGAGAGAGTCACTCCCAGGAGTAACCTTTCCTAGTGAGGAAGAAAAAGAACTCTTGCTCCAGGTGAGGATCGAACTCACAACCTCGGCATTGCTAGAGGCAAAGTACTGCTGTATAAGTACCGCGCGCTAACCGATTGCGCCACTGGAGCAACTACCTAATTAATATTTTTTTCCTCAATCTTAGCAACTTTTATGTTTTTAAATAAAATTATCTTCAAAAATCAAAGCAACCCCAAAAACAAACATACAAGGGGAAAAAGTTTTGATTTACCACAGTTCCATATCAGTATATGTATCTACAATTTGTATTTTCTCCCTCCTCATATTCACATATTTATATTTATTGTTCCTTGCATATTAGCTATACTGCTTCTTATATAATTGTGCTTTGTTATTATATAAATATATTACTTTACATATGTTGTATGTTTAATACCATTTTACTAATATTCCCTAATTTCTAAATCATCCCTATTGAATAGTTTCTTACAATTATTCCTATCCTCTAGCCATTTATACCATTTGTTTCATATTAAATAATATTCCATTTCGTCTTTCATTTCTTTTGTCAATTTATTCATTTCCACACAGCCGAAAATTTTCCTTATCATCTCTTAGTCTCTTGGTTTTTCCTGTTTTTGTGCATAAATTAGCTACAATTATAATATGGAGAATTAGATGTAGAATAGAATAGGATAGGATAATAATTAATAATAATAATAATTTATTAGATTTGTATGCCGCTCCTCTCTGAAGATATG